>NC_138156.1:26700275-27167910 GCF_964199315.1 Orbicella franksi
GACTCAAAGAGTAGCGGAGACCGCCTTACGGGCATCGTGATTTTGAGCATATTTGGCTGGATATTGCGGACCTTGGGGGATACTTTCCACTCCCAAGGACTCTAAACTAACTGCTGATGGTCCTAGTTTTCAGTGAAATTGACACAGGTAAAAGGAGCGCACGCTCGGTGTCGAGCTACTAGGCCGAAATATAGCACCACTTTATTTTAAGACTGAAAGAGTAGCCGAGATCGCCTTCCGCGCATCGTGATTTTGAGCAACTCTGGCTCGATTTGCCGGAACTTAGGGGATAATTTTCCAGTCCCGGGAACTCTAAACTAACTCAATATGGCCTTGGTTTTCTGTGAAAATGACACAGGAAAAAAAAAACGCACAGTCGGTGTCGAGCTTCTAGGACGAAATATAGCCCCACTTTATTTGAAGACTGAAAGAGTAACCCAGAACTCCTTACGCGCATCGTGATTTTGAGCAACTCTGGCTCGATTTGCCGGAACTCGGGGGATAGTTTTTAGTCCCGGGAACTCTAAACTAGCTCCTGATGGTCTTAGTTTTCAGTAAAATGGACACAGGTAAAAAGAGCGCACGCTCGGTGTCGAGCTTGTAGACCGAAATATAGCCCCACTTCATTTTAAGACTGAAAGAGTAAGACTGCTTTACGCGCATCGTGATTGTTAGCAACCTTAGCTCGGTGTGCCGAGAGTTGGGGGATATTTTCCATTTTCAGGGACTCTAAACTAACTCCTGATGGTCTTAGTTTTCAGTGAAATGGACACAGGGAAAAGGGACGCACGCTCGGTTCGACCTTCTAAGGCGAAATATAGCCCCATTTTATTTTGAGACTGAAAGAGTAGCATAGACCGCGTTACGCGGATCGTGATTTTAAGCAACTTTGGCTCGATTTCCAGCAACTTGGGGGATATTGTTTAGTCCTGGAAGCTCTAATTTAACTCCTGATGGCCTTAGTTTTCAGTGAAATGAACACAGCTAAAAGAAACACACGCTCGCTGTCAATTTTCTTAGCCGAAATATAGCCCCACTTCATTTCAGGGCTGAAAGAGTAGTCGAGACCGCGTTTCGCGCATCTTGATTTTGAGCCACTTTGGCTCGATTTGCCAAAACTTAGTGGATATTTTCTAGTCCTGGGGACTCTAAACTAGCCCCTGATGGCCTTAGTTTTCAGTGAAATGGACACAGCTTAAACAAGCGCACGCTCATTGTCGAGCTTCTAGGCTAAATATAGCCCCACTTCATTTTAGGACTAAAAGACTAGCCGAGACCGCCTTACGCGCATCGTGATTTTGAGCAACTTTGGCTTGATTTGCCGCAACTTGGGGGATATTTTCCAGTCCTGGGGCCTCTAAACTAACTCCTGATGGCCTTAGTTTCAGTGCAATGGAGACAGGTAAAAGAAGCGCACGCTCGTTGTCGAGCTTCTACGCCAAAACTAGCCCCGCTTTTTTTTGAGTTAAAAGGGTACCCAAGACCGCCTTACGCGCACCGTGATTTGAAGCAACTTTGGCTGAATTTGCTGGAACTTGGGGGATATTTTGCAGTCCCGGGGACTCTAAACTAACTCCTGATGGCCTTAGTTTTCAGTGAAATGGACACAGGTAAAAGGAGCGCACGCTCGGTGTCGCGCTTCTAGGCCGAAACATAGCCCAGCTTTATTTTAAGTCAAAAGAGTAGCCCAGACCGCCTTACGCGCATGGTGATTTTGAGCGACTTTGGCTCGAGTTGCCGGAACTCGGGGGATATTTTCCAGTCCCGGGACGCTAAACTAACTCCTGATGGCCTTAGTTTTCAGTCAAATTGACACAGGTAAAAGGAGCGTACGCTCGGTGACGAGCTTCTAGGCCGAAATATAGGCCCACTTTATTTTAAGACTGAAAGAGTAGCCGAGAATGCCCTACGCGCAACGTGATTTTGAACAACTGTGGCTCGAATTGCCAAAACTTGGGGAATATTTTCCAGTCCCGGGAACTCTAAAATAACTCCTGATTGCCTTAGTTTTTAGTGAAATGGACACAGGTAAAAGGAGCGGACGCTCGGTGTGGAGCTTCTAGGCCGAAATATAGCCCCACTTCAATTTAAGATTGAAAGAGTAGCCGAGACTGCCTTACGCGCATGGTGATTTTTAGCAACTCTTGGTCGTTTTGCTGAAACTTGAGGGATATTTTCCAGTCTTGGGGAATCTAGCCTAACTCCTGACGGGTTTAGTTTTCAGTGAAATGGACACAGATAAAAGGAGCACACTCTCGGTGTCGAGCTTCTAGACCGAACTATAGCCCCACTTCATTTTAAGACTGAAAGGGTAGCGGAGGCCGCCTTACCCGCATCGTGATTTTGAGCAACTATTGCTCGATTTGCAGGAACTTGGGGGATATTTTCTAGTCCCGGGGTCTCTAAACTAACTGCCGATGGCCTTAGTTTTCAGTAAAGTGGACACAAGTAAAAGGAGCGCACGCTTGGTGTCGAGCTTCTAGGCAAAAATATAGCCCCACTTTATTTTAAGACTAAAAGACTAGACGAAACTGCTTTACGTGTATCGTGATTTTGAATAACTTTGGCTTGATTTGCCGGAACTTGGGGGATATATATATACTAACTCTTGATGGCCTTGGTTTGCAGTGAAATGGACACAGCAAAACTTTTTGAATGCTATCTTTCAAGCTAAAAGACTAGACGAAACTGCGTTACGTCCATCGTGATATTAAGGAACTTTGCCTCGATTTGCCGGAACTTAAGGGATATTTTTTAGTCTTGGGAACTCTAAACTAACTCCTGATTGCGTTGGTTTGCAGTGAAATTGAAACAGCAAAACTTTTTGAACGCTCACTTTCGAGCTTCTGGGCCGAAATATAGCCCCACTTCACTTTAAGACTGAGAGTAGCCGAGATCGCCTTACGCACATCGTGAATTTCAGCAACTTCGGCTCGATTTCCGGGAACTTGGGGGATATTTTGCAGTCGCCGGGACTCTAAACAGACTCCTGATGGCCTTGGTTTACAGTTAAATGGACACAGGAAAACTTGTTGAACGCTCACTTTCGAGCTGCTGGGCCGAAATATAACCCCACTTCACTTTAAGACTGAAAGAGTAGGCGAGACCGCCTTACGCGCATCGTGATTTTTACCTACTTCGGCTCGGTTTCCCGGAACTTGGGGAATATTTTCCAGTGCCGGGACTCTAAAATAACTCCTCATGGCCTTGGATTGCAATAAAATGGACAAAGTGAAAATTTCTGAACGGTTACTTTCGAGCTTCTGGGACTAAATAGAGCCCCACTTCACTTTAAGACTGAAAGAGTAGCCGAGACAACCTTACGCGCATCGTGATTTTGAGCAACTTCGGCTCCATTTCCCGGAACTTGGGGGATATTTTCCAGTCCTGGGGACTTTAATCTAACTCCTGAAGGCCTTGGTTTCCAGTGCAATGGACACAGGAAAACGTTTTGAACGCTCACTTTGGAGCTTGTGGGCCGAAAGAGAGCCCCACTTCACTTTAAGACTGAAAGAGTAGCAGAGACCACCGAACGCGCATCGTGATTTTGACCCGCTTCGGCTTGATATCCCGAAACTTGGGAGATATTATCCAGTCCGGGGGATTGTAAACTTACTTCTGATGGCTTTGGTTTGCAGTGAAATTGAAACAGCAAGACTTTCTAAACACTTGCTGTAGAGCTTCCGGGCCGAAATATAGCCCCAATTCACTTTAAGACTGATAGAGTAGCCGAGAGCGCCTTACGCGCATTGCGATTGTGACCAACTTCGGCTCGATTTCCCTGAACTTGGGGGATATTTTCCAGTCCCGGGAAATCCAAACTAACTCTTAATGGCCACGGTTTGCAGAGAAATGGAGACAGGTAAAACGATCGCTCGCTCGGTTTCCAGCTTCTAGGTCGGAATATAGCCCCACTTCATTTTAAGACTGAAAGAGTAGGCGAGACCGCCTTGCGGGCATCGTGATTTTAAGCAAGTTTGGCTACATTTCCTTGAACTTGGGGGCTATTTTCCAGGGCCGGGGACTCTAAAGTAACTCCTGTTGGCCTTGGTTTGCAGAGAAATGCACACAGGTAAAACGATCGCACGCTCGGTTTCAAGCTTCTAGGCCGAAATATAGCCACACTTCATTTTAAGACTAAAAGAGTAGCCCAAACCGCCTTGCGAGGTTCGTGATATTGACTCTTTTCGGCTCGATTCCCCGGAATTTGAGGGATATTTTCCAGTCCCGGGGACTGTAAACTAACTCCTGATGGCCTTGGTTTGCAGCGAAATGGACACAACAAAACTTTTTGAACGTTCACTTTCGAGCTTCTGTGCCAAAATATAGCCCCATCTCACCTTAAGACTGAAAGAGTAGCCGAGACCGCCTTGCGCGCATTGTGATTTTGACCAACTTCGCCTCGATTTCTTAGACCTCAGGGGATATTTTCCAGCCCCGGTTACTGTAACCTAACTCCTGATGGCGTTGGCTTGTAGTGAAATGGACACAGCAAAACTTTTTGAACGCTCACTTCCGAGATTCTGGGCCGAAATATAGCCCCACTTCACTTTAAGACTAAAAGACTAGCCGAGACCGCCTTAAGCGCATCGTGAGTCTGACCAATTTCGCCTGGATTTCCAGGAACTTGGGGGATATTTTCCAGTCCCGAGGTCTCTAAAATAACTCCTCTTGGCCTTGGTTTGCAGTGAAATGGACACAGCAAAACTTTTTACGTGGTCAATTTCGAGCGTCTGGGCCGATATAGGCCCACTTTACTTTAAGACTGAGAGAGTAGTCGAGACGGCCTGACGTGCATCGTGATTTTGACCAACTTCGGCTCGATTTCCCGGAACTTGGGGGATATTTTCCAGTCTTGGTGACTGTAAACTAACTCCTCTTGGCCTTGGTTTGTAGTGAAATGGACACAGTAAAACTTTTTAAACGGTCACTTTCAAGGTTTTGGGCCGAAATATAGCCCCAGTTTACTTTAAGAATGAGAGAGTAGCCGAGACCGCTTACCGCGCATCGTGATTTTGACCCACTTCGGCTTGATATCCCGAAACTTGGGATATATTATCTAGTCCCGGGGACTGTAAACTAACTCCTGATGGCCTTGGTTTGCAGTGAAATGGACACAGAAAAACTTTTTAAACACTCACTTTCGAGCTTTCGGGCCGAAATATAGCCCCATTTCACTTTAAGACTGATAGATTAGCCGAGACCGCCTTACGCGCATCGCGATTGTGACCAACTTCGGCTCGATTACCCGGAACTTGGGAGATATTTTCCAGTCCCGGGGACTCTAAACTAACTGCTGATGGCCTTGGTTTGCAATGAAATGTACACAGCAAAACTTTTTGAACGCTCACTTTCAAGCTTCGGTGCCGAAATATAGCCCCACTTTACTTTAAGACTAAAAGAGTAGCCTAGACCGTCCTAAGCGAATTGTGATTTTGAACAATTTCGGCTCGATTTCCAGGAACTTGGGGGATATTTTCCAGTCACAGGTTCTTTAAACTAACTCCTGATTGCCTTGCTTTGAAGTGAAATGGACAGAGCAAAACTTTTTAAACGCTCACTTTCGAGCGTCTGGGCCGAAATTTAGGCCCACTTTCCTTTAAGATTGAGAGAGTACCCGAGACCGCCTTGCGCGAATCGTGATTTTGACCAACTTTGGCTCGATTTCCTGGAACCTGGGGGATATTTTCCTGCCCGGAGACTCTAAAATCTCTGCTGATGGCCTTGGTTTGCAGGGAAATGGACACAGCAAAAATTTTTGAACGTTCACTTTAGAGCTTCTGGGCCGAAATAGAGGCCCACTTCACTTTTTAAAGACTTAAAGATTAGCCGAGACCGCCTTACGCGCATCGTGATCTTCACCAACTTCGGCTCCATTTACCGGAACTTGGGAGATATTTTCCAGTCCCGGGGATTTTAAACTAACTCCTGATAGCCTTGGTTTGCAGTTATATGGACACAGCAAAACTTTTTGAACGCTTACTTTCGAGGTTAAGGGCCGAAATAGAGCCCCACTTCATTTTAACACTGAAAGAGTAGCCGAGACCGCCTTACGCGCATCGTGATTTTGACCAACTTCGGCTCGATTTCCCGGAACTTGGGGGATATTTTCCAGTCCCAGGGACTCTAAACTTACTCCTGATGGCCCTGGTTGACAGTGAAATGGACACAGCAAAACTTTTCAAACGCTCCCTTTCGAGCTTCTGGGCCGAAATACAACCCCACTTCACTTTAAGACTGAAAGAGTAGCCGAGACCGCCTTACGCACATGGTGATTTTGACCAACTTCGGCTCGATTTCCCGGAACTTGGGGGATATTTTCCAATCCCGGGGACTCTAAACTTATTCCTGATGGCGTTGGTTTGCAGTAAAATGGACACAGCAAAACTTTTTGAACACTCACTTACGAGCTTCTAGGCCGAAATATAACCCCACTTCACTTTAAAACTGAATGAGTAGCCGAGACCGCCTTACGCGTATGGTGATTTTGACCAACTTTGGCTCGATTGCCGGAAACTTGGGGGATATTTTCCAGTCCCGGGGACTTTAAACGAACTCCTGATGGCCTTGACTGAGCAGAGAAGGCTGGAAAATTGCTAAGAAAGCAGGCCGGGCCTACCTACGGCTGCGCATCTCGAATTGTCACACGCAAATCAAGAAGTTCTCTCAACATTTGTCCCAAACAACACTCAAGCTACGAGAGATGATTAACAAGGAATCTTTTGACATTCTCCTCCACACAATCAAACAAAGATCACAGTGGGAAGCACAACGGAGAAGGGAGTGTCACAAGAAGAAACCATAACATCTTGCCACGTCCACATGGGCGCGAAATCAACCTCAAGGAGAAGTGGGTCGTGAACATCTCTGATAGACCTCTATCTACAGGTGAGCTTTCAGCATTAAGCCTCAACTTCAATTTTGCCATCACTCCTAAGGTTTTGCCAGTGCCTCAAATTGTTTCCTCAATTGAATCCGGCATAGATCAGCTCCCTGACGCCGAGAAAGACCTTATCAGAGCTTCGGTCACCTCCGCCATCAACAATTGGCGTCCTCCTCAACGAAACAACATTACCAATGAAATGGAAAAAGCTCTCAGAGACCTCGCCAAAGACACGTCGGTCACAATTTTACCAGCCGACAAGGGCCGAGTCGTAGTCGTGATGAATACCAACGATTACACCGACAAAATAAACAACCTTCTAAACGACGACAAAACCTACCACAAGATAACAGACAAAAGAAGAAACCCAACATCGAGCACTGAAAATCCCTCAATAAACTTCTCCTACAAATTAAAGATCAGCCAGCCTCGCATGACAGCAGCAAGAAACAGCTGGAACCGAGACTCTACTACAAACTTCACAGCACCGATTCCACACCAGCGTCTTTTTATGGCCTTCCTAAAATCCATAAGGAGAACGTCCCTATCAGACCAATTATGAGTGCCATCGGATCTCCCACATATGAACTATCCAAATACCTCGCCAACATCTTGTCGCCACTTCAGAATAATGAATACACAGTTAAAAACAGTACATCTTTCGTCGAAAAGATCCCCACCTTGTCAGTAGATCCCGACGAGATTCTAGTATCTTTTGACGTCGTGTCACTGTTTACTTGCATTCCAACCCACCTAGCAATCGAAGTGGTTAAAGACAGACTGGACTTTGACCAATCACTACCGGAAAGAACCAACTTGTCTATCCAAAATATCATGACACTTCTACAGTTTGTCCTCGACAACAATTTCTTCATATTCCAAGGCAACCATTACCAACAAATGTTCGGTTGTCCGATGGGATCCCCAGTCAGTGCCATCTTGGCCAATCTCGTCATGAAACATGTTGAAGAAAAGGCTCTCTCATCGACCCCTAACCCTCCTAAATGGTGGTTTAGATACGTAGATGACAGCCACATATGTGTTAAAAGAGAGCACGTAGATGAATTCCGCTCACATCTCAATTCCATCAACCCTCACATCAAATTTACAATCGAGATAGAATCAGAAGGTTCCATTGCCTTTCCCGACACAAAAACAACCAGACAAGAAGATGGCTCGATCGCTGTGTCTGTTTACAGGAAAGCTACTAAAACCGACTGTTATCTTGATTTCAAATCACACCACCATCCTCAGCATAAACACTCGGTCGTGCGCACTCTCATGGATCGCGCAAGGAACATTCCTTCCACGGAGGAGGAAGTTTCACGGGAAACTAAACGAGTAACGAAAGCCCTTGCCACTAATAACTACCCTACAAATTCCATTCACAATGGCCGCCAACTGAGTAGACAACAAGAAACGAATGATATCGACCATCGTGGTTTTGTCATCCTCCCCTACGCCAAAGGTTTTCCCGAAAGAGTCGCAAACGTTCTTCGAGGTTTCAATATCAAGGTCGCCCATAAACCTATTCGTACCATCTCGAACATACTCAAAAAACCTAAAGACAAGATCGAGAAAGAGGCTTCCAGAGGCATTGTTTACAAGATCAAATGTAAAGATTGTGACTGTGTTTATGTTGGTCAGTCATCACGCGTGTTAAAAACACGTATGAAAGAACACGCAAAGGCTATAGCAACATTGGACAAAAACTCTTTATCGGCCAAACACCATATGCTCAACGGTCACCAAATAGATTTGGAGAACGTTGAAATTGTCGACAGATCATCAGTATGGAAACAAAGACTAATTCTTGAAGCTTGGCATTCCGTGCGAGACAGGAACGCTATAAACGAACACATAGCGCTACCGAACGTGTACAATGGCATTAAGAATTTTTACACTCATTAAGAATACTCTAGAGACTATTGCTCATTTAGTTTTATCACACATCTATTACATATTCTAGCAGGACGCCGTTTAACATTTGCATTTTCCATCTTTTGCTGAAGAAGGCAACAGTATTGGCCGAAACGTCCGATAACCATATTTTTAGCCAGTGACAACCATTTGATTCCTTTCCTTTTTAAAAATTTTTAACTCCTGCTTGCCTAAGTTTTCAGCGAAATTGACACAGGTAAAAGGAGCGCACGTTCGGTGTCCAGCTTCTAAGCCGACATATAGCCCCACTTCATTTTGAGACTAAAGGAGAACCCGAGGCCGCCTTACGCGCATCGTGATTTTCACCAACTTCGGCTCGATTTCCCGGAACTTGGGGGACATTTTCCAGTCCCGGGGAGTGTAAACCAACTCCTGATGGCCTTAGTTTTAAGTGAAATAGACACAACTAAAAGGAGGGCATGCTCGGTGTCGAGCTTCTAGGCCGTAATATACCCCCACTTTATTTTAAGACTGAAAAAGTAGCCGAGACCGCCTTACGCGCATCGTGATTTTGAATAACTTTGGCTCGATTTCAGGGAACTTAGGAGATATTTTCCAGTCTCTGGGTCTCGAAACTAACCCCTGATCGCCTTAGTTTTCAGTGAAATGGGCAAGGTAAAAGGAGCGCAAGTTCGGTGTCGAGGATCTAGGCCGTAATATAGCGCCACTTTATTTTAAGACCGAAAGAGTAGCCGAGAACGCCTGACTCGCATCGTGATTTTGACCAACTTCGCCTCGATTTCCCGGAACTTGGGGGATATTTGCCAGTCCCGGGGACTCTATAGTAACTCCTGATTGCCTTGGTTTGCAGTGAAATGGACACAGCAAAACGTTTTGATCGCTCACTTTCGAGCTTCTGGGCCGAAATATAGCCCTACTTAACTTTAAGACTGAAAGAGTAGATGAGACCACCTAACGCGCAGCGTGATTTTGACCAACTTCGGCTCCATTTCCCGAAACTTGGGGGAAATTTTGCAGTCCCGTGGACTCCAAACTAACTCCTGATGGCCATGGTTTGCAGTGAAATTGACACAGGAAAACTTTTTGAACGCTCACTTTCGAGCTTCTGGGCCGAAATATAGCCCCACTTCACTTTAAGACTGAAAGAGTAGCCGATACCACCTTACTCGCATCGTCATTTTGAGCCACTTTGGCTCGATTTTCCGGAACTTTGGGGATATTTTCCAGTCCCGGGGACCATAAACGAACTCCTGATGGCCTAGGTTTCCAGTGAAATGGACACAGCAAAACTTTCTGAACACTCAATATCGACCTTCTGGGCCAAAATATAGCCACACTTCACTTTAAGACTGAAAGAGTAGCCGAGACCCCCTTAGGCGCATCGTGATTTTGATCAACTTCTGCTCGATTTCACGGCACTTGGGGAATATTTTCCAGTCCTGGGGACTCTAAACTAACTCCTGATGGCCATGGTTTGCAGTGAAATTTACACAGCACAAGTTTTTGAACACTCACTTTCGAGCTTCTGGGTCGAAATATAGCCCCACTTCACTTTAAGACTGAAAGAGTAGCGGAGACCGCCTTACAGGCATCGTGATTTTGACCAGCTTCAGCTCGATTTCCCGGAACTTGGCGGATATTTTCCAGTCCGGGGGACTTTAAACTAACTCCTGATGGCCTTTGTTTGCAGTTAAATGCACAAAGCGTAACTTTTTAAACGGTCACTTTCGAGCTTCTGGGCCGAAATATAGCCCCACTTCACTTTAAGACTGAAACAATAGCCGAGATCGCGTTTCGCGCATCGTGATTTTGAGCAACTTCGGATCGATATCCCGGAACTTGGGGGATATTTTCCAGTCCCGGGGACTCTAAACTAACTCCTGATCGCCTTGCTTTGCATTGAAACTGACAGAGCAAAACGTTGTGAAGACTCACCTTCGAGCTTCTGGGCCGTAATATAGCCCCACTTCTTTTTATGAGTAAGAGTAGCCGAGTCTGTCTTACGCAAATCGTGATTTTGACTAACTTCGGCTCGATTTCCCGGAGCCTGGGGGATATATTCCAGTCCCGAGAACACTTAACTAACTCCTGATGGCCTTGGTTTCCAGTGAAATGGACACAGCAAATTTTTTAGAACCCTTACTTTGGAGCTTCTGGCCGAAATAGAGCCCCACTTTATTTTAACACTAAAAGAGTAGCCGAGACGGCCTTACGCGCTTATTTATTTTGCCAAACTTTGTCTCGATTTTTCGGCACTTACGGGACTCTAAACTAACTCTTGATGGCTTTGGTTCGAAGTGAAATTGACACAGGAAAACTTTTTGAACGCTCACTTTCCAGCTTCTGGGGCGAAATATAGCCCCACTTCACTTTAAGACTGAAAGATTAGCCAAGACCGCCTTACGCCCTGGTGATTTTGACAAACTTCGGCTAAATTTCCCGGAATTTGGGGGATATTTTCCACTCCCTGGGTCCCTAAACTAACTCCTGATGGCCTTGGTTTGCAGTGAAATTGAGACAGCAAAACTTTTTAAACACTCAGTTTCGAGCTTCTGGGCCGAAATATTGCCCCACTTCACTTTAAGACTGAAAGAGTAGCCGAGACCGCCGTACGCGCGTCGTGATTTTGACCAACCTTGGCTAAATTTCCCGGAACTTGGGGGATATTTTCCATTCCCGGGGACTCTAAACTGGCCCCCGACGTCCTTGGTCTGCAGTAAAATGGACTCAGCAAAACTTTTTGAACGCTCACTTTCGAGCTTCTGGGTCGAAATATAGCTGCACTTTACTTTAAGATTGAAAGAGTAGCCGAGACCGGCTTACGCGCATCGTAATTTTGACCAACTTCGGCTCGATTTCCCGGGACTTGGGGGATATTTTCCAGTCCCGCGGACTCTAAAGGAACTCCTGATGGCCTTGCTTTGGAGTGAAATGGACACAGCAAAACTTTCTGAACGCTCACTTTCAAGCTTCTGGGCGGAAATATTGCCCCAGTTCACTTTAAGAATGAAAGAGTAGCCGAGACCGCCTTACGCTTATCGTGATTGTGACCAATTTTGGCTCGATTTCCTGGGAAATGGGGGATATTTTCCGGTACCGGGGACTCTAAAGTAACTCCTGATTGCCTTGGTTTGCATTGAAATGGAGAGAGGAAAACTTTTTGAACCCTCCCCTTCGAGCTTCTGAGCCGAAATATAGCCCCACTTCACTTTAAGACTGAAAGAGTAGGCGAGACCGTCTTACGCGCATCGTGGTTTTGACCAACTTCGGCTAGATTTCCCGAAACTTCGGGGATATATTCCAGTCCCAAGGACTCTAAAGTAATTCCTGATGGCCTTGGTTTGCAGTGAAATGGACACAGCCAATTTTTTTGAACGGATACTTTCGATATTCTGGGGAGAAATATAGCCCCACTTCACTTTAAAACTGAAAGAGTAGCCGAGACCGCCTTAGGCGCATCGTAATTTTGACCAACTTCGGCTCCAGTTTCCGGAACTTAAGGGATATTTTTCAGTCCCGGGGACTCTAAACTAACTGACGATGGCCTTGGTTTTCAGTTAAATTGAGAGAGCAAACCTTTTTGAACGCTCACTTTCGAGCTTCTGGACCGAAATATAGCCCTACTTCACTTTAAGACTGAAAGAGTAGCCGAGACCGCCTTACGCGCATCGTGATTTTGACCAACTTCGTCTCGATTTCGCGGAACTTGGGGGATATTTTCCAGTTCCGGGCACTCTAAACTAACTCCTGATGGCTTTGGTTTGCAGTGAAATGGACACAGGATAACTTTTTGAACGCTCTCTTTCGAGCTTCTGGGTCGAAGCATAGCCCTACTTCACTTTAAGACTGAAAGAGTAGCTGAGATTGCCTTACGCGCATCGTGATTTTGGGTTACTTCGGCTCGATTTCCCGGAACTTGGGAAATAATTCCCAGTCCCGGGCACTCGAAACTAATTCCTGATGGCCTTGGTTTTCAGTGAAATGGACACAGCCAAACTTTTTGAACGTTCACTTTCGAGCTCTGGGCCGAAATATAGCCCCACTTCACTTTAAGACTGAAAGAGTAGCCGAGACCGCCTTACGCGCATGGTAAATTTGTCCAACTTCGGCTTGATTTCTCGGGGTTTGGGGGATATTTTCCAGTCCCGGAAGCTCTAAACTAACTCCTGATTGCCTTGGTTTTCAGTGAAATGGACACAGGTAAAAGGAGCGCACGCTAGGTTTCCAGGTTGTAGGCCGAAATGTAGCCCCACTTTATTTTAAGACTGAAAGGGTAGACGAAACCGCCTTAAGCGCATCGAAATTTTTAGCCACTATGGCTCGATCTGCCAAAACTTGGGGGATATTTTCCAGTCCCGGGGACTCTAAGCTAACTCCTGATAACCTTAGTTTTCAGTAAAATGGTCACAGGTAACAGGAGCGCACGCTCCCTGTCGAGCTTCTAGGTCGAAATAAAGCCCCACTTCATTTTAAGACTGGAAGAGTAAACGAAACTGCCGTACGCTTATCGTAATTTTAAGAAACTATGGCTCAATTTGCCGAAACTTGGAGGATAGTTTCCAGTCTCGAGGACTCTAAACTATCTCCTGATAGACTTAGTTCTTAGTGAAGAGGACACAGGCAAAAGGAGCGCACGCTCGGTGTCAAGCTTGTAGAACCGAAATATGGCCCCACTTCATTTTCAGAGTGAAAGAGTAGCCGAGACCGCCTTACTCGCATCTTGATTTTGATCATCTTTGGCTCGATTTGCCGGAATTCGGGGAATATTTTCCAGTCCCGAGGACTCTATGCTAACTCATGATGAACTTAGTTTTCAGTGATATGTACACAGGCAAAAGCAGCGCACGCTCGGTGTCGAGCTTCTCGGCCGAAATATAGCCCCACTTCATTTTATGACTGAAAGAGTAGCCGAGACCGCCTTACGCGCATCGTCATTTTGAGCAAGTTTGGCTCGATCTGCCAGAATTTGGGAAATATTTTCCAGTCCCAAGGACTCTAAACTAACACCTGCTCGCCTAAGATGTCAGTGAAATGGACACAGGTAAAATTAGCGCAGGCCCGGTCTCGAGCTTCTAGGTCGAAATATAGCCCCCCTTAATTTTAAGACTGAAAGAGCAGCCGAGACCGCCTTACGCGCATCGTGATTTTGGGCCACTTTTTCTCGATTTCCCGGAAGTTGGCGAATAATTTAAAGTTCCGGGGACGCTAAACTAACTCCCGATGACCTTGGTTTGCAATTTAATGAACACAGCAAAACATTCTGAACGCTCACCTTCGAGCTTCAGGGCCGAAATATAGCCCTACTTAAATTTAAGACTGAAAGAATAGCCGAGAGCCCGTTACGCGGATGGTGATTTTGATCAAGTTCGGCGCGATTTCCTGGAACTTGGAGAATATTTTCCAGTCCCGGGGACTCTAAACTAACTCCTGACGGCCTTGGTTTCCAGTGAAAGGGACAGAGCAAAACTTTTTGAACGCGCACTTTCGAGCTTCTTGGCCGAACTATAGCCCAACTTCACTTTAAGACTGAAAGACTAACCGAGAGCGCCTTACGCGGATCGTGACTTTGACCAACGTCGGCTCGATCTGGCGGAACTTGGGAAATATTTTCTAGTCCCAAGGGCTCTAAACTAACTCCTGATGGCCTTGCTTTGCAGTGAAATGGACACAGCGAAACTTTTCGAATGCGCACTTTCGAGCCTCTGGGCCGAAATATAGCGCAACTTCACTTTAAGACTGAAAGAGTAGCCGGGACCGCCTTGCGCGCATCGTGATTTTGACCAACTTGGGCTCCATTTCCAGGAGCTGGGGGGATATTTTCTACTTCCGCGTACTCTAAACTAACGCCTGGTGGCCTTGGTTTGCAGTGAAATGGACACAGCAAAACTTTTTGAACGCTCACTTTCGAGCTTGTGGGCCGAAATACAGCCACACTTCACTTTAAGACTGAAACAGTAGCCGAGACCGCGTTACGCGCATCGTGATTTTGATCAACTTCTGCTCGATTTCCCGGAACTTGGGGAATATTTTCCAGTCCTGGGGACTCTAAACTAACTCCTGATTACCATGGTTTGCAGTGAAATTTACACAGCACAAGTTTTTGAACGCACACTTTCGAGGTTCTGGACCGAATTAGAGCCCCACTTCACTTGAAGACTGAAAGAGTAGCCGAGACCGACTTACGCGCATCCTGATTTTGAGCAACTTCGGCTCGATTTGCCAGAACTTAGGGGATATATTCCAGTTCTGAAGACTCTAAACTAATTCCTGATGGCCTTGGTTTGCAGTAAAATGGACACAGCAAAACTTTTTGAACGCTCAATTTCGAGCTTCTGGGCCAAAATATAGCCCCACTTTACTTTAACACTAAAAGGGTAGCCGAGACCGCCTTACGCGCATCGTGATTTTGACAAACTTCGGGTTGATTTCCCGGAACTTGGGGGATATTTTCCAGTCCCGGGGACTCTAAACTAACTCCTGCTTGTCTTGGTTTGGAGTGAAATGGAAACAGCAAAACTTTTTGAACGCTGACTTTCCAGCTTCTGGGCCCAAAAGTTTAGCCCCACTTCATTTTAAGATTGAAAGAGTAGCCGAGGCCGCCTTACGCGCATCGTAATTTTGACTAACTTAAGCTCGATTTTCGGAAACTTGGGGGATATTTTCCAGTCCCGGGGACTCTAAACTAACTCCTGATTGCCTTGCTTTGCAGTGAAATGGACACAGGAAAACTTTTTTAACGCTCTTGTGCGAGCTTCTGGGCCAAAATATAGCCACACTTCACTTTAAGACTGAAAGAGTAGCCGAGACCGCCTTATGCGAATCGTGATTTTGACAAACTACGCCTCGATTTCCCGGAACTTGGGGGATATTTTCCAGACCCGGCAACTTTAAACTAACTCCTGATTGCCTTGGTTTGCAGTAAAATGGAAACGGCAAAACTTTTTCAACGCTCACTTTAAAGCTTCTGGGCCAACACATAGCCCCATTTCACTTTAAGACTTAAAGAGTAGCCGAGACCGTCTTAAGCGCATCGTGATTTTGACCAAGTTCGGCTCCATTTCCCGGAACTGGGGGGATATTTTCCAGTCCCGGGAACTCTAAACTAACTGCTGATTGCCTTGGTTGGCCGAACAAGGGACACAGGAAAACTTTTTGAACGCTCACTTTCGAGCTGCTGGGTCGAAATATAGCCCCACTTCACTTTAAAACTGAAAGAGTAGCCGAGACCGCCTTGCGCGCAACGTGATTTTGACCAACTTCCGCTTGATTTCCCGGAACTTGGGGGATATTTTACAGTCCCGGGGACTCTAACGTATTTCCTCTTGGCCTTGGTTTGCAGTGAAATGGACACAGGAAAACTTTTTGAACGCTCACTTTCGAGCCTTTGGGCCGAAATATAGCCCATTTCATTTTAAGGCTGAAAGAGTAGACGAGACCGCCTTACGCGCATCGTGATTTTGAGCCTCTATGGCTCGATTTCCCGGAACTTGGGGGATAGTTTCCAGCTTTGGGAGCTCTAAACTAACTACTGATTGGCTTGGTTTTCAGTGAAATCGACACAGATTAAATTAGCGCACGCTCGGTGCCGAGCTTCCAGGTCAAAATATAGCCCCACTTCATTTTAAGACCGAAAAAATAGACGAAACGGCCTTACGCGCATCGTGATTTTGAGCAACTTTGGCTCAATTTGCCGGAACTTGTGGCATATTTTTCAGTCCCAGGGACTGTAAACTAACTCCCGATCGCCTTGGTTTGCATTGAAATGGACAGAGCAAAACATTTTAAACGCTCACCTTCAAGTTTTTGAGCCGAATATAGCCCCACTTCACTTTAAGCCTGAAAGAGTAGCCGAGACCGTCTTACGCGCATCGTGATTTTGACCAACTTCGGCTCGATTGGCCGGAACTTAGGGAATATTTTCCAGTTCTGTGGACTCTAAACTAATTCCTGATGGCCTTGGTTTGCAATGGAATGGACACAGCAAAACTTTTTCAACGGTCATTTTCGAGCTTCAGCGCCAAAATATAGCCCCACTTCACTTGAAGACTGAAAGAATAGCCGAGACCGCCTTACAGACATCGTGATTTCGACCAACTTCAGCTCGATTTTCCGGAATTTGGGGGATATTTTCCAGTCCGGGGGACTTTAAAATAACTCCTGATGGCCTTTTTTTGCAGTTAAATGCACGAAGCGTAACTGTTTAAACGGTCACTTTCGAGCTTCTGGGCTGAAATATAGCCCCACTTCACTTTAAGACTGCAACAATAGCCGACCCGCGTTTCGCGAATCGTGATTTTGACCAACTTCGGATCGATATCCCGGAACTTGGGGGATATTTTCCAGTCCTGGGGACCCTAAACTAACTCCTGATCACCTTGGTTTGAAGTGAACTTGACAAGGGAAAACTTTTTGAACGCTCACTTTCGAGCTTCTGGGGCGAAATATAGCCCCACTTCACCTTAAGACTGAAAGATTAGCCAAGACCGCCTTACGCTCATGGTGATTTTGACAAACTTAGGCTAAATTTCCCGGAACTTGGGGGATATTTTCCACTCCCTGGGTCTCTATACTAACTCCTGATGGCCTTGGTTTGCAGTGAAATTGACACAGCAAAACTTTTTAAACACTCAATATTGCCCCACTTCACTTTAAGACTGAAAGAGTAGCCGAGACCGCGTACGCGCGTCGTGATTTTGACAAACTTCGGCTAAATTTCCCGGAACTTGGGGGATATTTTCCATTCCCGGGGACTCTAAACTGGCCCCCGACGTCTTTGGTCTGCAGTAAAATGGACACAGCAAAACTTTTTGAACGCTCATTTTCGAGCTTCTGGGGCGAAATATAGCCCCACTTCACTTTAAGACTGAAAGATTAGCCAAGACCGCCTTACGCCCTGGTGATTTTGACAAACTTCGGCTAGATTTCCCGGAATTTGGGGGATATTTTCCACTCCCTGGGTCTCTATACTAACTCCTGATGGCCTTGGTTTGCAGTGAAATTGACAGAGCAAAACTTTTCAAACAGTCAGTTTGGAGCTTCTGGGGTGAAATATTGCCCCATTTCACTTTAAGACTGAAAGAGTAGCCGAGACCGCGTACGCGCGTCGTGATTTTGACCAACTTCGGCTAAATTTCGCGGAACTTGGGGGATATTTTCCATTCCCGGGGACTCTAAACTGGCCCCCGACGTCCTTGGTCTGCAGTAAACTGGACACAGCAAGGCTTTTTGAACGCTCATTTTCGAGCTTCTGGGACGAGATATAGCCCCACTTTACTTTAAGACTAAAATAGTAGCCGAGCCCGCCTTACGCGCAGCGTGATTTTGACCAACTTCGGCTCGGTTTCCCGGAACTTGGGGAATATTTTTTAGTCCCGCGGACTCTAAAGTAACTCCTGATGGCCTTGGTTCGCATTGAAATGGACACAGCAAAACTTTTTGAACGTTCAATTTCGAGCTTCTTGGCCCAAATATAGCCCTACTTCACTTAAAGACTGAAAGAACAAGCGAGAGCGCCTTACGCGCATCGTGATTTTGACCAACTTCGGCTCGATTTCCCGCAACTTGGGGGATATTTTTTTAGTCCCGGGGACTGTAAACTAACTCCTGATGGCCTTGGTTTGCATTGAAATGGACATAGGAAAACATTTTTAACGCTCACCTTCGAGCTTCTTGGCCCAAATATAGCCCCACTTCACTTTCAGACTTTAAGAGTAGCCGAGACGGCCTTACGCGCATCGTGATTTTGACCAGCTTAGGCTCGATTTCCCGGAACTTGGGGGAATAGTTTCAAATCCGGCGGACTCTAAACTAACACCTGATTGCCTTGCTTTGCAGTGAATTGGACACAGCATAACTTTTTCAACGCTCACTTTCGACCTTCTTTGCCGAAATATAGCCACACTTCACTTTAAGACTGAAAGAGTAGCCGAGACCGCGTACGCGCATCGTGATTTTGACCAACTTCGGATCGATTTCTAGGAACTTGGGGGGTATTTTCCAGTACCGAGGACTCTAAACTAACCCCTGATCGCCTTGGTTTGTATTGAAATGGACAGAGGAAAACATTTTGAACGCTCACCTTCGAGCTTCTGGGCCGAAATATAGCCCCACTCTACTTTAAGATTGAAAGAGTAGCCGAGTCCGTCTTACGCGCATCGTGAGTTTGACAAACTTTGGCTCGATTTCCCGGAACTTAGGGGATATATTCAAGTCTCGGGGACTCTAAACTATCTCCTGATTGCCTTGGTTTGCAGTGAAATGGACACAGCAATTTTTTTTGAACGCTCACTTTGGACCTTGTGGGCCGAAGTAGAGCCTCACTTCACTTTAAGACTGAACGAATAGCCGAGACGGCCTTACGCGTATCTTCATTTTGACAACCTTTGTCCCCATTTTCCCGCACTTACAGGATATTTTCCAGTCGCTGGGACTCTAACCTAACTTCTGCTCGCCTTCGTTTGCAGTGAAATTGACACAGGAAGACCTTTTGAACGGTCACTTTCGAGCTTCTGGGCAGCAATATAGCCCCACTTCACTTTAAGACTGAAAGATTAGCCGAGACCGCCTTACGCACATGGTGATTTTGACCAACTTCGGCTAAATTTCCCGGAATTTGGGGGATATTTTCCACTCCCTGGGTCTCTCAACTAATTCCTGATGGCTTTGGTTTGCAGTGAAATTGACACAGCAAAACCTTTTTAAACACTCACTTTAGAACTTCTGGGCCGAAATATTGCCCCACTTCACTTTAAGACTCAAAGAGTAGCCGAGACGGCCTTACGGGCATGGTGATTTTAATCAACCTCGGCTCGATTGCCAGGAAGTTGGGGGATATTTTCTACTCCCGGAAACTCTAAATTAACTCCTGATGGCCTTCGTTTGCAGTGAAATAGACAGAGCAAAACTTTTTAAACGCTTACTTTCAAGCTCTTGGGCAGCAATGTAGCCCCACTTCACTTCAAGACTGAAAGAGTAGCCGAGACCGCCTTACGCGCATCGTGATTTTGATCAACTTCGGCTCGATTTTCCGGAAATTGGGGAATATTTTCCAGTGCCGGAATCTCTAAACTAAACCCTGATGTCTTTATTTTTTTGCTGAAATGGACACAGGTTAAAGAAGCGCAAGCTAGGTGTCGAGCTTCTAGGCCGAAATATAGCCCCACTTCATTTTAAGACTAAAAGAGTAGCCGAGACCGCCTTACGCGAATGGTGATTTTTGAGCATCTTTGGCTGGATTTGCGGGGACTAGGGGGATATTTTTCAGTCCCGGGGACTCTAAACTAACTCCTGATTGCCGTATTATTAAGTGAAAAGGACAGAGATAAACGAAGCGGACGCTAGGTGTGGAGCTTCTAGGCCGAAATATAGCCCCACTTTAATTTAAAACGGTAAGAGTACCATAAACTCTTACGCACATCGTGATTTTCAGCAACTTTGGTTGATTTGCCGGATTTTGGTTGATATTTTACAGTCCCGAGGACTCTAAACTAACCTCTGATGGCCTTAATTTTTACTAAAATGGACACAGATAAAAGGAGCGCTCGCTCGGTGTCGAGCTTCTAGGCCGAAATATAGACCCACTTCACTTTAAGACGGAAAGAGTAGCAAAGAACGCCTTCCGCGCATCGTGATTTTCACCAACTTCGGCTCGATTTCCCGCAACTTCGAGGATATTTTCCAGTCCCGGGATTTCTAAACTAACTCCTCATTGTCGTGGTTTGCAGTGAAGTGGACTTAGAAGAACTTTTTAAACGCTCACTTGTGAGTTTCTGGAACAAAATATAGCCCAACTTTACTTTAAGATTGATAGAGTAGCCGAGACCGGCTTACGCGCATGGTAATTTTGACCAAATATGGCTCGATTTCCCGGAACTTGGGGGATATATTCCAGTCCCGGGGACTCTAAACTAACTCCTGATGGCCTGGGTTTGCAGTGAAATGGACACAGGAAAACGTTTTGAACGCTTCCTTTCGAGCTTCTGGGCCGAAACATAGCCCCACTTCACTTTAAGACTTAAAGAGTAGCCGAGACCGCCTTACGCGCATCGTGATTTTGACCATCTTCGGCTTGATTTCGCGGGACTTGGGGGATATTTTCTAGTCCCGGGGATTCTAAAGTAGGTCCAGATGGGATTGTTTTGCAGTGAAATTGAAACAGCCAAACTTTTTGAAAGCAAAGTTTCGAGCTTCTAGACCGAAATATAGCCCCACTTCACTTGAAGAGTGAAAGATGAGCCGAGTCCGCCTTACGCGCATCGTGATTTTGACCAACTTCGGCTCGATTTGCCGGAAACTGGGGAATATTTTTCAGTTCTGTGGACTCTAAACTTATTCCTGATGGCCTTGGTTTGCAGTGAAATGGACACAGCAAAACTTTTTGAACGCTTATCTTCGAGCTTCTGGCCTAAAATATAGCCCAACTTCACTTTAAGACTGAAAGAATAGCTGAGACCGCCTTGCACTCATCGTGATTTTGACCAACTTCGGCTCGATTTCCCGGAATTTGGGGGATATTTTCCAGTCCCGGAGACTCTAAACTAACTCCTGATCGTCTTGGTTTGCATTGAAAGGGACACAGCGAAACTTTTTGAACGCTCACTTTCGAGCTTCTGGCCCGAAATATAGCCCACTTTACTTTAAGACTGAAAGAGTAGCCGAAACCGTCTTGCGCGAATCGTGATTTTGACCAACGTCGGGTCGATATCCCGGAGCTTGGCGGATATATTCGAGTCCCGCGAGCTCTAAATTAACTCCGTATGGCCTTGGTTTTCGGAGAAATGGACAGAGCAGAGCCTTTTTAACACTCACGTTCTAGCTTGTGCGCTTAAGTAGAAGCCCACTTCACTTTAACCCTCAAATAGTAGCCGAGACCGCCTTACGCGCATCGTGATTTTGACCAAGTTCAGCTCGATTTCCCGGAACTTGGGGGATATTTTGCAGTCCGGAGGACTCTAAACTAACTCCTGATGGCCGTGGTTTGCAGTGAAATGCACAGAGCATAACTTTTTTAACGATCACTTTGCAGCTTCTGGGCCGAAATATAGCCCCACTTCACTTTAAGACTGAAAGAGTAGCGGAGACCGCTTTACAGGCATCGTGATTTTGACCAACTTCAGCTCGATTTCCCGGAACTTGGCGGATATTTTCCAGTCCGGGGGAATTTAAACTAAGTCCTGATGGCCTTTGTTTGCAGTTAAATGCACAAAGCGTAACTTTTTAAACGGTCACTTTCGAGCTTCTAGGCCGAAATATAGCCCCACTTCACTTTAAGACTGAAACAATAGCCGAGATCGCGTTTCGCGCATCGTGATTTTGAGCAACTTCGGATCGATATCCCGGAACTTGGGGGATATTTTCCAGTCCCGGGGACTCTAAACTAACTCCTGATCGCCTTGCTTTGCATTGAAACTGACAGAGCAAAACGTTGTGAAGACTCACTTTCGAGCTTCTGGGGCGAAATATAGCCCCACTTCTTTTAAAGAGTAGGAGTAGCCGAGTCTCACTTACGCAAATCGTGATTTTGACTAACTTCGGCTTGATTTCGCGGGACTTGGGGGATATTTTCTAGTCCCGGGGATTCTAAACTAAGTCCGGATGGCCTTGTTTTGCAGTGAAATTGAAACAGCCAAACTTTTTGAAAGCAAAGTTTCGAGCTTCTAGGCCGAAATATGGCCCCACTTCACTTGAAGAGTGAAAGATGAGCCGAGTCCGCCTTACGCGGATCGTGATTTTGACCAACTTCGGCTCGATTTGCCGGAAACTGGGGAATATTTTTCAGTTCTGTGGACTCTAAACTTATTCCTGATGGCCTTGGTTTGCAGTGAAATGGACACAGCAAAACTTTTTGAACGCTTATCTTCGAGCTTCTGGCCTAAAATATAGCCCAACTTCATTTTAAGACTGAAAGAATAGCTGAGACCGCCTTGCGCGCATCGTGATTTTGACCAACTTCGGCTCGATTTCCCGGAATTTGGGGGATAGTTTCCAGTCCCGGAGACTCTAAACTAACTCCTGATCGTCTTGGTTTGCATTGAAAGGGACACAGCGAAACTTTTTGAACGCTCACTTTCGAGCTTCTGGCCCGAAATATAGCCCACTTTACTTTAAGACTGAAAGAGTAGCCGAAACCGTCTTGCGCGAATCGTGATTTTGACCAACTTCGGGTCGATTTCCCGGAGGTTGGCGAATATATTCGAGTCCCGCGAGCTCTAAATTAACTCCTTATGCCCTTGGTTTTCGGAGAAATGGACAGAGCAGAACTTTTTTAACACTCACCTTCTAGCCTGTGGGCTTAAATAGAAGCCCACTTCACTTTTACCCTCAAATAGTAGCCGAGACCGCCTTACGCGCATCGTGATTTTGACCAAGTTCAGCTCGATTTCCCGCAACGTGGGGGATATTTTGCAGTCCGGAGGACTCTAAACTAACTCCTGATGGCCTTGGTTTGCAGTGAAATGCACAGAGCATAACTTTTTTAACGATCACTTTGCAGCTTCTGGGCCGAAATATAGCCCCACTTCACTTTAAGACTGAAAGAGTAGCGGAGACCGCCTTACAGGCATCGTGATTTTGACCAACTTCAGCTCGATTACCCGGAACTTGGCGGATATTTTCCAGTCCGGGGGACTTTAAACTAGCTCCTGATGGCCTTTGTTTGCAGTTAAATGCACAAAGCGTAACTTTTTAAACGGTCACTTTCGAGCTTCTGGGCCGAAATATAGCCCCACTTCACTTTAAGACTGAAACAATAGCCGAGATCGCGTTTCGCGCATCGTGATTTTGGCCAACTTCGGATCGATATCCCGGAACTTGGGGGATATTTTCCAGTCCCGGGGACTCTTAACTAACTCCTGATCGCCTTGCTTTGCATTGAAACTGACAGAGCAAAACGTTGTGAAGACTCACCTTCGAGCTTCTGGGCCGAAATATAGCCCCACTTCTTTTTAAGAGTAAGAGTAGCCGAGTCTGTCTTACGCAAATCGTGATTTTGACTAACTTCGGCTCGATTTCCCGGAACCTGGGGGATATATTCCAGTCCCGGGAACACTAAACTAACTCCTGATGGCCTTGGTTTCCAGTGAAATGGACACAGCAAATTTTTTTGAACCCTTACTTTGGAGCTTCTGGGCCGAAATAGAACCCCACTTTATTTTAACACAAAAAGAGTAGCTGAGACGGCCTTACGCGCTTATTTATTTTGCCAAACTTTGTCTCGATTTTTCGGCACTTACGGGATATTTTCCAGTCCCTGGGACTCTAAACTAACTCTTGATGGCTTTGGTTCGAAGTGAAATTGACACAGGAAAACTTTTTGAACGCTCACTTTCGAGCTTCTGGGGCGAAATATAGCCCCACTTCACTTTAAGACTGAAAGATTAGCCAAAACCGCCTTACGCCCTGGTGATTTTGACAAACTTCGGCTAAATTTCCCGGAACTTGGGGGATATTTTCCATTCCCGGGGACTCTAAACTGGCCCCCGACGTCCTTGGTCTGCAGTAAAATGGACACAGCAAAACTTTCTGAACGCTCACTTTCAAGCTTCTGGGCGGAAATATTGCCCCAGTTCACTTTAAGAATGAAAGAGTAGCCGAGACCGCCTTACGCTTATCGTGATTGTGACCACCTTTGGCTCGATTTCCCGGGAAATGGGGGATATTTTCCGGTACCGGGGACTCTAAAGTAACTCCTGATTGCCTTGGTTTGCATTAAAATGGAGAGAGCAAAACTTTTTGAACGCTCCCCTTCGAGCTTCTGAGCCGAAATATAGCCCCATTTCACTTCAAGACTGAAAGAGTAGCCGAGACCGTCTTACGCGCATCGTGGTTTTGACCAACTTCGGCTAGATTTCCCGAAACTTCGGGGATATATTCCAGTCCCAAGGACTCTAAAGTAATTCCTAATGGCCTTCGTTTGCAGTGAAATGGACACAGCCAATTTTTTTGAACGCATACTTTCGAAATTCTGGGGAGAAATATAGCCCCACTTCACTTTAAAACTGAAAGAGTAGCCGAGATCGCCTTAGACGCATCGTGATTTTGACCAACTTCGGCTCGAGTTTCCGGAACTTAAGGGATATTTTTCAGTCCCGGGGACTCTAAACTAACTGACGATGGCCTTGGTTTTCAGTTAAATTGAGAGAGCAAAACTTTTTGAACGCTCACTTTCGAGCTCCTGGACCGAAATATAGCCCTACTTCACTTTAAGACTGAAAGAGTAGCCGAGACCGCCTTACGCGCATCGTGATTTTGACCAACTTCGGCTCGAGTTTCCGGAACTTAAGGGATATCTGTCAGTCCCGGGGACTCTAAACTAACTGACGATGGCCTTGGTTTTCAGTGAAATGGACACAGCCAAACTTTTTGAACGTTCACTTTCGAGCTTCTGGGCCGAAATATAGCCCCACTTCACTTTAAGACTGAAAGAGTAGCCGAGACCGCCTTACAAGCATGGTAAATTTGTCCAACTTTGGCTTGATTTCTCGGGATTTGGGGGATATTTTCCAGTCCTGGAAGCTCTGAACTAACTCCTGATCGCCTTGGTTTTCAGTGAAATGGACACAGGTAAAAGGAGCGCACGCTAGGTTTCCAGGTTGTAGGCCGAAATCTAGCCCCACTTTATTTTAAGACTGAAAGGGTAGACGAAACCGCCTTAAGCGCATCGAAATTTTTAGCCACTATGGCTCGATCTGCCAAAACTTGGGGGAGATTTTCCGGTCCCGGGGACTCTAAGCTAGCTCCTGATAACCTTAGTTTTCAGTAAAAGGGTCACAGGTAACAGGAGCGCACGCTCCCTGTCGAGCTTCTAGGTCGAAATAAAGCCCCACTTCATTTTAAGACTGAAAGGGTAAACGAAACTGCCGTACGCTTATCGTAATTTTAAGAAACTATGGCTCAATTTGCCGAAACTTGGAGGATAGTTTCCAGTCTCGAGGACTCTAAACTATCTCCTGATGGACTTAGTTCTTAGTGAAGAGGACACAGGCAAAAGGAGCGCACGCTCGGTGTCAAGCTTGTAGAACCGAAATATGGCCCCACTTCATTTTCAGAGTGAAAGAGTAGCCGAGACCGCCTTACTCGCATCTTGATTTTGATCATCTTTGGCTCGATTTCCCGGAATTCGGGGAATATTTTCCAGTCCCGAGGACTCTATGCTAACTCATGATGAACTTAGTTTTCAGTGATATGTACACAGGCAAAAGGAGCGCACGCTCGGTGTCAAGCTTGTAGAACCGGAATATGGCGCCACTTCATTTTCAGAGTGAAAGAGTAGCCGAGACCGCCTTACTCGCATCTTGATTTTGAGCATCTTTGGCTCGATTTGCCGGAATTCGGGGAATATTTTCCAGTCCCGAGGACTCTATGCTAACTCATGATGAACTTAGTTTTCAGTGATATGTACACAGGCAAAAGGAGCGCACGCTCGGTGTCGAGCTTCTCGGCCGAAATATAGCCCCACTTCATTTTAAGACTGAAAGAGTAGCCGAGACCGCCTTACGCGCATCGTGATTTTGAGCAACTTTGGCTGGATCTGCCAGAATTTGGGGAATATTTTCCAGTCCCAAGGACTAAACTAACACCTGATCGCCTAAGATGTCAGTGAAATGGACACAGGTGAAATTAGCGCACGCCCGGTCTCCAGCTTCTAGGTCGAAATATAGCCCCCCTTAATTTTAAGACTGAAAGAGTAGCCGAGACCGCCTTCCGCGCATCGTGATTTTGGGCCACTTTTTCTCGATTTCCCGGAAGTTGGCGAATAATTTAAAGTCCCGGGGACGCTAAACTAACTCCCGATGACCTTGGTTTGCAATTTAATGAACACAGCAAAACATTCTGAACGCTCACCTTCGAGCTTCAGGGCCGAAATATAGCCCTACTTAAATTTAAGACTGAAAGAATAGCCGAGGGCCCGTGACGCGCATCGTGATTTTTATTAACTTCGGCGCGATTTCCTGGAACTTGGAGAATATTTTCCAGTCCCGGGGACTCTAAACTAACTCCTGACGGCCTTGGTTTCCAGTGAAAGGGACAGAGCAAAACTTTTTGAACGCGCACTTTCGAGCTTCTTGGCCGAACTATAGCCCAACTTCACTTTAAGACTGAAAGACTAACCGGGAGCGCCTTACGCGCATCGTGACTTTGACCAACTTCGGCTCGATCTGGCGGAACTTGGGAAATATTTTCTAGTCCCAAGGGCTCTAAACTAACTCCTGATGGCCTTGCTTTGCAGTGAAATGGACACAGCAAAACTTTTCGAATGCGCACTTTCGAGCCTCTGGGCCGAAATATAGCCCAACTTCACTTTAAGACTGAAAGAGTAGCCGGAACCGCCTTGCGCGCATCGTGATTTTGACCAACTTGGGCTCGATTTCCAGGAACTGGGGGGATATTTTCTACTTCCGCGTACTCTAAACTAACGCCTGATGGCCTTGGTTTGCAGTGAAATGGACACAGGAAAACTTTTTGAACGCTCACTTTCGAGCTTGTGGGCCGAAATACAGCCACACTTCACTTTAAGACTGAAACAGTAGCCGAGACCGCGTTACGCGCATCGTGATTTTGATCAACTTCTGCTCGATTTGCCGGAACTTGGGGAATAATTTCACAGGAAAACTTTTTGAACGCTCACTTTCGAGCTGCTGGGTCGAAATATAGCCCCACTTCACTTTAAAACTGAAAGAGTAGCCGAGACCGCCTTGCGCGCATCCTAATTTTGACCAATTTCCGCTTGGTTTCCCGGAACTTGGGGGATAATTTACAGTCCCGGGGACTCTAACGTATTTCCTCTTGGCCTTGGTTTGCAGTGAAATGGAGACAGGAAAACTTTTTGAACGGTCACTTTCGAGCCTTTGGGCCGAAATATAGCCCATTTCATTTTAAGGCTGAAAGAGTAGACGAGACCGCCTTACGTGCATCGTGATTTTGAGCCTCTATGGCTCGATTTCCCGGAACTTGGGGGATAGTTTCCAGCTTTGGGAGCTCTAAACTAACTCCTGATTGCCTTAGTTTTCAGTGAAATCGATAAAGATTAAATTAGCGCACGCTCGGTGCCGAGCTTCTAGGTCGAAATATAGCCCCACTTCATTTTAAGATTGAAAAAATAGACGAAACGGCCTTACGCGCATCGTGATTTTGAGCAACTTTGGCTCAATTTGCCGGAACTTGTGGGATATTTTTCAGTCCCAGGGACTGTAAACTAACTCCCGATCGGCTTGGTTTGCATTGAAATGGACAGAGCAAAACATTTTAAACGCTCACCTTCAAGCTTCTGAGCCGAATATAGCCCCACTTCACTTTAAGCCTGAAAGAGTAGCCGAGACCGTCTTACGCGCATCGTGATTTTGACCAACTTTGGCTTGATTTTCCGGAACTTGGGAAATATTTTCCAGTCCCGGGGACTCTAAACTAACTCCTGATGGCCTTGCTTTGGAGTGAAATGGACACAGCAAAACTTTTTGAAGGCTCACTTTGGACCTTCTGGGCCGAAATATAACCCCACTTCACTTTAAGACTTAAAGAGTGTCCGAGACCGCTTTACGCGCATCGTGATTTTGACCATCTTGGGCTTGATTTCCCGGGACTTGGGGAATGTTTTCTAGTCCCGGGGACGATAAACTAAGTCCTGATGACCTTGTTTTGCAGTGAAATTGAAACAGCAAAAGTTTTTGAAAGCAGAGTTTCGAGCTTCTGGGCTGAAATATAGCCCCACTTCACTTTAAGACTGCAACAATACCCGACCCGCGTTTCGCGAATCGTGATTTTGACCAACTTCGGATCGATATCCCGGAACTTGGGGGATATTTTCCAGTCCTGGGGACCCTGAACTAACTCCTGATCACCTTGGTTTGAAGTGAACTTGACAAGGGAAAACTTTTTGAACGCTCACTTTCGAGCTTCTGGGGCGAAATATAGCCCCACTTCACTTTAAGACTGAAAGAGTAGCCGAGACTGCCGTACGCGCGTCGTGATTTTGACCATTTTCGGCTAAATTTCCCGGAACTTGGGGGATATTTTCCACTCCCGGGGACTCTAAACTGACCGCCGACGTCCTTGGTCTGCAGTAAACTGGACACAGCAAGGCTTTTTGAACGCTCATTTTCGAGCTTCTGGGACGAGATATAGCCCCACTTTACTTTAAGACTAAAAGAGTAGCCGAGCCCGCCTTACGCGCATCGTGAGTTTGACCAACTTCGGCTCAGTTTCCCGGAACTTGGGGAATATTTTTTAGTCCCGCGGACTCTAAAGTAACTCCTGATGGCCTTGGTTCGCAGTGAAATGGACACAGCAAAACTTTTTGAACGTTCACTTTCGAGCTTCTTGGCCCAAATATAGCCCTACTTCACTTAAAGACTGAAAGAGTAAGCGAGAGCGCCTTACGCGCATCGTGATTTTGACCAACTTCGGCTCGATTTCCCGCAACTTGGGGGATATTTTTTTAGTCCCGGGGACTGTAAACTAACTCCTGATGGCCTTGGTTTGCATTGAAATGGACATAGGAAAACATTTTGAACGCTCACCTTCGAGCTTCTTGGCCCAAATATAGCCCCACTTCACTTTAAGACTTTAAGAGTAGCCGAGACCGCCATACGCGCATCGTGATTTTGACCAGCTTAGGCTCGATTTCGCGGAACTTGGGGGATATTTTCAAATCCGGCGGACTCTAAACTAACACCTGGCTACCTTGCTTTGCAGTGAATTGGACACAGCATAACTTTTTCAACGCTCACTTACGACCTTCTTTGCCGAAATATAGCCACACTTCACTTTAAGACTGAAAGAGTAGCCGAGACCGCCTTACGCGCATCGTGATTTTGACCAACTTCGGATCGATTTCTAGGAACTTGGGGGGTATTTTCCAGTCCCGAGGACTCTAAACTAACCCCTAATTGCCTTGGTTTGTATTGAAATGGACAGAGGAAAACATTTTGAACGCTCACCTTCGAGCTTCTGGGCCGAAATATAGCCCCCACTCTACTTTAAGATTGAAAGAGTAGCCGAGTCCGTCTTACGCGCATCGTGAGTTTGACAAACTTTGGCTCGATTTCCCGGAAGTTAGGGGATATATTCAAGTCTCGGGGACTCTAAACTATCTCCTGATTGCCTTGGTTTGCAGTGAAATGGACACAGCAATTTTTTTTGAACGCTCACTTTGGACCTTGTGGGCCGAAGTAGAGCCTCACTTCACTTTAAGACTGAACGAATAGCCGAGACGGCCTTACGCGTATCTTCATTTTGACAACCTTTGTCCCCATTTTTCCGCACTTACAGGATATTCTCCAGTCCCTGGGACTCTAACCTAACTTCTGCTCGCCTTTATTTGCAGTGAAATTGACACAGCAAGACCTTTTGAACGGTCACTTTCGAGCTTCTGGGCAGAAATATAGCCCCACTTCACTTTAAGACTGAAAGATTAGGCGTGACCGCCTTACGCACATGGTGATTTTGACCAACTTCGGCTAAATTTCCCGGAATTTGGGGGATATTTTCCACTCCCTGGGTCTCTAAACTAATTCCTGATGGCTTTGGTTTGCAGTGAAATTGACACAGCAAAACCCGTTTAAACACTCACTTTAGAGCTTCTGGGCCGAAATATTGCCCCACTTCACTTTAAGACTGAAAGAGTAGCCGAGACCGCCTTACGGGCATGGTGATTTTAACCAACCTCGGCTCGATTGCCAGGAAGTTGGGGGATATTTTCTACTCCTGGAAACTCTAAATTAACTCCTGATGGCCTTCGTTTGCAGTGAAATAGACAGAGCAAAACTTTTTAAACGCTCACTTTCAAGCTCTTGGGCAGCAATGTAGCCCCACTTCACTTCAAGACTGAAAGAGTAGCCGAGACCGCCTTACGCGCATCGTGATTTTGATCAACTTCGGCTCGATTTTCCGGAAATTGGGGGATATTTTCCAGTGCCGGAATCTCTAAACTAAACCCTGATGTCTTTATTTTTTGCTGAAATGGACACAGGTTAAAGAAGCGCAAGCTAGGTGTCGAGCTTCTAGGCCGAAATATAGCCCCACTTCATTTTAAGACTAAAAGAGTAGCCGAGACCTCCTTACGCGAATGGTGATTTTTGAGCATCTTTGGCTGGATTTGCGGGGACTAGGGGGGATATTTTTCAGTCCCGGGGACTCTAAACTAACTCCTGATTGCCGTATTATTAAGTGAAAAGGACAGAGGTAAACGAAGCGGACGCTAGGTGTGGAGCTTCTAGGCCGAAATATAGCCCCACTTTAATTTAAAACGGTAAGAGTACCATAAACTCTTACGCACATCGTGATTTTCAGCACCTTTGGTTGATTTGCCGGATTTTGGTTGATATTTTACAGTCCCGGGAACTCTAAACTAACTTCTGATGGCCTTAATTTTTACTAAAATGGACACAGATAAAAGGAGCGCTCGCTCGGTGTCGAGCTTCTAGGCCGAAATATAGCCCCACTTCACTTTAAGACGGAAAGAGTAGCAAAGAACGCCTTCCGCGCATCGTGATTTTCACCAACTTCGGCTCGATTTCCCGCAACTCCGAGGATATTTTCCAGTTCCGGGATTTCTAAACTAACTCCTCATTGTCGTGGTTTGCAGTGAAGTGGACTTAGCAGAACTTTTTAAACGCTCACTTGTGAGTTTCTGGAACAAAATATAGCCCAACTTTACTTTAAGACTGATAGACTAGCCAAGACCGGCTTAGGCGCATGGTGATTTTGACCAAATATGGCTCGATTTCCCGGAACTTGGGGGATATATTCCAGTCCCGGGGACTCTAAACTAACTCCTGATGGCCTGGGTTTGCAATGAAATGGACACAGGAAAACTTTTTGAACGCTTCCTTTCGAGCTTCTGGGCCGAAACATAGCCCCACTTCACTTTAAGACTTAAAGAGTAGCCGAGACCGCCTTACGCGCATCGTGATTTTGACCATCTTCGGCTTGATTTCGCGGGACTTGGGGGATATTTTCTAGTCCCGGGGATTCTAAAGTAAGTCCGGATGGCCTTGTTTTGCAGTGAAATTGAAACAGCCAAACTTTTTGAAAGCAAAGTTTCGAGCTTCTAGGCCGAAATATAGCCCCACTTCACTTGAAGAGTGAAAGATGAGCCGAGTCCGCCTTACGCGCATCGTGATTTTGACCATCTTCGGCTTGATTTCGCGGGACTTGGGGGATATTTTCTAGTCCCGGGGATTCTAAAGTAAGTCCGGATGGCCTTGTTTTGCAGTAAAATTGAAACAGCCAAACTTTTTGAAAGCAAAGCTTCGAGCTTCTAGGCCGAAATATGGCCCCACTTCACTTGAAGAGTGAAAGATGAGCCGAGTCCGCCTTACGCGCATCGTGATTTTGACCAACTTCGGCTCGATTTGCCGGAAATTAGGGAATATTTTCCAGTTCTGTGGACTCTAAACTTATTCCTGATGGCCTTGGTTTGCAGTGAAATGGACACAGCAAAACCTTTTTGAACGCTTATCTTCGAGTTTCTGGCCTAAAATATCGCCCAACTTCCCTTTGAGACTGAAAGAATAGCTGAGACCGCCTTGCAGTCATCGTGATTTTGACCAACTTCGGCTCGATTTCCCGGAATTTGGGGGATATTTTCCAGTCCCGGAGACTCTAAACTAACTCCTGATCGTCTTGGTTTGCATTGAAAGGGACACAGCGAAACTTTTTGAACGCTCACTTTCGAGCTTCTGGCCCGAAATATAGACTGAAAGAGTAGCCGAAACCGTCTTGCGCGAATCGTGATTTTGACCGACTTCGGGTCGATATCCCGGAGCTTGGCGGATATATTCGAGTCCCACGAGCTCTAAATTAACTCCTTATGGCTTTGGTTTTCGGAGAAATGGACAGAGCAGAACTTTTTTAACACTCACCTTCTAGCTGGTGGGCTTAAATAGAAGCCCACTTTACTTTAACCCTGAAATAGTAGCCGAGACCGCCTTACGCGCATCGTGATTTTGACCAAGTTCAGCTCGATTTCCCGGAACTTGGGAAATATTTTCCACTCCGGAGGACTCTAAACTAACTCCTGATGGCCTTGGTTTGCAGTGAAATGCACAGAGCATAACTTTTTTAACGATCACTTTGCAGCTTCTGGGCCGAAATATAGCCCCACTTCACTTTAAGACTGAAAGAGTAGCAGAGACCGCCTTACAGGCATAGTGATTTTGAGCAACTTCAGCTCGATTTCCCGGAACTTGGCGGATACTTTCCAGTCCGGGGGACTTTAAACTAAGTCCTGATGGCCTTTGTTTGCAGTTAAATGCACAAAGCGTAACTTTTTAAACGGTCACTTTCGAGCTTCTAGGCCGAAATATAGCCCCACTTCACTTTAAGACTGAAACAATAGCCGAGATCGCGTTTCACGCATCGTGATTTTGACCAACCTCGGATCGATATCCCGGAACTTGGGGGATATTTTACAGTCCCGGGGACTCTAAACTAACTCCTGATCGCCTTGCTTTGCATTGAAACTGACAGAGCAAAACGTTGTGAAGACTCACCTTCGAGCTTCTGGGGCGAAATATAGCCCTACTTCACTTTAAGACTGAAAGATTAGCCAAGACCGCCTTACGCCCTGGTGATTTTGACAAACTTAGGTTAAATTTCCCGGCATTTGGGGGATATTTTCCACTCCCTGGGTCTCTAAACTAACTCCTGATGGGCTTGGTTTGCAGTGAAATTGAGACAACAAAACTTTTTAAACGCTCAGTTTCGAGCTTCTGGGCCGAAATATTGCCCCACTTCACTTTAAGACTGAAAGAGTAGCCGAGACCGCCGTACGCGCGTCGTGATTTTGACCAACTTTGGCTAAATTTTCCGGAACTTGGGGGATATTTTCCATTCCCGGGGACTCTAAACTGGCCCCCGACGTCCTTGGTCTGCAGTAAAATGGACACAGCAAAACTTTTTGAACGCTCACTTTCGAGCTTCTGGGCCGAAATATAGCTCCACTTTACTTTAAGATTGAAAGAGTAGCCGAGACCGGCTTACGCGCATCGTAATTTTGACCAACTTTGGCTCGATTTCCCGGAACTTGGGGGATATTTTTCAGTCCCGCGGACTCTAACGTAACTCTTGATGGCCTTGCTTTGGAGTGAAATGGACACAGCAAAACTTTCTGAACGCTCACTTTCAAGCTTCTGCGCGGAAATATTGCGCCACTTCACTTTAAGAATGAAAGAGTAGCCGAGACCGCCTTACGCTTATCGTGATTGTGACCACCTTTGGCTCGATTTCCCGGGAAATGGGGGATATTTTCCGGTACCGGGGACTCTAAAGTAACTCCTGATTGCCTTGGTTTGCATTGAAATGGAGAGGGCAAAACTTTTTGAACGCTCCCCTTCGAGCTTCTGAGCCGAAATATAGCCCCACTTCACTTTAAGACTGAAAGAGTAGCCGAGACCGTCTTACGCGCATCGTGGTTTTGACCAACTTCGGCTAGATTTCCCGAAACTTCGGGGATATATTCCAGTCCCAAGGACTCTAAAGTAATTCCTGATGGCCTTGGTTTGCAGTGAAATGGACACAGCCAATTTTTTTGAACCCATACTTTCGAAATTCTGGGGAGAAATATAGCCCCACTTCACTTTAAAACTGAAAGAGTAACCGAGACCGCCTTAGGCGCATCGTGATTTTGACCAACTTCGGCTCGAGTTTCCGGAACTTAAGGGATATTTTTCAGTCCCGGGGACTCTAAACTAACTGACGATGGCCTTGGTTTTCAGTTAAATTGAGAGAGCAAAACTTTTTGAACGCTCACCTTCGAGCTCCTGGACCGAAATATAGCCCTACTTCACTTTAAGACTGAAAGAGTAGCCGAGACCGCCTTACGCGCATCGTGATTTTGACCAACTTCGTCTCGATTTCGCGGAACTTGGGGGATATATTCCAGTCCCGGGGACTCTAAACTAACTCCTGATGGCCTGGGTTTGCAGTGAAATGGACACAGGAACACTTTTTGAACGCTTCCTTTCGAGCTTCTGGGCCGAAACATAGCCCCACTTCACTTTAAGACTTAAAGAGTAGCCGGGACCGCCTTACGCGCATCGTGATTTTGACCATCTTCGGCTTGATTTCGCGGGACTTGGGGGATATTTTCTAGTCCCAGGGATTCTAAACTAAGTCCGGATGGGCTTGTTTTGCAGTGAAATTGAAACAGCCAAACTTTTTGAAAGCAAAGTTTCGAGCTTCTAGGCCGAAATATAGGCCAAGTTCACTTGAAGAGTGAAAGATGAGCCGAGTCCGCCTTACGCGCATCGTGATTTTGACCAACTTTGGCTCGATTTCCCGGGAAATGGGGGATATTTTCCGGTACCGGGGACTCTAAAGTAACTCCTGATGGCCTTGGCTTGCAGTGAAATTGACACAGCAAAACGTTTTGACGCTCCCCTTCGATCTTCTGAGCCGAAATATAGCCCCACTTCACTTTAAGACTGAAAGAGTAGCCGAGACCGTCTTACACGCATCGTGGGTTTGACCAACTTCGGCTAGATTTCCCGAAACTTCGGGGATATATTCCAGTCCCAAGGACTCTAAAGTAATTCCTGATGGCCTTGGTTTGCAGTGAAATGGACACAGCCAATTTTTTTGAACGCACACTTTCGAAATTCTGGGGAGAAATATGGCCCCACTTAACTTTAAAACTGAAAGAGTAGCCGAGACCGCCTTAGCCGCATCGTGATTTTGACCAACTTCGGCTCGAGTTTCCGGAACTTAAGGGATATTTTTCAGTCCCGGGGACTCTAAACTGACTGACGATGGCCTTGGTTTTCAGTTAAATTGAGAGAGGAAAACTTTTTGAACGCTCACTTTCGAGCTTCTGGACCGAAATATAGCCCTACTTCACTTTAAGACTGAAAGAGTAGCCGAGACCTCCTTACGCGCATCGTGATTTTGACCAACTTCGTCTCGATTTCGCGGAACTTGGGGGATATTTTCCAGTTGCGGGGACTCTAAACTAACTCCTCATGGCACTGGTTTGCAGTGAAATGGACACAGGATAACTTTTTGAACGCTCACTTTCGAGCTTCTGGGCCGAAGCATAGCCCTACTTCACTTTAAGACTGAAAGAGTAGCTGAGATTGCCTTACGCGCATCGTGATTTTGGGTTACTTCGGCTCGATTTCCCGGAACTTGGGAAATAATTCCCAGTCCCGGGCACTCTAAACTAATTCCTGCTGGCCTTGGTTTTCAGTGAAATGGACACAGCCAAACTTTTTGAACGTTCACTTTCGAGCTTCTGGGCTGAAATATAGCCCCACTTCACTTTAAGACTGAAAGAGTAGCCGAGACCGCCTTACGCGCATGGTAAATTTGTCCAACTTCGGCTTGATTTCTCGGGGTTTGAGGGATATTTTCCAGTCCCGGAAGCTCTAAACTAACTCCTGATTGCCTTGGTTTTCAGTGAAATGGACACAGGTAAAAGGAGCGCACGCTAGGTTTCCAAGTTGTGGCCGAAATCTAGCCCCACTTTATTTTAAGACTGAAAGGGTAGACGAAACCGCGTTAAGCGCATCGAAATTTTTAGCCACTATGGCTCGATCTGCCAAAACTTGGGGGATATTTTCCAGTCGCGGGGACTCTAAGCTAACTCCTGATAACCTTAGTTTTCAGTAAAATGGTCACAGGTAACAGGAGCGCACGCTCCCTGTCGAGCTTCTAGGTCGAAATAAAGCCCCACTTCATTTTAAGACTGAAAGAGTAAACGAAACTGCCGTACGCTTATCCTAATTTTAAGAAACTATGGCTCAATTTGCCGAAACTTGGAGGATAGTTTCCAGTCTCGAGGACTCTAAACTATTTCCTGATGGACTTAGTTCTTAGTGAAGAGGACACAGGCAAAAGGAGCGCACGCTCGGTGTCAAGCTTGTAGAACCGAAATATGGCCCCACTTCATTTTCAGAGTGAAAGAGTAGCCGAGACCGCCTTACTCGCATCTTGATTTTGAGCATCTTTGGCTCGATTTGCCGGAATTCGGGGAATATTTTCCAGTCCCGAGGACTCTATGCTAACTCATGATGAACTTAGTTTTCAGTGATATGTACACAGGCAAAAGGAGCGCACGCTCGGTGTCGAGCTTCTCGGCCGAAATATAGCCCCACTTCATTTTATGACTGAAAGAGTAGCCGACACCGCCTTACGCGCATCGTGATTTTGAGCAACTTTGGCTCGATCTGCCAGAATTTGGGGAATATTTTCCAGTCCCAAGGACTCTAAACTAACACCTTATGGCCTAAGATGTCAGTGAAATGGACACAGGTGAAACTAGCGCACGCCCGGTCTCCAGCTTCTAGGTCGAAATATAGCCCCCCTTAATTTTAAGACTGAAAGAGTAGCCGAGACCGCCTTACGCGCATCGTGATTTTGGGCCACTTTTTCTCGATTTCCCGGAAGTTGGCGAATAATTTAAAGTCCCGGGGACGCTAAACTAACTCCCGATGACCTTGGTTTCCAATTTAATGAACACAGCGAAACATTCTTAACGCTCACCTTCGAGCTTCAGAGCCGAAATATAGCCCTACTTAAATTTAAGACTGAAAGAATAGCCGAGAGCCCGTTACGCGCATGGTGATTTTGATCAACTTCGGCGCGATTTCCTGGAACTTGGAGAATATTTTCCAGTCCCGGGGACTCTAAACTAACTCCTGACGGCCTTGATTTCCAGTGAAAAGGACAGAGGAAAACTTTTTGAACGCGCACTTTCGAGCTTCTTGGCCGAACTATAGCCCAACTTCACTTTAAGACTGAAAGACTAACCGAGAGCGCCTTACGCGCATCGTGACTTTGACCAACTTCGGCTCGATCTGGCAGAACTTGGGAAATATTTTCTAGTCCCAAGGGCTCTAAACTAACTCCTGATGGCCTTGCTCAATAATAATAATAATAAATATAAAATTGTCTAATCGTCTAATCTGTGCAGTGAAATGGACACAGCAAAACTTTTCGAATGCGCAGTTTCGAGCCTCTGGGCCGAAATATAGCGCAACTTCACTTTAAGACTGAAAGAGTAGCCGGGCATCGTGATTTTGACCAACTTGGGCTCGATTTCCCGGAACTGGGGGGATATTTTCTACTTCCGTGTACTCTAAACTAACGCCTGATGGCCTTGGTGTTCAGTGAAATGGACACACCAAAACTTTTTGAACGCTCACTTTCGAGCTTGTGGGCCGAAATACAGCCACACTTCACTTGAAGACTGAAAGGGTATCCGAGACCGCCTTACGCGCATGGCGATTTTGACAAACTTCGGGTTGATTTCCCGGAACTTGGGGGATATTTTCCAGTCCCGGGCACTCTAAACTAACTCCTGCTTGTCTTGGTTTGGAGTGAAATGGAAACAGCAAAACTTTTTGAACGCTGACTTTCCAGCTTCTGGGCCCAAAAGTTTAGCCCCACTTCATTTTAAGATTGAAAGAGTAGCCGAGGCCGCCTTACGCGCATCGTAATTTTGACTAACTTAAGCTCGACTTTCGGAAACTTGGGGGATATTTTCCAGTCCCGGGGACTCTAAACTATCTCCTGATTGCCTTGCTTTGCAGTGAAATGGACACAGGAAAAGATTTTTAACGCTCTTGTGCGAGCTTCTGGGCCAAAATATAGCCACACTTCACTTTAAGACTGAAAGAGTAGCCGAGACCGCCTTATGCGAATCGTGATTTTGACAAACTACGCCTCGATTTCCCGGAACTTGGGGGATATTTTCCAGACCCGGCAACTTTAAACTAACTCCTGATTGCCTTGGTTTGCAGTAAAATGGAAACGGCAAAACTTTTTCAACGCTCACTTTAAAGCTTCTGGGCCAACACATAGCCCCACTTCACTTTAAGACTGAAAGAGTAGGCGAGACCGTCTTAAGCGCATCGTGATTTTGACCAAGTTCGGCTCCATTTCCCGGAACTGGGGGGATATTTTCCAGTCCCGGGGACTCTAAACTAACTCCTGATTGCCTTGGTTGGCCGAGCAATGGACACAGGAAAACTTTTTGAACGCTCACTTTCGAGCTGCTGGGTCGAAGTATAGCCCCACTTCACTTTAAAACTGAAAGAGTAGCCGAGACCGCCTTGCGCGCAACGTGATTTTGACCAACTTCCGCTTGATTTCCCGGAACTTGGGGGATATTTTACAGTCCCGGGGACTCTAACGTATTTCCTCTTGGCCTTGGTTTGCAGTGAAATGGACACAGGAAAACTTTTTGAACGCTCACTTTCGAGCCTTTGGGCCGAAATATAGCCCATTTCATTTTAAGGCTGAAAGAGTAGACGAGACCGCCTTACGCGCATCGTGATTTTGAGCCTCTATGGCTCGATTTCCCGGAACTTGGGGGATAGTTTCCAGCTTTGGGAGCTCTAAACTAACTCCTGATTGCCTTAGTTTTCAGTGAAATTGAGACAGATTAAATTAGCGCACGCTCGGTGCCGAGCTTCTAGGTCGAAATATAGCCCCACTTCATTTTAAGACTGAAAAAATAGACGAAACGGCCTTACGCGCATCGTGATTTTGAGCAACTTTGGCTCAATTTGCCGGAACTTGTGGGATATTTTTCAGTCCCAGGGACTGTAAACTAACTCCCGATCGGCTTGGTTTGCATTGAAATGGACAGAGCAAAACATTTTAAACGCTCACCTTCAAGCTTCTGAGCCGAATATAGCCCCACTTCACTTTAAGCCTGAAAGAGTAGCCGAGACCGTCTTACGCGCATCGTGATTTTGACCAACTTTGGCTTGATTTTCCGGAACTTTGGGGATATTTTTTAGTCCCAGGGACTCTAAACTAACTCCTGATGGCCTTGCGTTGCAGTGAAATGGACACAGCAAAACTTTTTGAAGGCTCACTTTGGACCTTCTGGGCCGAAATATAACCCCACTTCACTTTAAGACTTAAAGAGTGTCCGAGACCGCTTTACGCGCATCGTGATTTTGACCATCTTCGGCTTGATTTCGCGGGACTTGGGGAATGTTTTCTAGTCCCGGGTATTCTAAACTACGTCCGGATGGCCTTGTTTTGGAGTGAAATTGAAACAGCCAAAGTTTTTGAAAGCAGAGTTTCGAGCTTCCTGGCCGAAATATAGCCCCACTTCACTTGAGGTGTGAAAGATGAGCCGAGTCCGCCTTACGCGCATCGTGATTTTGACCAACTTAGGCTCGATTTGCCGGAAGTTAGGGAATATTTTCCAGTTCTGTGGACTCGAAACTTATTCCTGATGGCCTTGGTTTGCAGTGAAATGGACACAGCAAAACTTTTTGAACGCTTATCTTCGAGCTTCTGGCCTAAAATATAGCCCAACTTCACTTTAAGACTGAAAGAATAGCTGAGACCGCCTTGCGCCCATCGTGATTTTGACCAACTTCGGCTCGATTTCCCGGAATTTGGGGGATAGTTTCCAGTCCCGGAGACTCTAAACTAACTCCTGATCGTCTTGGTTTGCATTGAAATGGACACAGCCAAACTTTTTGAACGCTCACTTTCGAGCTTCTGGCCCGAAATATAGACTGAAAGAGTAGCCGAAACCGTCTTGCGCGAATCGTGATTTTGACCGACTTCGGGTCGATATCCCGGAGCTTGGCGGATATATTCGAGTCCCGCGAGCTCTAAATTAACTCCTTATGGCCTTGGTTTTCGGAGAAATGGACAGAGCAGAACTTTTTTAACACTCATCTTCTAGCTTGTGGACTTAAATAGAAGCCCACTTTACTTTAACCCTAAAATAGTAGCCGAGACCGCCTTACGCGCTTCGTGATTTTGACCAAGTTCAGCTCGATTTCCCGGAACTTGGCGGATATTTTCCAGTCCGGGAGACTCTAAACTAACTCCTGATGGCCTTGGTTTGCAGTTAAATGCACAAAGCGTAACTTTTTAAACGGTCACTTTGGAGCTTCTGGGCCTAAATATAGCCCCACTTCACTTTAAGACTGAAACAATAGCCGAGATCGCGTTACGCACATCGTGATTTTGAGCAACTTCGGATCGATATCCCGGAACTTGGGGGATATTTTCCAGTCCCGGGGACTCTTAACTAACTCCTGATCGCCTTGCTTTGCATTGAAACTGACAGAGCAAAACGTTGTGAAGACTCACCTTCGAGCTTCTGGGCCGAAATATAGCCCCACTTCTTTTTAAGAGTAAGAGTAGCCGAGTCTGTCTTACGCAAATCGTGATTTTGACTAACTTCGGCTCGATTTCCCGGAACCTGGGGGATATATTCCAGTCCCGGGAACATTAAACTAACTCCTGATGGCCTTGGTTTCCAGTGAAATGGACACAGCAATTTTTTGTGAACCCTTACTTTGGAGCTTCTGGGCCGAAATAGAGCCCCACTTTATTTTAACACTAAAAGAGTAGCTGAGACGGCCTTATGCGCTTATTTATTTTGCCAAACTTTGTCTCGATTTTTCGGTACTTACGGGATATTTTCCAGTCCCTGAAACTCTAAACTAACTCTTGATGGCTTTGCTTCGAACTGAAATTGAGACAGGAAAACTTTTTCAACGCTCACTTTCGAGCTTCTGGGGCGAAATATGGCCCCACTTCACTTTAAGACTAAAAGATTAGCCAAGACCGCCTTACGCCCTGGTGATTTTGACAAACTTAGGCTAAATTTCGCGGAATTTGGGGGATATTTTCCACTCCCTGGGTCTCTAAACTAGCTCCTGATGGCCTTGGTTTGCAGTGAAATTGACACAGCAAAACTTTTTAAACACTCAATATTGCCCCACTTCACTTTAAGACTGAAAGAGTAGCCGAGACCGCCGTACGCGCGTCGTGATTTTGACGAACTTTGGCTAAATTTTCCGGAACTTGGGGGATATTTTCCATTCCCGGGGACTCTAAACTGGCCCCCGACGTCCTTGGTCTGCAGTAAAATGGACACGGCAAAACTTTTTGAACGCTCACTTTCGAGCTTCTGGGCCGAAATATAGCTCCACTTTACTTTAAGATTGAAAGAGTAGCCGAGACCGGCTTACGCGCATCGTAATTTTGACGAACTTCGGCTCGATTTCCCGGAACTTGGGGGATATTTTACAGTCCCGCGGACTCTAAAGTAACTCCTGATGGCCTTTCTTTCGAGTGAAATGGACGCAGCAAAACTTTCTGAACGCTCACTTTCAAGCTTCTGGGCGGAAATATTGCCCCAGTTCACTTTAAGAATGAAAGAGTAGCCGAGACCGCCTTACGCTTATCGTGATTGTGACCACCTTTGGCTCGATTTCCCGGGAAATGGGGGATATTTTCCGGTACCGGGGACTCTAAAGTAACTCCTGATTGCCTTGGTTTGCATTGAAATGGAGAGGGCAAAACTTTTTGAACCCTCCCCTTCGAGCTTCTGAGCCGAAATATAGCCCCACTTCACTTTAAGACTGAAAGAGTAGCCGAGACCGTCTTACGCGCATCGTGGTTTTGACCAACTTCGGCTAGATTTCCCGAAACTTCGGGGATATATTCCAGTCCCAAGGACTCTAAAGTAATTCCTAATGGCCTTCGTTTGCAGTGAAATGGACACAGCCAATTTTTTTGAACGCATACTTTCGAAATTCTGGGGAGAAATATAGCCCCACTTCACTTTAAAACTGAAAGAGTAGCCGAGACCGCCTTGGGCGCATCGTGATTTTGACCAACTTCGGCTCGAGTTTCCGGAACTTAAGGGATATTTTTCAGTCCCGAGGACTCTAAACTAACTGACGATGGCCTTGGTTTTCAGTTAAATTGAGAGAGCAAACCTTTTTGAACGCTCACCTTCGAGCTTCTGGACCGAAATATAGCCCTACCTCACTTTAAGACTGAAAGAGTAGCCGTGACCTCCTTACGCGCATCGTGATTTTGACCAACTTCGTCTCGATTTCGCGGAACTTGGGGGATATTTTCCAGTTTCGGGGACTCTAAACTAACTCCTGATGGCTTTGGTTTGCAGTGAAATGGACACAGGATAACTTTTTGAACGCTCACTTTCGAGCTTCTGGGCCGAAGCATAGCCCTACTTCACTTTAAGACTGAAAGAGTAGCTGAGATTGCCTTACGCACATCGTGATTTTGGGTTACTTCGGCTCGATTTCCCGGAACTTGGGAAATAATTCCCAGTCCCGGGCACTCTAAACTAATTCCTGATGGCCTTGCTTTTAAGTGAAATGGACACAGCCACACTTTTTGAACGTTCACTTTCGAGCTTCTGGGCCGAAATATAGCCCCACTTCACTTTTAGACTGAAAGAGTAGCCGAGACCGCCTTACGCGCATGGTAAATTTGTCCAACTTCGGCTTGATTTCTCGGGGTTTGGGGGATATTTTCCAGTCCTGGAAGCTCTAAACTGACTCCTGATTGCTTTGGTTTTCAGTGAAAAAGACACAGGTAAAAGGAGCGCACGCTAGGTTTCCAGCTTGTAGGCCGAAATGTAGCCCCACTTTATTTTAAGACTGAAAGGGTAGACGAAACCGCGTTAAGCGCATCGAAATTTTTAGCCACTCTGGCTCGATCTGCCAAAACTTGGGGGATATTTTCCAGTCCTGGGGACTGTAAGCGAACTCCTGATAACCTTAGTTTTCAGTAAAATGGTCACAGGTAACAGGAGCGCACGCTCCCTGTCGAGCTTCTAGGTCGAGATAAAGCCCCACTTCATTTTAAGACTGAAAGAGTAAACGAAACTGCCGTACGCTTATCGTAATTTTAAGAAGCTATGGCTCAATTTGCCGAAATTTGGAGGATAGTTTCCAGTCTCGAGGACTCTAAACTATCTCCTGATGGACTTAGTTCTTAGTGAAAAGGAAACAGGCAAAAGGAGCGCACGCTCGGTGTCAAGCTTGTAGAACCAAAATATGGTCCCACTTCATTTTCAGAGTGAAAGAGTAGCCGAGACCGCCTTACTCGCATCTTGATTTTGAGCATCTTTGGCTCGATTTGCTGGAATTCGGGGAATATTTTCCAGTCCCGAGGACTCTATGCTAACTCATGATGAACTTAGTTTTAAGTGATATGTACACAGGCAAAAGGAGCGCACGCTCGGTGTCGAGCTTCTCGGCCGAAATATAGCCCCACTTCATTTTAAGACAGAAAGAGTAGCCGAGACCGCCTTACGCGCATGGTGATTTTGATCAACTTCGGCGCGAGTTCCTGGAACTTGGAGAATATTTTCCACTCCCGGGGACTCTAAACTAACTCCTGACGGCCTTGGTTTCCAGTGAAAGGGACAGAGGAAAACTTTTCGAACGCGCACTTTCGAGCTTCTTAGCCGAACTATAGCCCAACTTCCCTTTAAGATCGAAAGACTAACCGAGACCGCCTTACGCGCATCGAGATTTTGGGCCACTTTTGCTCGATTTCCCGGAAGTTGGCGAATAATTTAAAGTCCCGGGGACGCTAAACTAACTCCCGATGACCTTGGTTTCCAATTTAATGAACACAGCGAAACATTCTTAACGCTCACCTTCGAGCTTCAGGGCCGAAATATAGCCCTACTTAAATTTAAGACTGAAAGAATAGCCGAGAGCCCGTTACGCGCATGGTGATTTTGATCAACTTCGGCGCGATTTCCTGGAACTTGGAGAATATTTTCCACTCCCGGGAACTCTATACTAACTCCTGACTGCCTTGGTTTCCAGTGAAAGGGACAGAGCAAAACTTTTTGAACGCGCACTTTCGAGCTTCTTGGCCGAACTATAGCCCAACTTCACTTTAAGACTGAAAGACTAACCGAGAGCGCCTTACGCGCATCGTGACTTTGACCAACTTCGCCTCGATCTGGCGGAACTTGGGAAATATTTTCTAGTCCCAAGGGCTCTAAACTAACTCCTGATGGCCTTGCTTTGCAGTGAAATGGACACAGCAAAACTTTTCGAATGCGCACTTTCGAGCCTCTGGGCCGAAATATAGCGCAACTTGACTTTAAGACTGAAAGAGTAGCCGGGACCGCCTTGCGCGCATCGTGATTTTGACCAACTTGGGCTGGATTTCCCGGAACTGGGGGGATATTTTCTACTTCCGCGTACTCTAAGCTAACGGCTGATGGCCTTGGCTTGCAGTGAAATGGAGACAGCAAAACTTTTTCAACGCTTAATTTCGAGCTTGTGGGCCGAAATACAGCCACACTTCACTTTAAGACTGAAAGAGTAGCCGAGACCGCGTTACGCGCATTGTGATTTTGATCAACTTCTGCTCGATTTCCCGGAACTTGGGGAATATTTTCCAGTCCCGGGGACTCTAAACTAACTCCTGATGGCCATGGTTTGCAGTGAAATTTACACAGCACATGGTTTTGAAGGCACACTTTCGAGGTTCTGGACCGAAATAGAGCCCCACTTCACTTGAAGACTGAAAGAGTAGCCGAGACCGACTTACGCGCATCCTGATTTTGAGCAACCTCGGCTCGATTTGCCGGAACTTAGGGGATATATTCCAGTTCTGAGGACTCTAAACTAATTCCTGAAGGCCTTGGTTTGCAGTAAAATGGACACAGCAAAACTTTTTGAACGCTCAATTTCGAGCTTCTGGGCAAAAATATAGCCTCACTTTACTTTAACACTAAAAGGGTAGCCGAGACCGCCTTACGCGCATGGAGATTTTGAGAAACTTCGGGTTGATTTCCCGGAACTTGGGGGATATTTTTCAGTCCCGGGGACTCTAAACTAACTCCTGCTTGTCTTGGTTTGGAGTGAAATGGAAACAGCAAAACTTTTTGAACGCTGACTTTCCAGCTTCTGGGCCCAAAAGTTTAGCCCCACTTCATTTTAAGATTGAAAGAGTAGCCGAGGCCGCCTTACGCGCATCGTAATTTTGACTAACTTAAGCTCGACTTTCGGAAACTTGGGGGATATTTTCCAGTCCCGCGGACTCTAAACTAACTCCTGATTGCCTTGCTTTGCAGTGAAATGGGCACAGCAAAACTTTTTGAACGCTCACTTTGGACCTTCTGGGCCGAAATATAACCCCACTTCACTTTAAGACTTAAAGAGTTGCCGAGACCGCTTTACGCGCATCGTGATTTTGACCATCTTCGGCTTGATTTCCCGGGGCTTGGGGGATATTTTCTAGTCCCGGGGACTATAAACTAAGTCCTGATGAGCTTGTTTTCTGTGAAATTGAAACAGCAAAAGTTTGTGAAAGCAGAGTTTCGAGCTTCTGGGCCGAAATATAGCCCCACTTCACTTGAGGAGTGAAAGATCAGCCGAGTCCGCCTTACGCGCATCGTGATTTTGACCACCTTCGGCTCAATTTGCCGGAACTTAGGGAATATTTTCCAGTTCTGTGGACTCTAAACTTATTCCTGATGGCCTTGGTTTGCAATGAAATGGACACAGCAAAACTTTTTGAACGCTCATCTTCGAGCTTCTGCGCCAAAATGTAGCCCCACTTCACTAGAAGACTGAAAGAATAGCCGAGACCGCTTTACAGACATCGTGATTTTGACCAGGTTCAGCTCGATATTCCGGAACTTGGGGGATATATTCCAGTCCTGGGGACCCTAAACTAACTCCTGATCACCTTGGTTTGAAGTGAACTTGACAAGGGAAAACTTTTTGAACGCTCACTTTCCAGCTTCTGGGGCGAAATATAGCCCCACTTCACTTTAAGACTGAAAGATTAGCCAACACCGTCTTACACCCATGGTGATTTTGACAAACTTAGGCTAAATTTCCCGGAATTTGGGGGATATTTTCCACTCCCTGGGTCTCTATACTAACTCCTGATGGCCTTGGTTTGCAGTGAAATTGATACAGCAAAACTTTTTAAACACTCAGTTTCGAGCTTCTGGGGCGAAATATTGCCCCACTTCACTTTAAGACTGAAAGAGTAGCCGAGACCGCGTACGCGCGTCGTGATTTTGACCAACTTCGGCTAAATTTCCCGGAACTTGGGGGATATTTTGCATTCCCGGGGACTCTAAACTGACCCCCGACGAAACTGATACAGCAAAACTTTTTAAACGCTCATTTTCGAGCTTCTGGGACGAGACATAGCCCCACTTTACTTTAAGACTAAAAGAGTAGCCGAGCCCGCCTTACGCGCATCGTGATTTTGACCAACTTCGACTCGGTTTCCCGGAACTTGGGGAATATTTTTTAGTCCCGCGGACTCTAAAGTAACTCCTGATGGCCTTGGTTCGCATTGAAATGGACACAGCAAAACTTTTTGAACGTTCACTTTCGAGCTTCTTGGCCCAAATATAGCCCCACTTCACTTAAAGACTGAAAGAGTAAGCGAGAGCGTCTTACGCGCATCGTGATTTTGACCAACTTCGGCTCGATTTCGCGCAACTTGGGGCATATTTTTTTAGTCCCGGGGACTGTAAACTAACTCCTGATGGCCTTGGTTTGCATTGAAATGGACATAGGAAAACATTTTGAACGCTCACCTTCGAGCTTCTGGGCCCAAATATAGCCCCACTTCAGTTTCAGACTTTAAGAGTAGCCGAGACCGCCTTACGCGCATCGTGATTTTGACCAGCTTAGGCTCGATTTCGCGGAACTTGGGGAATATTTTCAAATCCGGCGGAGTCTAAACTAACACCTGATTGCCTTGCTTTGCAGTGAATTGGACACAGCATAACTTTTTCAACGCTCACTTACGACCTTCTTTGCCGAAATATAGCCACACTTCACTTTAAGACTGAAAGAGTAGCCGAGACCGCCTTACGCGCATCGTGATTTTGAGCAACTTCGGATCGATTTCTAGGAACTTGGGGGGTATTTTTTTAGTCCCGAGGACTCTAAACTAACCACTGATCGCCTTGGTTTGTATTGAAATGGACAGAGGAAAACATTTTGAACGCTCACCTTCGAGCTTCTGGGCCGAAATATAGCCCCCACTCTACTTTAAGATTGAAAGAGTAGCCGAGTCCGTCTTACGCGCATCGTGAGTTTGACAAACTTTGGCTCGATTTCCCGGAAGTTAGGGGATATATTCAAGTGTCGGGGACTCTAAACTATCTCCTGATTGCCTTGGTTTGCAGTGAAATGGACACAGCAATTTTTTTTGAACGCTCACTTTGGACCTTGTGGGCCGAAGTAGAGCCTCACTTCACTTTAAGACTGAACGAATAGCCGAGGCGGGCTTACGCGTATCTTCATTTTGACAACCTTTGTCCCCATTTTCCCTCACTTACAGAATATTTTCCAGTCCATGGGACTCTAACTTAACTTCTGCTCGCCTTTGTTTGCAGTGAAATTGACACAGGAAGATTTTTTGAACGGTCACTTTCGAGCTTCTGGGCAGAAATATAGCCCCACTTCACTTTAAGACTTGAAGAGAAGCCGAGACCGCCTTACGCGCATCGTGATTTTGACCATCTTCGGCTTGATTTCGCGGTACTTGGGGGATATTTTCTAGTCCCAGGGATTCTAAAGTAGGTCCGGATGGGCTTGTTTTGCAGTGAAATTGAAACAGCCAAACTTTTTGAAAGCAAAGTTTCGAGCTTCTAGGCCGAAATATAGCACCACTTCACTTGAAGAGTGAAACATGAGCCGAGTCCGCCTTACGCGCATCGTGATTTTGACCAACTTCGGCTCGATTTGCCGGAAACTGGGGAATATTTTTCAGTTCTGTGGACTCTAAACTTATTCCTGATGGCCTTGGTTTGCAGTGAAATGGACACAGCAAAACCTTTTTGAACGCTTATCTTCGAGTTTCTGACCTAAAATATAGCCCAACTTCACTTTAAGACTGAAAGAATAGCTGATACCGTCTTGCGCGCATCGTGATTTTGACCAACTTCGGGTCGATTTCCCGGAGCTTGGCGGATATATTCGAGTCCCGCGAGCTCTAAATTAACTCCTTATGGCCTTGGTTTTCGGAGAAATGGACAGAGCAGAACTTTTTTAACACTCACCTTCTAGCTTGTGGGCTTAAATAGAAGCCCACTTCACTTTAACCCTGAAATAGTAGCCGAGACCGCCTTACGCGCATCGTGATTTTGACCAAGTTCAGCTCGATTTCCCGGAACTTGGGGGATATTTTCCAGTCCGGCGGACTTTAAACTAACTCCTGATGGCCTTTGTTTGCAGTTAAATGCACAAAGCGTAACTTTTTAAACGGTCACTTTCGAGCCTCTGGGCCGAAATATAGCCCCACTTCACTTTAAGACTGAAACAATAGCCGAGATCGCGTTTCGCGCATCGTGATTTTGAGCAACTTCGGATCGATATCCCGGAACTTGGGGGATATTTTCCATTCCCGAGGACTCTAAACTAACTCCTGATCGCCTTGCTTTGCATTGAAACTGACAGAGCAAAACGTTGTGAAGACTCACCTTCGAGCTTCTGGGCCGAAATATAGCCCCACTTCTTTTTAAGAGTAAGAGTAGCCGAGTCTGTCTTACGCAAATCGTGATTTTGACTAACTTCGGCTCGATTTCCCGGAACCTGGGAAATATATTCCAGTCCCGGGAACACTAAACTAACTCCTGATGGCCTTGGTTTCCAGTGAAATGGACACAGCAATTTTTTTTGAACCCTTACTTTGGAGCTTCTGGGCCGAAATAGAGCCCCACTTTATTTTAACACTAAAAGAGTAGGCGAGACGGCCTTACGCGCTTATTTATTTTGGCAAATTTTGTCTCGATTTTTCGGTACTTACGGGATATTTTCCAGTCCCTGGGACTCTAAACTAACTCTTGATGGCTTTGCTTCGAAGTGAAATTGACACAGGAAGACTTTTTGAACGCTCACTTTCGATCTTCTGGGCCAAATATAGCCCCACTTCACTTTAAGACTGAAAGATTAGCCAAGACCGCCTTACGCCCTGGTGATTTTGACAAACTTCGGCTAAATTTCCCGGAATTTGGGGGATATTTTCCACTCCCTGGGTCTCTAAACTAACTCCTGATGGCCTTGGTTTGCAGTGAAATTGACACAGCAAAACTTTTTAAACGCTCACTTTCGAGCTTCTGGACCGAAATACAGCCCTACTTCACTTTAAGACTGAAAGAGTAGCCGAGACCACCTTACGCGCATCGTGATTTTGACCAACTTCGTCTCCATTTCGCGGAAGTTGGGGGATATTTTCCAGTTGCGGGGACTCTAAACTAACTCCTCATGGCTTTGGTTTGCAGTGAAATGGACACAGGATAACTTTTTGAACGCTCACTTTCGAGCTTCTGGGCCGAAGCATAGCCCTACTTCACTTTAAGACTGAAAGAGTAGCTGAGATTGCCTTACGCGCATCGTGATTTTGGGTTACTTCGGCTCGATTTCCCGGAACTTGGGAAATAATTCCCAGTCTCGGGCACTCTAAACTAATTCCTGATGGCCTTGGTTTTCAGTGAAATGGACACAGCCAAATTTTTTTGAACGTTCACTTTCGAGCTTCTGGGCCGAAATATAGCCCCACTTTACTTTAAGACTGAAAGAGTAGCCAAGACCGCCTTACGCGCATGGCAAATTTGTCCAACTTCGGCTTGATTTCTCGGGGTTTGGGGGATATTTTCCAGTCCCGGAAGCTCTAAACTAACTCCTGATTGCCTTGGTTTTCAGTGAAATGGACACAGGTAAAAGGAGCGCACGCTAGGTATCCACGTTGTAGGCCGAAATCTAGCCCCACTTTATTTTAAGACCGAAAGGGTAGACGAAACCGCCTTAAGCGCATCGAAATTTTTAGCCACTATGGCTCGGTCTGCCAAAACTTGGGGGATATTTTCCAGTCCCGGGGACTCTAAGCTAACTCCTGATAACCTTAGTTTTCAGTAAAATGGTCACAGGTAACAGGAGCGCACGCTCCCTGTCGAGTTTCTAGGTCGAAATAAAGCCCCACTTCATTTTAAGACTGAAAGAGTAAACGAAACTGCCGTACGCTTATCCTAATTTTAAGAAACTATGGCTCAATTTGCCGAAATTTGGAGGATAGTTTCCAGTCTCGAGGACTCTAAACTATCTCCTGATGGACTTAGTTCTTAGTGAAAAGGAAACAGGCAAAAGGAGCGCACGCTCGGTGTCAAGCTTGTAGAACCGAAATATGGCCCCACTTCATTTTCAGAGTGAAAGAGTAGCCGACACCGCCTTACTCGCATCGTGATTTTGAGCATCTTTGGCTCGATTTGCCGGAATTCGGGGAATATTTTCCAGTCCCGAGGACTCTATGCTAACTCAGGATGAACTTAGTTTTCAGTGATATGTACACAGGCAAAATGAGCGCACGCTCGGTGTCGAGCTTCTCGGCCGAAATATAGCCCCACTTCATTTTAAGACTGAAAGAGTAGCCGAGACCGCCTTACGCGCATCGTGATTTTGAGCAACTTTGGCTCGATCTGCCAGAATTTGGGAAATAGTTTCCAGTCCCAAGGACTCTAAACTAACACCTTATGGCCTAAGATGTCAGTGAAATGGACACAGGTAAAATTAGCGCACGCCCGGTCTCGAGCTTCTAGGTCGAAATATAGCCCCCCTTAATTTTAAGACTGAAAGAATAGCCGAGACCGACGTACGCGCATCCTGATTTTGAGCAACTTCAGCTCGATTTGCCGGAACTTAGGGGATATATTCCAGTTCTGAGGACTCTAAACTAATTCCTGATGGCCTTGGTTTGAAGTAAAATGGACACAGGAAAACTTTTTGAACGCTCAATTTCGAGCTTCTGGGCCAAAATATAGCCCCATATTACTTTAAGACTAAAAGGGTGGCCGAGACCGCCTTACGCGCATGGTGATTTTGACAAACTTCGGGTTGATTTCCCGGAACTTGGGGGATATTTTCCAGTCCCGGGCACTCTAAACTAACTCCTGCTTGTGTTGGTTTGGAGTGAAATGGAAACAGCAAAACTTTTTGAACGCTGACTTTCCAGCTTCTGGGCCCAAAAGTTTAGCCCCACTTCATTTTAAGATTGAAAGAGTAGCCGAGGCCGCCTTACGCGCATCGTAATTTTGACTAACTTAAGCTCGACTTTCGGAAACTTGGGGGATATTTTTCAGTCCCGGGGACTCTAAGCTAACTCCTGATTGCCTTGCTTTGCAGTGAAATGGTCACAGGAAAACTTTTTTAACGCTCTTGTGCGAGCTTCTGGGCCAAAATATAGCCACACTTCACTTTAAGACTGAAAGAGTAGCCGAGACCGCCTTATGCGAATCGTGATTTTGGCAAACTACGCCTCGATTTCCCGGAACTTGGGGGATATTTTCCAGACCCGGCAACTTTAAACTAACTCCTGATTGCCTTGGTTTGCAGTAAAATGGAAACGGCAAAACTTTTTCAACGCTCACTTTAAAGCTTCTGGGCCAACACATAGCCCCACTTCACTTTAAGACTGAAAGAGTAGGCGAGACCGTCTTAAGCGCATCGTGATTTTGACCAAGTTCGGCTCCATTTCCCGGAACTGGGGGGATATTTTCCAGTCCCGGGGACTCTAAACTAACTCCTGATTGCCTTGGTTGGCCGAGCAATGGACACAGGAAAACTTTTTGAACGCTCACTTTCGAGCTGCTGGGTCGAAGTATAGCCCCACTTCACTTTAAAACTGAAAGAGTAGCCGAGACCGCCTTGCGCGCAACGTGATTTTGACCAACTTCCGCTTGATTTCCCGGAACTTGGGGGATATTTTACAGTCCCGGGGACTCTAAACTGACTCCTGATGGACTTGGTTTGCAGTGAAATGGGCACAGGAAAACTTTTTGAACGCTCACTTTCGAGCCTTTGGGCCGAAATATAGCCCATTTCATTTCAAGGCTGAAAGAGTAGACGAGACCGCCTTACGCGCATCGTGATTTTGAGCCTCTATGGCTCGATTTCCCGGAACTTGGGGGATAGTTTCCAGCTTTGGGAGCTCTAAACTAACTCCTGATTGCCTTGGTTTTCAGTGAAATCGAGACAGATTAAATTAGCGCACGCTCGGTGCCGAGCTTCTAGGTCGAAATATAGCCCCACTTCATTTTAAGACTGAAAAAATAGACGAAACGGCCTTACGCGCATCGTGATTTTGAGCAACTTTGGCTCAATTTGCCGGAACTTGTGGGATATTTTTCAGTCCCAGGGACTGTAAACTAACTCCCGATCGCCTTGGTTTGCATTGAAATGGACAGAGCAAAACATTTTAAACGCTCACCTTCAAGCTTCTGAGCCGAATATAGCCCCACTTCGCTGAAAGAGCAGCCGAGAACGTCTTACGCGCGTCGTCATTTTGACCAACTTTGGCTTGATTTTCCGGAACTTGGGGGATATTTTCTAGTCCCGGGGACTCTTAACTAACTCCTGATGGCCTTGCTTTGCAGTGAAATGGACACAGCAAAACTTTTTGAAGGCTCACTTTGGACCTTCTGGGCCGAAATATAACCCCACCTCACTTTAAGACTTAAAGAGTTGCCGAGACCGCTTCACGCGCATCGTGATTTTGACCATCTTCAGCTTGCTTTCCCGGGACTTGCGGGATATTTTCTTGTCCCGGGGACTATAAACTAAGTCCTGATGACCTTGTTTTGCAGTTAAATTGAAACAGCAAAAGTTTTTGAAAGCAAAGTTTCGAGCTTCTGGGCCGAAATATAACCCCACTTCACTTGAGGAGTGAAAGATGAGCCGAGTCCGCCTTACGCGCATCGTGATTTTGACCAACTTCGGCTCGATTGGCGGGAACTTAGCGAATATTTTCCAGTTCTGTGGACTCTAAACTAATTCCTGATGGCCTTGGTTTGCAATGAAATGGACACAGCAAAACTTTTTGAACGCTCATCTTCGAGCTTCTGCGCCAAAATATAGCCCCACTTCACTTGAAGACTGAAAGAATAGCCGAGACCGCCTTACAGACATCGTGATTTTGACCAAGTTCAGCTCGATTTCCCGGAACTTCGGGGATATTTTCCAGTCCGGCGGACTTTAAAATAACTCCTGATGGCCTTTTTTTGCAGTTAAATGCACGAAGCGTAACTGTTTAAACGGTCACTTTCGAGCTTCTGGGCTGAAATATAGCCCCACTTCACTTTAAGACTGCAACAATAGCCGACCCGCGTTTCGCGAATCGTGATTTTGAGCAACTTCGGATTGATATCCCGGAACTTGGGGGATATTTTCCAGTCCTGGGGACCCTAAACTAACTCCTTATCACCTTGGTTTGAAGTGAACTTGACAAGGGAAAACTTTTTGAACGCTCACTTTCGAGCTTCTGGGGCGAAATATAGCCCCACTTCACTTCGAACTTCGGCTAGATTTCCCGGAATTTGGGGGATATTTTCCACTCCCTGGGTCTCTATACTAACTCCTGATGGCCTTGGTTTGCAGTCAAATGAACACAGCAAAACTTTTTGAACTTTCACTTACTAGCTTCTCGGCCGAAATATAGCCCCAGTTCACTTTAAGAATGAAAGAGTAGCCGAGACCGCCCTACGCGCATCGTGATTTTTACAAACCTCGGCTCGATTTCCCCGAACTTGGGCGATATTTTCCAATCCCGAGGAGTCTAAACTAACTCCTGATGGCCTTGGTTTGCAGTCAAGTGAACACAGCAAAACTTTTTGAACTTTCACTTTCTAGCTTCTCGGCCGAAATATAGCCCCAGTTTACTTTAAGAATGAAAGAGTAGCCGAGACCGCCCTACGCGCATCGTGATTTTGACAAACTTCGGCTGGATTTCCCCGAACTTGGGCGATATTCTCCAGTCCCGAGGAGTCTAAACTAACTCCTGATGGCCTTGGTTTGCAGTCAAATGAACACAGCAAAACTTTTTGAACTTTCACTTTCTAGCTTCTCGGCCGAAATATAGCCCCAGTTCACTTTAGGAATGAAAGAGTAGCCGAGACCGTCTTACGAGCATCGTGATTTTGACAAAATTCGGCTCGATTTCCCCGAACTTGGGCGATATTTTCCAGTCCCAAGGAGCCTAAACTAAGTCCTGATGGCCTTGGTTTGCAGTCAAATGAACACAGTAACACTTTTTGAAGGCTTATTTTCGAGCTTCTGGGATGAAATATAGCCCCACTTCACTTTAAGACTTAAAGAGTAGCCGAGACCGCCTTACGCGCATCGTGATTTTGAGCAACTTCCGCTGGATTTTCTAGAATTTTGGCGATATTTTCAAGTCCCGGGGACTCTAAACTAACTCCTCATGGCCTTGGTTTGCAGTGAAATGGACACAGCAAAACTTTTTGAACAATCAGTTTCGAGCTTCTGGGCCGAAATACAACCGTATTTCAATTTAAGACTGAAATAGTAGCCGAGACCGCCTTACGAGCATCGTGATTTTGACCAAGTTCAGCTCGATTTCCCGGAACTTGGGGGATATTTTCCAGTCCGGGAGACTTTAAACTAACTCCTGATGGCCTTGGTTTGCAGTTAAATGCACAAAGCGTAACTTTTTAAAGGGTCACTTTCGAGCTTCTGGGCCGAAATATAGCCCCACTTTACTTTAAGACTGAAAGAGTAGCCGAGACAGTCTTACGCGCATCGTGATTTTGACCAACTTCCGTTCGATTTCCCGGAACTTCGGGGATATATTCCAGTCCCGGGGACTCTAAACTAACTGCTGATGGCCTTGGTTTGCAGTGAAATGGACACAGCACATTTTTTTGAACGCTCACTTTCGAGCTTCTGGGCCGAAATATAGCCCTACTTCACTTTAAGACTGAAAGAGTAGCCGACACCGCCTTACGCGCATCGTAATTTTGACCAACTTCGGCTCGATTTCCCGGAAGTTGGCGAATATTTTCAATTCCCGGGGAAGCTAAACTAACTTCCGATGGCCTTAGTTTGCAGTTAAATGGACACAGCAAAACTTTTTGAACGCTCACTTTCGAGCTTATGGGTCGAAATATAGCCCCACTTAACTTTTAGACTGAAAGAGTAGCCGAGACCGCCTTACGCGCATCGTGATTTTGGGATTCTTCGGCTCGATTTCCCGCAAATAGGGGGATATTTTCCAGTCCCGGGAACTCTAAACTAACTCCTGATGGCCTTGGTTTCCAGTGAAATGGACACAGGAACACTTTTTGAACGCGCACTTTCGAGCTTGCTGGCCGAAATATAGCCCTACTTCTTTTTAAGACTGAAAGAGTAGGCGGGAGCGCCTTACGCGCATTGTGATTTTGAGGATCTTCGGCTCGATCTGGCGAGACTTGGGAGATATTTTCCAGTCCCAAAGTCTCTAAACTCACTCCTGATTGTCTAAGATGTGAGTGAAATAGAGACAAAAATTTTTGAAGCCTTACTTTCGAGCTTCTGGAGTTAAATCTAAGCCCACTTTACCTTAAGACTGAAAGAGTAGCCGAGACCCGCTTAAGCGCATCGTGATTTTGACTAACTTCGGGTGGATTTCCCGTAACTTGGGGGATATCTCCAGTCCCTTGGACGCTAAACTAAGTCGTGATGGCCTTGTTTTGCAGTGAAATGGACACAGCAAAACTTTTTAAACACTCAGTTTCGAGCTTCTGGGCCGAAATATATCCCCAGTTCACTTTAAGACTGAAAGAGTAGCCGAGACCGCCGTACGCGCGTCGTTATTTTGACCAACTTCGGCTCGATTTTCCGGAACTTGGGGGATATTTTCCAGTCCCTCGGACTCTAAAGTAACTCCTGATGGCCTTGTTCTGGAGTAAAATGGACACAGCACAACTGTTTGAACGATCACTTTCTAGCTTCTGGGCGGAAATATTCCCTCAGTTGACTTTAAGAATGAAAGAGTAACCGGGATCGCCTTACGTGCATCGTGATTTTGACCAACGTTGGCTCGATTTCCCGGGAAATGGGGGATATTTTCCGGTACCGGGGACTCTAAACTAACTCCTGATTGCCTTGGTTTGCAGTGAAATGGACACCGCACAACTTTTTGAACGCTCACGTTTGAGCTTCCGGGCCGAAGCATAGCCCTACTTCACTTTAAGACTGAAAGACTAGCCGAGACCGCCTTACGCGCATCGTGATTTTGGGCTACTTCGGCTCGATTTCCCGGAACTTGGGAGATAATTCCCAGTCCCGGGCACTGTAAACTAATTCCTGATTGCCTTGGTTTTCAGTGAAATGGACACAGCCAAACTTTTTGAACGTTCACTTTCCAGCTTCTGGGCTGAAATATAGCCCCACTGCACTTTAAGACTGAAAGAGTAGCCGGGACCGCCTTACGCGCATGGTAATTTTGTCGAACTTCGGCTTGATTTCCTGGGACTTGGGGGATATTTTCCAGCCCCGGAAGCTCTAAACTAACTCCTGAATGCCTTGGTTTTTAGTGAAATGGACACAGGTAAAAGGGGCGCACGCTAGGTTTCCAGGTTGTAGGCCGAAATATAGCCACACTTTATTTTAAGACTGAAAGTGTACACGAAACCGCCTTAAGCGCATCGAAATTTTTAGCCACTATGGCTCGATCTTGATGGCCTTAGTTTTCAGTAAAATGGTCACAGGTAACAGGAGCGCACGCTCGGTGTCGATCTTCTAGGCCGAAATGTAGCCCCAGTTCATTTTAAGACTGAAAGAGTAAACGAAACTGCCGTAGGCTTATCGTAATTTTAAGAAAGTATGGCTCAATTTGCCGAAACTTGGAGGATAGCTTCCAGTCTCGAGGACTCTAAACTATCTCCTGATGGACTTAGTTCTTAGTGAAATGGACACAGGTAAAAGGAGAGCATGCTCGGTGTCGAGCTTGTAGAACCGAAATATAGCCCCACTTCATTTTCGGAGTAAACGAGTAGCCGAGACCGCCTTACGCGAATCGTGATTTTGAGCATCTTTGGCTCGATTTGCCGGAATTCGGGGAATATTTTCCACTCCCGAGGACTCTATGCTAACTCATGATGAACTTAGTTTTCAGTGATATGTACACAGGCAAAAGGAGCGCACGCTCGGTGTTGAGCTTCTCGGCCGAAATATAGCCCCACCTCATTTTAAGACTGAAAGAGTAGCCGAGACCGCCTTACGCGCATCGTGATTTTGAGCAACTTTGGCTCGATCTGCCAGAATTTGGGAAATATTTTCCAGTCCCAAGGGCAGTAAACTAACTGCTGATGGACTAAAATGTCAGTGAAATGGACACAGGTAAAATTAGCGCACGCCCGGTCTCGAGCTTCTAGGTCGAAATATAGCCCCCCTTAATTTTAAGACTGAAAGAGTAGCCGAGACCGCCTTACGCGCATCGTGATTTTGGGCCACTTTTGCTCGATTTCCCGGAAGTTGGCGAATAATTTAAAGTCCCGGCGACGCTAAACTAACTCCCGATGACCTTGGTTTGCAGTTTAATGAACACAGCAAAACATTCTGAACGCTCACCTTCGAGCTTCAGGGCCGAAATATAGCCCTACTTAAATTTAAGACTGAAAGAATAGCCGAGAGCCCGTTACGCGCATCGTAATTTTCATCAACTTCGGCGCCATTTCCTGGAACTTGGAGAATATTTTCCAGTCCCAGGGACTCTAAACTAACTCCTGATGGCCTTGGTTTGCAGTGAAATGGACACAGCAAAACTTTTTGAACGCTCACTTTCGAGCTTGTGGGCCTAAATATAGCCACACTTTACTTTAAGACTGAAACAGTAGCCGAGACCGCGTTACGCGCATCGTGATTTTGATCAACTTCTGCTCGTTTTCCTGGAACTTGGGGAATATTTTCCAGTCCCGGGGACTCTAAACTAACCCCTGATGGCCATGGTTTGCAGTGAAATTGACACAGCACAAGTTTTTGAATGCACACTTTCGAGCTTCTAGGCCGAAATATAGTCCCCCATCACTTACGACTTAAAGAGTAGCCGAGACCGGCGTGCGCGCATCGTGAGTTTCACCAACTTCGGGTCGATATTCCGGAACTTGGGGGATATTTTCCAGTCCCAGGGACTCTAAACTAACTCTTGATGGCCTTGGTTTGCAGTGAAATGGAGACAGCAAAACTTTTTGAACGCTCACCTTCAAGCTTGTGGGCCGAAATATAGCCCACTTTACTTTAATACTGAAAAAGTAGCCGAGACCGCCTTACGCGCATCGTGATTTTGACAAACTTCGGGTGGATTTCCCGGAACTTGGGGGATATTTTCCAGTCTCTTGGACGCTAAACTAGGTGCCGATGGCCTTGTTTTGCAGTGAAATGGACATAGCAAAGCTTTTTGAACGCTCACTTTCGAGCTTGTGGGCCGAAATATAGCCATACTTCACTTTAAGACTGAAACAGTAGCCGAGACCACGTTTCGCGCATCGTGATTTTGATCAACTTCGGCTCGATTTCCCGGAACTTGCGAAATATTTTCCAGTCCCGGGGACTCTAAACTAACTCGTGCTGGTCTTGGTTTGAAGTGAAACGGAAACAGAAAAAGTTTTTGAACGCATACTTTCGAGCTTCTGGACCGAAATAGAAGCCCACTTCACTTGAAGACTGAAAGAGTAGCCGAGACCGCCTTACGTGCATCGTGATTTTGAGCAACTTCGGCTCGATTTGCCGGAACTAAGGGGATATATTCCAGTTCTGAGGACTCTAAACTAATTCCTGATGGCCTTGGTTTGCAGTAAAATGGAGCCAGCAAAACTTTTTGAACGCTCAATTTCGAGCTTCTGGGCCAAAATATAGCCCCCCATTACTTTAACACTGAAAGAGTAGCCGAGACCGCCTTACGCGCATCGTGATTTTGACAAACTTCGGGTTGATTTCCCGGAACTTGGGGGATATTTTCCAGTCCCGGGGACTCTCAACTAACTCCTGCTTGTCTTGGTTTGCAGTGAAATGGACACAGCGAAAGTTTTTGAAGGCTCACTCTCGAGCTTCTGGGCCGAAATAGAGCCCCATTTGACTTTAAGACTGAAAGAGTAGGCGAGACCGTCTTGAGCGAATCGTGATTTTGACCAATTTCGCGTTTATTTCCCGAAACTTGGGGGATATATTCCAGTCAAAGGGACTCTAAAGTAACTCGTGATGGCCTTGGTTTTCAGTGAAATGGACAGAGCACAACTTTGGAGCTTCTGGGCAGAAATATAGCCCCACTTTACTTTAAGACTGAAAGAGTAGATGAGACCGCCTTACGCGCATCGTAATTTTGACGAACTTCGAATGGATTTCCCGGAACTTGGGGGATATTTTGCAGTCCCTTGGACGCTAAACTCAGTCCTGATGGCCTTGTTTTGAAGTACAATGGACACAACAAAACTTTTTGAACGCTCACTTTCTAGCTTGTGGGCCGAAATATAGCCCCACTTCACTTTAGGACCGACACAGTAGCCGAGACCACGTTACGCGCATCATGAATTTGATCAACTTCGGCTCGATTTCCCGGGACTTGGGGGATATTCTCCAGTCCCGGGAACTCTAACTAACTTCTGATGGCCTTGGTTTGCACTGAAAGTGAGAGAGCAAAACTTTTTAAACCCTCACTTTGGAGCTTCTGGGCCGAAATATTGCCCCACGTCACTTTAAGACTGAAAGAGTAGCCGAGACCACCTTACGCACATCGTGATTTTGACCAACTTCGACTCGATTTACCGGAACTTGGGGCATATTTTCCAGTCCCGAGGACTCTTAAGTAACCCCTGATGGCCTTGGTTTGCATTGAAATGGATACAGCAAAACTTTTTGAACGCTCACTTTTGAGCTTCTGGGCCGAAATATAGCCCCACTTCACTTTAAGACTAAAAGAGTAGCCGAGACCGTCTTACGCGCATCGTGATTTTCACCAACGTCCTATCGATTTTCCGGAACTTGGGAAATACATTCCACTCCCGGGGACTCTAAACTAACTCCTGATAGCCTTGGCTTGCAGTGAAATAGACACAGTAATTTTTTTTTGAGCTTTGAGCTTGTGGGCCGAAATAGAGCCCCACTTCACTTTAAGACTGAAGGAGTAGCCGACACCGCCTTAAGCGCACCGTGATTTTGACCAACTTCGGCTCGATTTGCCGGAACTTGGGGGATATTTTCCAGTCCCGGGGACTCTAAACTAACTCCTGATTGTCTTGGTTTTCAGTGACATGGACACAGCGAAACTTTTTGAACGCTCGCTCTCGAGCTTCTGGACCGAAATATAGCCCCACTTTACTTTAAGACTGAAAGAGTAGCCGAGACAGTCTTGCGCAAATCGTGATTTTGACCAACTTCGGGTCGGTTTCCCGGAACTTGAGGGATATAATCCATTTCCGCGGGCTCTTAACTAACTCCTGATGGCCTTGGTTTTCAGTAAAATGGACTAAGGAAAGCTTTTTGAACACTCTCTTTGTAGCTTCTGGGCCGAAATAGAATCCCACTTCACTTTCAGACTGAAATAGTAGCCGAGACCGCCTCACGCGCACCGTGGGTTAGACCAAGTTCAGCTCTATTTCACGCAACTTTTGGGATATTTTCCAGTCCGGGGGACTCTAAACTAACTCTGGATGGCCTTGGTTTGCACGGAAATGCGCACAGCATAACTTTATGAACGCCCACTTTGGAGTTTCTGGGCCGAAATATAGCCCCACTTCACTTTAAGACTGAAAGAGTAGCCGAGATCGCCTTACGCGCATCGTGATTTTGACCATTTTGGGATCGATTTCTCGGAACTTGGGGGATATTTTCCAGTCCCGGGGACTCTAAACTAACTCCTGATCTCCTTGCTTTGCATTGAAATGGACAGAGGAAAACTTTTTGAACGCTCACTTTCGAGCTTGTGGGCCGAAATATAGCCACACTTTACTTTAAGACTGAAACAGTAGCCGAGACCGCATTTCGCGCATCGTGATTTTCATCAACTTCGGCTCGCTTTCTCAGAACTTGGGGAATATTTTCCAGTCCCGGGGACCCTAAACTAACTTTTGATAGCTTTGGTTTGCAGTGAAATGCACACAGCAAAACTTTTTGAACGCTCACTTTCGAGCTTCTGGGCAGAAATATAGCCCCACTTCACTTTAAGACTGAAAGGGTAGCCGAGACCGCTTTGGGAGCATCGTGATTTTGACCAACTTCAGCTCGATTTACCGGAACTTGGGGAATATTTTCCAGTCCCAGGGACGCTAAACTAACTCGTGATGGCCTTGTTTTTCAGTCAAAGAACACAGCAAAACTTTTTGAACGCTCACTTTCGGGCTTCTGGGCCGAAATATAGCCCCACTTCACTTTAAGACTGAAACACTAGCCGATACCGCATTTCGCGCATCGTGATTTTGATCAGCTTTGGTTCGATTCCCTGGAACTTGGGCAATATTTTTCAGTCCCGGGGACTCTAAACTAACCCCTGAAGGCCTTGGTTTGCACTGAAATGGACACAGCAAAACTTTTTGAACGCTGACTTTCGGGCTTCTGGCCCGAAATATAGCCCCACTTCACTTTAAGACAGAAAGAGTAGCTGAGACCACTTTAGGAACATCGTGATTTTGACCAAGCTCGGCTCAATTTCCCGGACCTTGGGGCATATTTTCCTATTTCGGGGACGCTAAACTAACTCCTGATGGCCTTGGTTTGCAGTGAAATGAACACAGCAAAACTTTTTGAACGCTCACTTTCGGGCTTCTGGCCCGAAATATAGCCCCACTTTACTTTAAGACTGAAAGAGTAGCCGAGACTACCTTACGCAAATCGTGATTTTGACCAACTTCGGCTCGATTTCCCGGAAGTTGGGGATATTTTCCAGTCCCGGGGACTCTAAACTAGCTCCTGATGGCTTTGGTTTGAAGTGAAATAAACACAGGCAAACTTTTTGAACGCTCACTTTCAAGCTCCTGGGCAGGAATAAAGCCTCACTTCACTTTAAGACTGAAACAGTACGCGACACCGCCCAACGCGCACCGTGATTTTGACCAACTTCGGCTAAATTTCCCTGAACTTGGGGGATATTTTCCAGTCCCGACGACTCTTAAGTAATCGCTGATGGCCTTCGTTTGCATTGAAATGGATACAGCAAAACTTGAACGCTCACTTTTGAGCTTCTGGGCCGAAATATAGCCCCACTTCACTTTAAGACCGAAAGAGTAGCCGAGACCACCTTACGCGAATCGTTATTTTGACCAACTTCGTCTCGATTTCGCGGAACTTGGGGGATATTTTCCAGTTCCGGGGACTGTAAACTACTTCCTGAGGGCCTTGCTTTGCAGTGAAATGGGCACAGCATAACTTTTTGAACGCTCAGTTTCGAGCTTCTGAGCCAAAATATACAGCCACGTCACTTTAAGACTCAAAGAGTAGCCGAGACTGCTTTACGCGCATCGTGATTTTGACAAACTTCGGCTCGATTTCCCCGAACTTGGGGGATATTTTGATGTCCCGGAGACTGTAAACTATCTCCTGATGTGGCTTGGTTCGCGGTGAAATGGACACAGCAAAACTTTTTGAACTTTCACTTTCGAGCTTCTGGGCAGAAATATAGCCCGAGTTCACTTTAAGAATGAAAGAATAGCCGAGACCGCCTTACGCGCATCGTGATTTTGACCAACTTTGGCTCGATTTCCCGGGAAATGGGGAATATTTTCCGGTACCGGGGACTCTAAAGTAACTCCTGATTGCCTTGGTTTGCATTGAAATGGAGAGAGCAAAACTTTTTCAACGCTCCCCTTCGGGCTTCGAAGCCGGAATATAGCCCCACTTCAGTTTAGGACTGAAAGAGTAGCCGACACCGTCTTACGCGCATCGTGATTTTGACAAACTTCGGCTCGATTTCCCGAAACTTCGGGGATATATTCAAGTCCCAAGGACTCTAAACTAACCCCTGATGGCCTTGGTCTGCCGTGAAATGGACACAGCAAATTTTTTTGAACGCTTACTTTCGAAATTCTGGGCCGAAATATAGCCTCACTTCACTTTAAGACTGAAATAGTAGCCGAGACCGCCTTAGACGCATCGTGATTTTGACCAACTTCGGCTTGAGTTGCCAGAAATTAAGGGATATTTTCCAGTCCCGTGGACTCTAAACTAACTCATGATGGCCTTGGTTTTCAGTTAAATTGAGAGAGCAAAACTTTTTGAACGCTCACTTTCGAGCTTCTGGGCCGAAATATACAGCTACGTCACTTTGAGACTAAAAGAGTAGCCGAGACTGCTTTAAGCGCATCGTGATTTTGACAAACTTCGGCTCGATTTCCCGGGACTTGGGGGATATTTTGACGTCCCGGAGACTGTAAACAATCTGCTGATCTGGCTTGGTTTGCGGTGAAATGGACACAGGAAAACTTTTTGAACTTTCACTTTCTAGCTTCTGGGCAGAAATATAGCCCCAGTTCACTTTAAGAATGAAAGAGTAGCCGAGACCGCCTTACGCGCATCGTGATTTTGACAAAATTCGGCTCGATTTCCCCGAACTTGGGCGATATTTTCCAGTCCCGAGGAGTCTAAACTAACTCCTGATGGCCTTGGTTTGCAGTCAAATGAACACAGTAACACTTTTTGAAGGCTTATTTTCGAGCTTCTGGGATGAAATATAGCCCCACTTCACTTTAAGACTGAAAGAGTAGGCGAGAGCGCCTTACGCGCATCGTGATTTTGAGAAACTTCCGCTGGATTTTCTAGAATTTTGGCGATATTTTCAAGTCCCGGGGACTCTAAACTGACTCCTGATGGCCTTGGTTTGCAGTGAAGTGGAAGCAGGAAAACTGTTTGAACGGTCAGTTTCGAGCTTCTGGGCCGAAATATAGCCCCACTTTACTTTAAGACTGAAAGAGTAGCCGAGAGCGTCTTACGCGCATCGTGATTTTGACAACCTTCCGTTCGATTTCCCGGAACTTCGGGGATATATTCCAGTCCCGGGGACTCTAAACTAACTGCTGATGGCCTTGGTTTGCAGTGAAATGGACACAGCACATTTTTTTGAACGCTGAGCTTCGAGCTTCTCGGCCGAAATATAGCTCTATCTCACTTTAAGACTGAAAGAGTAGCCGACACCGCCTTACGCGCATCGTAATTTTGACCAACTTCGGCTCGATTTCCCGGAAGTTGGCGAATATTTTCAATTCCCGGGGAAAGTAAAAACTAACTTCCGATGCCCTTAGTTTGCAGTTAAATGGAAACGGCAAAACTTTTTGAACGCTCACTTTCGAGCTTATGGGTCGAAATATAGCCCCACTTAACTTTAAGACTGAAAGAGTAGCCGAGACCGCCTTACGCGCATCGTGATTTTGGGATTCTTCGGCTCGATTTCCCGCAAATAGGGGGATATTTTCTAGTCCCGAGGACTCTAAACTAACTCCTGATGGCCTTGGTTTCATGTGAAATGGACACAGGAACACTTTTTGAACGCGCACTTTCGAGCTTGCTGGCCGAAATATAGCCCTACTTCTTTTTAAGACTGAAAGAGTAGGCGGGAGCGCCTTACGCGCATTGTGATTTTGAGGATCTTCGGCTCGATCTGGCGAAACTTGGGAGATATTTTCCAGTCCCAAAGTCTCTAAACTCACTCCTGATTGTCTAAGATGTGAGTGAAATAGAGACAAAAATTTTTGAAGCCTTACTTTCGAGCTTCTGGAGTTAAATCTAAGCCCACTTTACCTTAAGACTGAAAGAGTAGCCGAGACCCCCTTAAGCGCATCGTGATTTTGACTAACTTCGGGTGGATTTCCCGTAACTTGGGTGATATCTCCAGTCCCTTTGACGCTAAACTAAGTCGTGATGGCCTTGTTTTGCAGTGAAATGGACACAGCAAAACTTTTTAAACACTCAGTTTCGAGCTTCTGGGGCGAATTATATCCCCACTTCACTTAAAGACTGAAAGAGTAACCGAGACCGCCGTACGCGCGTCGTGATTTTGACCAACTTCGGTTAAATTTCCCGGAGCTTGGGGGATATTTTCCAGTCCCGGGGACTCTAAACTGACCCCCGACGTCCTTGGTCTGCAGTAAAATGGACACAGCACAACTTTTTGAACGCTCACTTTTGAGCTTCTGGGCCGAAATATAGCTCCACTTCACTTTAAGAGTGAAAGAGTAGCCGAGACCGCCTTACGCCAATCGTAATTTTGACCAACTTCGACTCGATTTCCCGGAACTTGGGGGATATTTTCCAGTCCCGCGGACTCTAAAGTTACTCCTGATGGCCTTGTTCTGGAGTCAAATGGACACAGCACAAATTTTTGAACGCTCACTTTCGAGCTTCTGGGCGGAAATATTGCCCCAGTTGACTTTAAGAATGAAAGAGTAACCGGGATCGCCTTACGCGCATCGTGATTTTGACCAACTTTGGCTCGATTTCCCGGGAAATGGGGGATATTTTCCGGTACCGGGGACTCTAAACTAACTCCTGATTGCCTTGGTTTGCAGTGAAATGGACACCGCACAACTTTTTGAACGCTCACGTTTGAGCTTCCGGGCCGAAGCATAGCCCTACTTCACTTTAAGACTGAAAGACTAGCCGAGACCGCCTTACGCGCATCGTGATTTTGGGCTACTTCGGCTCGATTTCCCGGAACTTGGGAGATAATTCCCAGTCCCGGGCACTGTAAACTAATTCCTGATTGCCTTGGTTTTCAGTGAAATGGACACAGCCAAGCTCTTTGAACGTTCACTTTCGAGCTTCTGGGCCGAAATATAGCCCCACTTCACTTTAAGACTGAAAGAGTAGCCGAGACCGCCTTACGCGCATGGTAATTTTGTCGAACTTCGGCTTGATTTCCTGGGATTTGGGGGATATTTTCCAGTCCCGGAAGCTCTAAACTAACTCCTGAATGCCTTGGTTTTTAGTGAAATGGACACAGGTAAAAGGGGCGCACGCTAGCTTTCCAGGTTGTAGGCCGAAATATAGCCCCACTTTATTTTAAGACTGAAAGTGTACACGAAACCGCCTTAAGCGCATCGAAATTTTTAGCCACTATAGCTCGATGTGCCAAAACTTGGGGGATATTTTCCAGTCCCGGGGACTCTACCCTAACTCTTGATGGCCTTAGTTTTCAGTAAAAGGGTCACAGGTAACAGGAGCGCACGCTCGGTGTCGATCTTCTAGGCCGAAATGTAGCCCCAGTTCATTTTAAGACTGAAAGAGTAAACGAAACTGCCGTAGGCTTATCGTAATTTTAAGAAAGTATGGCTCAATTTGCCGAAACTTGGAGGATAGCTTCCAGTCTCGAGGACTCTAAACTATCTCCTGATGGACTTAGTTCTTAGTGAAATGGACACAGGTAAAAGGAGAGCACGCTCGGTGACGAGCTTGTAGAACCGAAATATAGCCCCACTTCATTTTCGGAGTAAACGAGTAGCCGAGACCGCCTTACGCGCATCGTGATTTTGAGCATCTTTGGCTCGATTTGGCGGAATTCGGGGAATATTTTCCACTCCCGAGGACTCTATGCTAACTCCTAATGAACTTAGTTTTCAGTGATATGTACACAGGCAAAAGGAGCGCACGCTCGGTGTTGAGCTTCTCGGCCGAAATATAGCCCCACTTCATTTTAAGACTGAAAGAGTAGCCGAGACCGCCTTACGCGCATCGTGATTTTGAGCAACTTTGGCTCGACCTGCCAGAATTTGGGAAATATTTTCCAGTCCCAAGGACTCTAAACTAACTCCTGATGGCCTCAGATGTCAGTGAAATGGACACAGGTAAAATTAGCGCACGCCCGGTCTCGAGCTTCTAGGTCGAAATATAGCCCCCCTTAATTTTAAGACTGAAAGAGTAGCCGAGACCGCCTTACGCGCATCGTGATTTTGGGCAACTTTTGCTCGATTTCCCTGAGGTTGGCGAATAATTTAAAGTCCCGGGGACGCTAAACTAACTCCCGATGACCTTGGTTTGCAGTTTAATGAACACAGCAAAACATTCTGAACGCTCACCTTCGAGCTTCAGGGCCGAAATATAGCCCTACTTAAATTTAAGACTGAAAGAATAGCCGAGAGCCCGAAACCCGCATCGTAATTTTCGTCAACTGTGGCGCCATTTCCTGGAACTTGGGGAATATTTTCCAGTCCCTGGGACTCTAAACTAACTCCAGATGGCCTTGGTTTGCAGTGAAATGGACACAGCAAAACTTTTTGAACGCTCACTTTTGAGCTTGTGGGCCTAAATATAGCCACACTTCACTTTAAGACTGAAACAGTAGCCGAGACCGCGTTACGCGCATCGTGATTTTGATCAACTTCTGCTCTCTCGTGGAACTTGGGGAATATTTTCCAGTCCCGGGGACTCTAAACTAACTCCTGATGGCCATGGTTTGCAGTAGAAATTCACACAGCACAAGTTTTTGAACGCACACTTTCGAGCTTCTAGGCCGAAATATAGTCCCACATCACTTACGACTTAAAGAGTAGCCGAGACCGGCGTGCGCGCATCGTGAGTTTCACCAACTTCGGGTCGATATTCCGGAACTTGGGGGATATTTTCCAGTCCCAGGGACTCTAAACTAACTATTGATGGCCTTGGTTTGCAGTGAAATGGAGACAGCAAAACTTTTTGAACGCTCACCTTCAAGCTTGTGGGCCGAAATATAGCCCACTTTACTTTAATACTGAAAAAGTAGCCGAGACCGCCTTACGCGCATCGTGATTTTGACAAATTTCGGGTGGATTTCCCGGAACTTGGGGGATATTTTCCAGTCTCTTGGACGCTAAACTAGGTGCCGATGGCCTTGTTTTGCAGTGAAATGGACACAGGAAAACTTTTTGAACTTTCACTTTCGAGCTTGTGGGCCGAAATATAGCCATACTTCACTTTAAGAGTGAAACAGTAGCCGAGGCCACGTTTCGCGCATCGTGATTTTGATCAACTTCGGCTCGAATTCCCGGAACTTGCGAAATATTTTCCAGTCCCGGGGACTCTAAACTAACTCGTGCTGGTCTTGGTTTGCAGTGAAACGGAAAAAGAAAAAGTGTTTGAATGGATACTTTCGAGCTTCTGGACCGAAATAGAAGCCCACTTCACTTGAAGACTGAAAGAGTAGCCGAGACCGCCTTACGTGCATCGTGATTTTGAGTAACTTCGGCTCGATTTGCCGGAACTAAGGGGATATATTCCAGTTCTGAGGACTCTAAACTAATTCCTGATGGCCTTGGTTTGCAGTAAAATGGAGCCAGCAAAACTTTTTGAACGCTCAATTTCGAGCTTCTGGGCCAAAATATAGCCCCCCATTACTTTAACACTGAAAGAGTAGCCGAGACCGCCTTACGCGCATCGTGATTTTGACAAACTTCGGGTTGATTTCCCGGAACTTGGGGGATATTTTCCAGTCCCGGGGACTCTCAACTAACTCCTGCTTGTCTTGGTTTGCAGTGAAATGGACACAGCGAAAGTTTTTGAAGGCTCACTCTCGAGCTTCTGGGCCGAAATAGAGCCCCATTTTACTCTAAGACTGAAAGAGTAGGCGAGACCGTCTTGAGCGAATCGTGATTTTGACCAATTTCGCGTCCAATTCCCGAAACTTGGGGGATATATTCCAGTCAAAGGGACTCTAAAGTAACTCCTGATGGCCTTGGTTTTCAGTGAAATGGACAGAGTACAACTTTGGAGCTTCTGGGCAGAAATATAGCCCCACTTGACTTTAAGACTTTTTGAACGGTCACTTTCAAGCTCCTGGGCAGGAATAAAGCCTCACTTCACTTTAAGACTGAAACAGTAAGCGAGACCGCCTAATGCACACCGTGATTTTGACCAACTTCGGCTAAATTTCCCTGAACTTGGGAGATATTTTCCAGTCCCGGAGACTCTTAAGTAACCCCTGATGGCCTTCATTTGCATTGAAATGGATACAGCAAAACTTTTTGAACGCTCACTTTTGAACTTCCGGGCCGAAATATAGCCCCACTTCATTTTAAGACTGAAAGACGAGCCAAGACCGTCTTGCGCGCATCGTGATTTTGACCATTGTCTTCTCGATATTCAGGAACTTGGGAAATATATTGCAGTTCCGGGGACTCTAAACTAACTCGTGATGGCCTTGGTTTGCAGTGAAATGGCCACAGCAAATTTTTTGCAGCGCTCACTTTGGAGCTTCTGGGCCGAAATAGAGCCCCACTTCACTTTAAGACTGAAAGAGTAGCCGAGGCCGCCTTAGGCGCATCGTGATTTTGACCAACTTCGGCTTGAGTTGCTAGAACTTAAAAGATATTTTCCAGTCCCGGGGACTCTAAACTAACTCATGATGGCCTTGGTTTTCAGTGAAATTCAGAGAGGAAAACTTTTTGAACGCTCACTTTCGAGCTTCTGGACCGAAATATAGCCCTACTTCACTTTAAGACTAAAAGAGTAGCCGAGACCACCTTACGCGAATCGTTATTTTGACCAACTTCCTCTCGATTTCGCGGAACTTGGGGGATATTTTTCAGTTCCGGGGACTGTAAACTACTTCCTGAGGGCCTTGCGTTTCAGTGAAATGGGCACAGCATAACTATTTGAACGCTCACTTTCGAGCTTCTGGGCCGAAATATACAGCCACGTCACTTTAAGACTCAAAGAGTAGCCGAGACTGCTTTACGCGCATCGTGATTTTGACAAACTTCGGCTCGATTTCCCCGAACTTGGGGGATATTTTGATGTCCCGGAGAGTGTAAGCTATCTCCTGATGTGGCTTGGTTCGCGGTGAAATGGACACAGCAAAACTTTTTGAACTTTCACTTTCGAGCTTCTGGGCCGAAATATAGCCCGAGTTCACTTTAAGAATGAAAGAATAGCCGAGACCGCCTTACGCGCATCGTGATTTAGACCAACTTTGGCTCGATTTCCCGGGAAATGGGGAATATTTTCCGGTACCGGGGACTCTAAAGTAACTCCTGATTGCCTTGGTTTGCATTGAAATGGAGAGAGCAAAACTTTTTCAACGCTCCCCTTCGGGCTTCTGAGCCGAAATATAGCCCCACTTCAGTTTAAGACTAAAAGAGTAGCCGACACCGTCTTACGCGCATCGTGATTTTGACCAACTTCGGCTCGATTTCCCGAAACTTCGGGGATATATTCAAGTCCCAAGGACTCTACACTAACCCCTGATGGCCTTGGTCTGCAGTGAGATGGACACAGCAAATTTTTTTGAACGCTTACTTTTGAAAATCTGGGCCGAAATCCAGCCCCACTTCACTTTAAGACTGAAATAGTAGCCGAGACCGCCTTAGACGCATCGTGATTTTGACCAACTTCGGCTTGAGTTGCCAGAACTTAAGGGATATTTTCCAGTCCCGTGGACTCTAAACTAACTCATGATGGCCTTGGTTTTCAGTTAAATTTAGAGAGCAAAACTTTTTGAACGCTCACCTTCGAGCTTGTGGGCCGAAATATACAGCTACGTCACTTTGAGACTAAAAGAGTAGCCGAGACTGCTTTACGCGCATCGTGATTTTGACAAACTTCGGCTCGATTTCCCGGGACTTGGGGGATATTTTGATGTCCCGGACACTGGAAACAATCCGCTGATGTGCCTTCGTTTGCAGTGAAATGAACACAGCAAAACTTTTTGAACTTTCACTTTCTACCTTCTCGGCCGAAATATAGCCCCAGTTCACTTTAAGACTGAAAGAGTAGCCGAGACCGCCTTACGCGCATCGTGATTTTGACAAAATTCGGCTCGATTTGCCCGAACTTGGGCGATATTTTCCAGTCCCGAGGAGTCTAAACTAACTCCTGATGGCCTTGGTTTGCAGTCAAATGAACACAGTAACAGTTTTTGAAGGCTTATTTTCGAGCTTCTGGGATGAAATATAGCCCCACTTCACTTTAAGACTGAAAGAGTAGGCGAGAGCGCCTTACGCGCATCGTGATTTTGAGCAACTTCCGCTCGATTTTCTAGAATTTTGGCGATATTTTCAAGCCCCGGGGACTCTAAACTAACTCCTGATGGCCTTGGTTTGCAGTGAAGTGGAAGCAGGAAAACTTTTTGAACGCTCAGTTTCTAGCTTCTGGGCCGAAATACAACCGTACTTCACTTTAAGACTGAAATAGTAGCCGAGACCGCCTTACGAGCATCGTGATTTTGACCAAGTTCAGCTCGATTTCCCGGAACTTGGGGGATATTTTCCAGTCCGGGAGACTTTAAACTAACTCCTGATGGCCTTGGTTTGCAGTTAAATGCACAAAGCGTAACTTTTTAAAGGGTCACTTTCGAGCTTCTGGGCCGAAATATAGCCCCACTTTACTTTAAGACTGAAAGAGTAGCCGAGACAGTCTTACGCGCATCGTGATTTTGACCAACTTCCGTTCGATTTCCCGGAACTTCGGGGATGTATTCCAGTCCCGGGGACTCTAAACTAACTGCTGATGGCCTTGGTTTGCAGTGAAATGGACACAGCACATTTTTTTGAACGCTCACTTTCGAGCTTCTCGGCCGAAATATAGCCCTACTTCACTTTAAGACTGAAAGAGTAGCCGACACCGCCTTACGCGCATCATAATTTTGACCAACTTCGGCTCGATTTCCCGGAAGTTGGCGAATATTTTCAATTCCCGGGGAAACTAAACTAACTTCCGATTGGCCTCACTTTGAGGTTAAATGAACAGAGCAAAACTATATAACCCCACTTAACTTCAAGACTGAAAGAGTAGCCGAGACCGCCTTACGCGCATCGTGATTTTGGGATACTTCGGCTGGATTTCCCGCAAATAGGGGGATATTTTCCAGTCCCGGGGACTCTAAACTAACTCCTGATGGCCTTGGTTTGCAGTGAAATGGACACAGGAACACTTTTTGAACGCGCACTTTCGAGCTTGCTGGCCGAAATATAGCCCTACTTCTTTTTAAGACTGAAAGAGTAGGCGGGAGCCCCTTACGCGCATTGTGATTTTGAGGATCTTCGGCTCGATCTGGCGAGACTTGGGAGATATTTTCCAGTCCTAAAGTCTCTAAACTCACTCCTGATTGTCTAAGATGTGAGTGAAATAGAGACAAAAATTTTTGAAGCCTTACTTTCGAGCTTCTGGAGTTAAATCTAAGCCCACTTTACCTTAAGACTGAAAGAGTAGCCGAGACCCCCTTAAGCGCATCGTGATTTTGACTAACTTCGGGTGGATTTCCCGTAACTTGGGGGATATTTCCAGTCCCTTGGACGCTAAACTAAGTCGTGATGGCCTTGTTTTGCAGTGAAATGGACACAGCAAAACTTTTTGAACACTCAATTTCGAGTTTCTGGGCCGAAATATTTCCCCACTTCACTTTAAGACTGAAAGAGTAACCGAGACCGCCGTACGCGCGTCGTGATTTTGACCAACTTCGGCTCGATTTCCCGGAACTTGGGGGATATTTTCCAGTCCCGGGGACTCTAAACTGACCCCCGACGTCCTTGGTCTGCTGTGAAATGGACACAGCAAAACTTTTTGCACGCTCACTTTTGAGCTTGTGGGCGGAAATATTGCCCCAGTTCACTTTAAGAATGAAAGAGTAACCGGGACCGCCTACGCGCATCGTGATTTTGACCAACTTCGGCTCGATTTCCCGGGAAATGGGGGATATTTTCCGGTACCGGGGACTCTAAACTAACTCCTGATTGCCTTGATTTGCAGTGAAATGGACACAGCACAACTTTTTGAACGCTCACGTTTGAGCTTCTGGGCCGAAGCATAGCCCTACGTCACTTTAAGACTGAAAGACTAGCCGAGACCGCCTTACGCGCATCGTGATTTTGGGCTACTTCGGCTCGATTTCACGGAACTTGGGAGATAATTCCCAGTCCCGGGCACTCTAAACTAATTCCTGATGGCCTTGGTTTTCAGTGAAATGGACAAACCCAAACTTTTTGAACGTTCACTTTCCAGCTTCTGGGCCGAAATATAGCCCCACTTCACTTTAAGACTGAAAGAGTAGCCGGAAACGCCTTACGCGCATGGTAATTTTGTCGAACTTCGGCTTAATTTCCTGGGACTTGGGGGATATTTTCCAGTCCCGGAAGCTCTAAACTAACTCCTGAATGCCTTGGTTTTTAGTGAAATGGACACAGGTAAAAGGGGCGCACGCTAGGTTTCCAGGTTGTAGGCCGAAATATAGCCCCACTTTATTTTAAGACTGAAAGTGTACACGAAACCGCCTTAAGCGCATCGAAATTTTTAGCCACTATAGCCCGATCTCCCAAAACTTGGGGGATATTTTCCAGTCCCGGGGACTCTACCCTAACTCTTGATGGCCTTACTTTTCAGTAAAATGGTCACAGGTAACAGGAGCGCACGCTCGGTGTCGAGCTTCTAGGCCGAAATGTAGCCCCAGTTCATTTTAAGACTGAAAGAGTAAACGAAACTGCCGTAGGCTTATCGTAATTTTAAGAAAGTATGGCTCAATTTGCCAAAACTTGGAGGATAGCTTCCAGTCTCAAGGACTCTAAACTATCTCCAGATGGACTTAGTTCTTAGTGAAATGGACACAGGTAAAAGGAGAACACGCTCGGTGTCGAGCTTGTAGAACCGAAATATAGCCCCACTTCATTTTCGGAGTAAACGAGTAGCCGAGACCGCCTTACGCGCATCGTGATTTTGAGCATCTTTGGCTCGATTTGGCGGAATTCGGGGAATATTTTCCAGTCCCGAGGACTCTATGCTAACTCCTGATGAACTTGGTTTTCAGTGATATGTACACAGGCAAAAGGAGCGCACGCTCGGTGTTGAGCTTCTCGGCCGAAATGTAGCCCCACTTCATTTTAAGACTGAAAGAGTAGCCGAGACCGCCTCACGCGCATCGTGATTTTGAGCAACTTTGGCTCGACCTGCCAGAATTTGGGAAATATTTTCAAGTCCCAAGGACTCTAAACTAACTCCTGATGGCCTAAGATGTCAGTGAAATGGACACAGGTAAAATTAGCGCACGCCCGGTCTCGAGCTTCTAGGTCGAAATATAGCCCCCCTTAATTTTAAGACTGAAAGAGTAGCCGAGACCGCCTTACGCGCATCGTGATTTTGGGCAACTTTTGCTCGATTTCCCTGAGGTTGGCGAATAATTTAAAGTCCCGGGGACGCTAAACTAACTCCCGATGACCTTGGTTTGCAGTTTAATGAACACAGCAAAACATTCTGAACGCTCACCTTCGAGCTTCAGGGCCGAAATATAGCCCTACTTAAATTTAAGACTGAAAGAATAGCCGAGAGCCCGTTACGCGCATCGTAATTTTCATCAACTTCGGCGCCATTTCCTGGAACTTGGAGAATATTTTCCAGTCCCGGGGACTCTAAACTAACTCCTGATGGCCTTGGTTTGCAGTGAAATGGACACAGCAAAACTTTTTGAACGCTCACTTTCGAGCTTGTGGGCCTAAATATAGCCACACTTCACTTTAAGACTGAAACAGTAGCCGAGACCGCGTTACGCGCATCGTGATTTTGATCAACTTCTGCTCGTTTTCCTGGAACTTGGGGAATATTTTCCAGTCCCGGGGACTCTAAACTAGCTCCTGATGGCCATGGTTTGCAGTGAAATTCACACAGCACAAGTTTTTGAACGCACACTTTCGAGCTTCTAGGCCGAAATATAGTCCCACATCACTTACGACTTAAAGAGACCGGCGTGCGCGCATCGTGATTTTGACCAACTTCGGGTCGATATTCCGGAACTTGGGGGATATTTTCCAGTCCCAGAGACTCTAAACTAACTCTTGATGGCCTTGGTTTGCAGTGAAATGGAGACAGCAAAACTTTTTGAACGCTCACCTTCAAGCTTGTGGGCCAAAATATAGCCCACTTTACTTTAATACTGAAAAAGTAGCCGAGACCGCCTTACGTGCATCGTGATTTTGACAAACTTCGGGTGGATTTCCCGGAACTTGGGGGATATTTTCCAGTCCCTTGGACGCTAAACTAGGTGCCGATGGCCTTGTTTTGCAGTGAAATGGACACAGCAAAGCTTTTTGAACTTTCACTTTCGAGCTTGTGGGCCGAAATATAGCCATACTTCACTTTAAGACTGAAACAGTAGCCGAGACCACGTTTCGCGCATCGTGATTTTGATCAACTTCGGCTCGATTTCCCGAAACTTGCGAAATATTTTCCAGTCCCGGGGACTCTAAACTAACTCGTGCTGGTCTTGGTTTGCAGTGAAACGGAAACAGAAAAAGTGTTTGAACGCATACTTTCGAGCTTCTGGACCGAAATAGAAGCCCACTTCACTTGAAGACTGAAAGAGTAGCCGAGACCGCCTTACGTGCATCGTGATTTTGAGCAACTTCGGCTCGATTTGCCGGAATTAAGGGGATATATTCCAGTTCTGAGGACTCTAAACTAATTCCTGATGGCCTTGGTTTTATGTAAAATGGAGCCAGCAAAACTTTTTGAACGCTCAATTTCGAGCTTCTGGGCCAAAATATAGCCCCCCATTACTTTAACACTGAAAGAGTAGCCGAGACCGCCTTACGCGCATCGTGATTTTGACAAACTTCGGGTTGATTTCCCGGAACTTGGGGGATATTTTCCAGTTCCGGGGACTCTCAACTAACTCCTGCTTGTCTTGGTTTGCAGTGAAATGGACACAGCGAAAGTTTTTGAAGGCTCACTCTCGAGCTTCTGGGCCGAAATAGAGCCCCATTTTACTCTAAGACTGAAAGAGTAGGCGAGACCGTCTTGAGCGAATCGTGATTTTGACCAATTTCGCGTCCAATTCCCGAAACTTGGGGGATATATTCCAGTCAAAGGGACTCTAAAGTACCTCCTGATGGCCTTGGTTTTCAGTGAAATGGACAGAGTACAACTTTGGAGCTTCTGGGCAGAAATATAGCCCCACTTTACTTTAAGACTGAAAGAGTAGATGAGACCGCCTTACGCGCATCGTAATTTTGACGAACTTCGAATGCATTTCCCGGAACTTGGGGGATATTTTGCAGTCCCTTGGACGCTAAACTAAGTCCTGATGGCCTTGTTTTGAAGTAAAATGGACACAACAAAGCTTTTTTGAACGCTCACTTTCTAGCTTGTGGGCCGAAATATAGCCACACTTCACTTTAGGACTGACACAGTAGCCGAGACCACGTTACGCGCATCATGAATTTGATCAACTTCGGCTCGATTTCCCGGGACTTGGGGGATATTCTCCAGTCCCGGGGACTCTAAACTAACTTGTGATGGCCTTGGTTTGCACTGAAAGTGAGAGAGCAAAACTTTTTAAACACTCACTTTCGAGCTCCTGGGCCGAAATATTCCCCCACTTCACTTTAAGACTGAAAGAGTAGCCGAGACCAGCTTACGCACGTCGTGATTTTGACCAACTTCGACTCGATTTACCGGAACTTGGGGGATATTTTCCAGTCCCGAGGACTCTTAAGTAGCCCCTGATGGCCTTGGTTTGCATTGAAATGGTTACAGCAAAACTTTTTGAACGCTCACTTTTGAGCTTCTGGGCCGAAATATAGCCCCACTTCACTTTAAGACTGAAAGAGTAGCCGAGACCGTCTGACGCGCATCGTGATTTTGACCAACGTCTTCTCGATTTTTCGGAGCTTGGGAAATACATTCCACTCCCGGGGACTCTAAACTAACTCCTGATAGCCTTGGTTTGCAGTGAAAAAGACACAGTAATTTTTTTTGAGCTTTGAGCTTGTGGGCCGAAATAGAGCCCCACTTCACTTTAAGACTGAAGGAGTAGCCGACACCGCCTTAAGCGCACCGTCATTTTGACCAACTTCGGCTCGATTTGCCGGAACTTGGGGGATATTTTCCAGTCCCAGGGACTCTAAACTAACTCCTGATTGTCTTGGTTTTTAGTGAAATGGACACAGCGAAACTTTTTGAACGCTCACTCTCGAGCTTCTGGACCGAAATATAGCCCCACTTTACTTTAAGACTGAAAGAGTAGCCGAGACAGTCTTGCGCAAATCGTGATTTTGACCAACTTCGGGTCGGTTTCCCGGAACTTGGGGGATATATTCCATTTCCGTGGGCTCTAAACTAACTCCTGATGGCCTTGGTTTGAAGTGAAATGGACAAAGGAAAGCTTTTTGAACACTCTCTTTGTAGCTTCTGGGCCGATATAGAATCCCACCTCACTTTCACACTGAAATACTAGCCGAGACCGCCCCACGCGCATCGTGAGTTAGACCAAGTTCAGCTCAATTTCACGCAACTTTTGGGATATTTTCCAGTCCGGGGGACTCTACACTAACTCCGGATGGTCTTGGTTTGCACTGAAATGCGCACAGCATAACTTTTTGAACGCCCACTTTGGAGCTTGTGGGCCGAAATATAGCCCCACTTCACTTTAAGACTGAAAGAGTAGCCGAGATCGCCTTACGCGCGTCGTGATTTTGACCATTTTCGGATCGATTTCTCGGAACTTGGGGGATATTTTCCAGTCCCGGGGACTCTAAACTAACTCCTGATCGCCTTGCTTTGCATTGAAATGGACAGAGCAAAACTTTTTGAACGCTCACTTTAAACCTTGTGGGCCGAAATATAGCCACACTTTACTTTAAGACTGAAACAGTAACCGAGACCGCATTTCGCGCATCGTGATTTTCATCAACTTCGGCTCGCTTTCCCGGAACTTGGGGAATATTTTCCAGTCCCGGGGACCCTAAACTAACTTTTCATAGCTTTGGTTTGCAGTGAAATGCACACAGCAAAACTTTTTGAACGCTCACTTTCGAGCTTCTGGACAGAAATATAGCCCCACTTTACTTTAAGACTGAAAGAGTAGCCGAAACCGCCTTACGTATATCGTAATTTTCAGGAACTTCGAATGGATTTCCCGGAACTTGGGGTATATTTTACAGTCCCTTGGACGCTAAACTAAGTCCTGATGGCCTTGTTTTGAAGTAAAATGGACACAACAAAACTTTTTGAACGCTCACTTTCTAGCTTGTGGGCCGAAATATAGCCACACTTCACTTTAGGACTGACAGAGTAGCCGAGACCACGTTACGCGCATCATGAATTTGATCAACTTCGCCTCGATTTCCCGGGACTTGGGGGTATTTTCCAGTCCCGGGGACTCTAAACTAACTTGTGATGGCCTTGGTTTGCACTGAAAGTGACAGAGGAAACATTTTAAAGACTCACTTTCGAGCTTCTGGGCCGAAATATTGCCCCACTTCACTTTAAGACTGAAAGAGTAGCCGAGACCAGCTTACGCACATCGTGATTTTGACCAACTTCGGCTCGATTTACCGGAACTTGGGGGATATTTTCCAGTCCCGAGGACTCTTAAGTAGCCCCTGATGGCCTTGGTTTGCATTGAAATGGATACCGCAAAATATTTTTGAACGCTCACTTTTGAGCTTCTGGGCCGAAATATAGCCCCACTTCACTTTAAGACCGAAAGAGTAGCCGAGACCGTCTTACGCGCATCGTGATTGACCAACGTCTTCTCGATTTTTCGGAGCTTGGGAAATACATTCCACTCCCGGGGACTCTAAACTAACTCCTGATAGCCTTGGTTTGCAGTGAAATAGACACAGTAATTTTTTTTGAGCTTTGAGCTTGTGGGCCGAAATAGAGCCCCACTTCACTTTAAGACTGAAGGAGTAGCCGACACCGCCTTAAGCGCACCGTGATTTTGACCAACTTCGGCTCGATTTGCCGGACCGTGGGAGATATTTTCCAGTCCCAGGGACTCTAAACTAACTCCTGATTGTCTTGGTTTTTAGTGAAATGGACACAGCGAAACTTTTTGAACGCTCACTCTCGAGCTTCTGGACCGAAATATAGCCCCACTTTACTTTAAGACTGAAAGAGTAGCCGAGACAGTCTTGCGCAAATCGTGATTTTGACCAACTTCGGGTCGGTTTCCCGGAACTTGGGGGATATTTTCCAGTCCCGGGGACTCTAAACTAACTCCTGATCGCCTTGCTTTGCATTGAAATGGACAGAGCAAAACTTTTTGAACCCTCACTTTCGAGCTTGTGGGCCGAAATATAGCCACACTTTACTTTAAGACTAAAACAGTAGCCGAGACCGCATTTCGCGCATCGTGATTTTCATCAACTTCGGCTCGCTTTCCCGGAACTTGGGGAATATTTGCCAGTCCCGGGGACCCTAAACTAACTTTTCATAGCTTTGGTTTGTAGTGAAATGCACACAGCAAAACTTTTTGAACGCTCACTTTCGAGCTTCTGGACAGAAATATAGCCCCACTTCCCTTTAAGACTGAAAGGGTAGCCGAGACCGCTTTGGGAGCATCGTGATTTTGACCAACTTCAGCTCGATTTACCGGAACTTGGGGAATATTTTTCAGTCCCAGGGACGCTAAACTAACTCGTGATCGCCTTGTTTTTCAGTCAAAGAACACAGCAAAACTTTTTGAACGCTCACTTTCGGGCTTCTGGGCCGAAATATAGCCCCACTTCACTTTAAGACAGAAAGAGTAGCCGAGACCACTTTAGGAACATCGTGATTTTGACCAACCTCGGCTCAATTTCTCGGACGTTGGGGCATATTTTCTTGTCTCGGAGACGCTAAACTAACTCCTGATGGCCTTGGTTTGCAGTGAAATGAACACAGCAAAACTTTTTGAACGCTCACTTTCGGGCTTCTGGCCCGAAATATAGCCCCACTTCACTTTAAGACTGAAAGAGTAGCCGAGACTACCTTACGCAAATCGTGATTTTGACCAACTTCGGCTCGATTTCACGGAAGTTGGGGGATATTTTCCAGTCCCGGGGACTCTAAACTAGCTCCTGATGGCTTTGGTTTGCAGTGAAATAAACACAGGGAAACTTTTTGAACGCTCACTTTCAAGCTCCTGGGAAGGAATAAAGCCTCACTTCACTTTAAGACTGAAACAATAAGCGAGACCGCCTAATGCGCACCGTCATTTTGACCAACTTCGAAGCTGGAAAGTGACCCTTTAAAAAGTTACGCTTTGTGCATTTAACCGCAAACCAAGGCCATCAGGAGTTAGTTTAAAGTCCCCCGGACTGGAAAATATCCCCCAAGTTCCGGGAAATCGAGCTGAACTTGGTCAAAATCACGATGTTCGTAAGGCGGTCTCGGCTACTATTTCAGTCTTAAAGTGAAATACGGTTGTATTTCGGCCAAGAAGCTCGGAACTGAGCGTTCAAAAAGTTTTCGTGGGTCCACTTCACTCCAAACCAAGGCCATCAGGAGTTAGTTTAGGGTCCCCGGGAGTTGAAAATATCGCCAAAATTCTAGAAAATCGAGCGAAACTTGCTCAAAATCACGATACGCGTAAGGCGGTCTCGCCTACTCTTTCAGTCTTAAGGTGAAGTGGGGCTATATTTCATCCCAGAAGCTCGAAAATAAGTGTTCAAAAACTGTTACTGCGTTCATTTCACTTCAAACCAAGGCCATCAGGAGTTAGTTTAGACTCCTGGGGACTGGAAAATATCGCCTAAGTTCGGGCAAATCGAGCCGAATGTTGTCAAAATCACGATGCGCGTAGCGCGGTCTCGGCTACTCTATCATTCTTAAAGTGAACTGGGGCTATATTTCGGCCGAGAAGCTGGAAAGTGAAAGTTCAAAAAGTTTTCCTGTGTTCATTTCACTGCAAACCAAGGCCATCAGGAGTTAGTTTAGACTCCTCGGGACTGGAAAATATCGCCCAAGTTCGGGGAAATCCAGCCGAAGTTTGTCAAAATCACGATGCGCGTAAGGCGGTCTCGGCTACTCTTGAATTCTTAAAGTAAACTGGGGCTATATTTCGGCTGAGAAGCTAGAAAGTGAAAGTTCAAAAAGTTTTGGTGTGTTCATTTCACTGCAAACCAAGGCCATCAGGAGTTAGTTTAGACTCCTCGGGACTGGAAAATATCGCCTAAGTTCGGGCAAATCGAGCCGAATGTTGTCAAAATCACGATGCGCGTAGCGCGGTCTCGGCTACTCTATCATTCTTAAAGTGAACTGGGGCTATATTTCGGCCCAGAAGCTAGAAAGTGAAAGTTCAAAAAGTTTTGCTGTGTCCATTTCACCGCAAACCAAGCCAGATCAGCAGATTGTTTACAGTGTCCAGGACATCAAAATATCCCCCAAGTCCCGGGAAATCGAGCCGAAGCAGTCTCGGCTACTCTTTTAGTCTTAAAGTGACGTGGATGTATATTTCGGCCAGAAGCTCGAAAGTATGCGTTCAAAAACTTTTGCTGTATCTATTTCAATGCAAACCAAGGCCATCAGGGGTTACTTAAGAGTCCCCGGGACTGGAAAATATTTCGCAAGTTCCGGGAAATCGAGCCGAAGTCGATCAAAATCACGATGCGCGAAACGTGGTCTCGGCTACTGTTTCAGTCTTAAAGTGAAGTATGGCTATATTTCGGCCCAGAAGCTCGAAAGTGAGCGTTCAAAGAGCTTTGCTGTGTCCATTTCACTGCAAAACAAGGCCATCGGCACCTAGTTTAGCGTCCAAAGGACCGGAAAATATTCCCCAAGTTCCGGGAAATCCACCCGAAGTTTGTCAAAATCACGATGCGCGTAAGGCGGTCTCGGCTACTCTTTAAGTCGTAAGTGATGTGGGACTATATTTCGGCCTAGAAGCTCGAAAGTGTGCGTTCAAAAACTTGTGCTGTGTGAATTTCACTGCAAACCATGGCCGTCAGGAGTTAGTTTAGAGACCCCGGGACTGGAAAATATTCCCCAAGCTCCAGGAAAGCGAGCAGAAGTTGATCAAAATCACGATGCGCGTAACGCGGTCTCGGCTACTGTTTCAGTCTTAAAGTGAAGTGTGGCTATATTTAGGCCCACAAGCTCGAAAGTGAGCGTTCAAAAAGTTTTGCTGTGTCCATTTCACTGCAAACCAAGGCCATCAGGAGTTAGTTTAGAGTCGCCGGGACTGGAAAATATTCTCCAAGTTCCAGGAAATGCCGCCGAAGTTGATGGAAATTAAGATGCGCGTAACGGGCTCTCGGCTATTCTTTCAGTCTTAAATTTAAGTAGGGCTATATTTCGGCCCTGAAGCTCGAAGGTGAGCGTTCAGAATGCTTTGCTGTGTTCATTAAACTGCAAATCAAGGTCATCGGGAGTTAGTTCAGCGTCCCCGGGACATTAAATTACTCGCAAACTTCCGGGAAGTCGAGCAAAAGTGGCCCAAAATCACGATGCGCGTAAGGCGGTCTCGGCTACTCTTTAAGCTATATTTCGACCTAGAAGCTCGAGACCGGGCGTGCGCTAATGTTACCTGTGTCGATTTCACTGACATCTTAGGCCATCAGGAGTTAGTTTAGAGTCCTTGGGACTGGAAAATATTTCCCAAATTCTGGCAGGTCGAGCCAAAGTTGCTCAAAATCACGATGCGCGTAAGGCGGTCTCGGCTACTCTTTCAGTCTTAAAATGAAGTGGGGCTATATTTCGACCGAGAAGCTAAACACCGAGCGTGCGCTCCTTTTGCCTATGTACATATCACTGAAAACTAAGTTCATCAGGAGTTAGCATAGAGTCCTCGGGACTGGAAAATATTCCCCGAATTCCGGCAAATCGAGCCAAAGATGCTCAAAATCACGATGCGCGTAAGGAGGTCTCGGCTACTCGTTTACTCCGAAAATGAAGTGGGGCTATATTTCGGTTCTACAAGCTCCACACCGAGCGTCCTCTCCTTTTACCTGTGTCCATCTCACTAAGAACTAAGTCCATCTGGAGATAGTTTAGAGTCCTCGAGACTGGAAGCTATCCTCCAAGTTTCGGCAAATTGAGCCATACTTTCTTAAAATTACGATAAGCCTACGGCAGTTTCGTTTACTCTTTCAGTCTTAAAATGAACTGGAGCTACATTTCGGCCTAGAAGCTCGACACCGAGCGTGCGCTCCTGTTACCTGTGACCCTTTTACTGAAAACTAAGGCCATCAATATCGAGCCATAGTGGCTAAAAATTTCGATGCGCTTAAGGCGGTTTCGTGTACACTTTCAGTCTTAAAATAAAGTGGGGCTATATTTCGGCCTACAACCTGGAAACCTAGCGTGCGCCCCTTTTACCTGTGTCCATTTCACTAAAAACCAAGGCATTCAGGAGTTAGTTTAGAGCTTCCGGGACTGGAAAATATCCCCCAAGTCCCAGGAAATTAAGCCGAAGTTCGACAAAATTACCATGCGCGTAAGGCGGTCCCGGCTACTCTTTCAGTCTTAAAGTGAAGTGGGGCTATATTTCGGCCCAGAAGCTCGAAAGTGAACGTTCAAAGAGCTTGGCTGTGTCCATTTCACTGAAAACCAAGGCCATCAGGAATTAGTTTAGTGTGCCCGGGACTGGGAATTATCTCCCAAGTTCCGGGAAATCGAGCCGAAGTAGCCCAAAATCACGATGCGCGTAAGGCGGTCTCGGCTAGTCTTTCAGTCTTAAAGTGAAGTAGGGCTATGCTTCGGCCCAGAAGCTCAAACGTGAGCGTTCAAAAAGTTGTGCTGTGTCCATTTCACTGCAAACCAAGGCGATCAGGAGTTAGTTTAGAGCTTCCGGGACTGGAAAATATCCCCCAAGTCCCAGGAAATTAAGCCGAAGTTCGACAAAATTACCATGCGCGTAAGGCGGTCCCGGCTACTCTTTCAGTCTTAAAGTGAAGTGGGGCTATATTTCGGCCCAGAAGCTCGAAAGTGAACGTTCAAAGAGCTTGGCTGTGTCCATTTCACTGAAAACCAAGGCCATCAGGAATTAGTTTAGTGTGCCCGGGACTGGGAATTATCTCCCAAGTTCCGGGAAATCGAGCCGAAGTAGCCCAAAATCACGATGCGCGTAAGGCGGTCTCGGCTAGTCTTTCAGTCTTAAAGTGAAGTAGGGCTATGCTTCGGCCCAGAAGCTCAAACGTGAGCGTTCAAAAAGTTGTGCTGTGTCCATTTCACTGCAAACCAAGGCGATCAGGAGTTAGTTTAGAATCCCCGGTACCGGAAAATATCCCCCAATTTCCGGGAAATCGAGCCAAAGTTGGTCAAAATCACGATGCGCGTAAGGCGGTCCCGGTTACTCTTTCATTCTTAAAGTGAACTGGGGCAATATTTCCGCCCAGAAGCTAGAAAGTGAGCGTTGAAAAAGGTGTGCTGTGTCCATTTCACTCCAGAAAAAGGCCATCAGGAGTTACTTTAGAGTCCGCGGGACTGGAAAATATCCCCCAAGTGCCGGTAAATCGAGCCGAAGTTGGTCAAAATTACAATGGGCGTAAGGCGGTCTCGGCTACTCTTTCACTCTTAAAGTGAAGTGGAGCTTTATTTCGGCCCAGAAGCTCAAAAGTGAGCGTTCAAAAAGTTTTGCTGTGTCCATTTTACTGCAGACCAGGGACGTCGGGGGTCAGTTTAGAGTCTCCGGGGCTGGAAAATCTCCCCCAAGCTCCGGGAAATTTAACCGAAGTTGGTCAAAATCACGACGCGCGTACGGCGGTCTCGGCTACTCTTTCAGTCTTAAAGTGAAGTGGGGCAATATTTCGGCCCAGAAGCTCGGAACTGAGTGTTTAAAAAGTTTTGCTGTGTCCATTTCACTGCAAAACAAGGCCATCACGACTTAGTTTAGCGTCCAAGGGACTGGAAATATCCCCCAAGTTACGGGAAATCCACCCGAAGTTAATCAAAATCACGATGCGCTTAAGCGGGTCTCGGCTACTCTTTCAGTCTTAAGGTAAGGTGGGCTTAGATTTAACTCCAGAAGCTCGAAAGTGAGGCTTCAAAAATTTTTGTCTCTATTTCACTCACATCTTAGACAATCAGGAGTAAGTTTAGAGACTTTGGGACTGGAAAATATCTCCCAAGTCTCGCCAGATCGACCCGAAGATCCTCAAAATCACAATGCGCGTAAGGGGCTCCCGCCTACTCTTTCAGTCTTAAAAAGAAGTAGGGCTATATTGCGGCCAGCAAGCTCGAAAGTACACGTTCAAAAAGTGTTCCTGTGTCCATCTCACTGGAAACCAAGGTCATCAGGAGTTAGTTTAGAGTCCCCGGGACTGGAAAATATCCCCCTATTTGCGGGAAATCGAGCCGAAGTATCCCAAAATCACGACGCGCGTAAGGCGGTCTTGGCTACTCTTTCAGTCTTAAAGTTAAGTGGGGCTATATTTCGACCCATAAGCTCGAAAGTGAGCGTTCAAAAAGTTTTGCTGTTTTCATTTAACTGCAAACTAAGGCCATCGGAAGTTAGTCTAGCTTCCCCGGGAATTGAAAATATTCGCTAACTTCCGGGAAATCGAGCCGAAGTTGGTCAAAATTACCATGCGCGTAAGGCGGTCTCGGCTACTCTTTCAGTCTTAAAGTGAAGTAGCGCTATATTTCGGCCGAGAAGCTCGAAACTGAGCGTTGAAAAAAATGTGCTTTGTCCATTTCACTGCAAACCAAGGCCATCAGCAGTTAGTTTAGAGTCCCCGGGACTGGAATATATCTCCGAAGTTCGGGGAAATCGAGCCGAAGTTGGTCAAAATAACGATGCTCGTAAGGCGGTCTCGGCTACTATTTCAGTCTTAAAGTGAAGTACGGTTGTATTTCGGCCCAGAAGCTCGAAACTGAGGGTTCAAAAAGTTTTCGTGCGTCTATTTCACTGCAAACCAAGGCCATCAGGAGTTAGTTTAGACTCCTTGGGAGTGGAAAATATCGCCCAAGTTTGGGCAAATCGAGCCGAATTTTGTCAAAATCACGATGCGCGTAAGGCGGTCTCGGCTACTCTTTCATTCTTAAAGTGAACTGGGGCTATATTTCGGCCCAAAAGCTAGAAAGTGAAAGTTCAAACAGTTTTGCTGTGTCCATTTCACCGCAAACCAAGCCACATCAGCAGATTGTTTACAGTGTCCGGGACATCAAAATATCCCCCAAGTCCCGGGAAATCGAGCCGAAGTTTGTCAAAATCACGATTCGCGTAAAGCAGTCTCGGCTACTCTTTTAGTCTTAAAGTGACGTGGCTGTATATTTCGGCCCAGAAGCTCGAAAGTGAGCGTTCAAAAAGTTTTGCTCTCTAAATTTAACTGAAAACCAAGGCCATCATGAGTTAGTTTAGAGTCCACGGGACTGGAAAATATCCCTTAAGTTCTGGCAACTCAAGCCGAAGTTGGTCAAAATCACGATGCGTCTAAGGCGGTCTCGGCTACTATTTCAGTCTTAAAGTGAAGTGGGGCTATATTTCGGCCCAGAATTTCGAAAGTAAGCGTTCAAAAAAATTGGCTGTGTCCATTTCACTGCAGACGAAGGCCATCAGGGGTTAGTTTAGAGTCCTTGAGACTTGAATATATCCCCGAAGTTTCGGGAAATCGACCCGAAGTTGTTCAAATTCACGATGCGCGTAAGACCGTGTCGGCTACTCTTTCAGTCTTAAACTGAAGTGGGGCTATATTTCGGCTCAGAAGCCCGAAGGCGAGCGTTGAAAAAGTTTTGCTCTCTCCATTTCAATGCAAACCAAGGCAATCGGGAGTTACTTTAGAGTCCCCGGTACCGGAAAATATTCCCCATTTCCCGGGAAATCGAGCCAAAGTTGGTCAAAATCACGATGCGCGTAAGGCGGTCTCGGCTATTCTTTCATTCTTAAAGTGAACTCGGGCTATATTTCGGCCCAGAAGCTCGAAAGTGAAAGTTCAAAAAGTTTTGCTGTGTCCATTTCACCGCGAACCAAGCCACATCAGGAGATAGTTTACAGTCTCCGGGACATCAAAATATGCCCCAAGTTCCGGGAAATCGAGCCGAAGTTTGTCAAAATCACGATGCGCGTAAAGCAGTCTCGGCTACTCTTTGAGTCTTAAAGTGACGTGGCTGTATATTTCGGCCCAGAAGCTCGAAAGTGAGCGTTCAAAAAGTTATGCTGTCTCCATTTCAATGCAAACGAAGGCCCTCAGGGGTTACTTAAGAGTCTTCGGGACTGGAAAATATCCCCCAAGTTCAGGGAAATTTAGCCGAAGTTGGTCAAAATCACCGTGCGCGTTAGGCGGTCTCGCTTACTGTTTCAGTCTTAAAGTGAAGTGAGGCTTTATTCCTGCCCAGGAGCTTGAAAGTGAGCGTTCAAAAAGTTTCCCTGTGTTTATTTCACTGCAAACCAATGCCCTCAGGAGCTAGTTTAGAGTCCCCGGGACTGGAAAATATCCCCCAACTTCCGGGAAATCGAGCCGAAGTTGGTCAAAATCACGATTTGCGTAAGGTAGTCTCGGCTACTCTTTCAGTCTTAAAGTGAAGTGGGGCTATATTTCGGGCCAGAAGCCCGAAAGTGAGCGTTCAAAAAGTTTTGCTGTGTTCATTTCACTGCAAACCAAGGCCAACAGGAGTCAGTTTCGCGTCCCCGGGACAAGAAAATATCCCCGAAGGTCCGGGAAATTGAGCCGAGGTTGGTCAAGATCACGAGGCCCCTAAAGTGGTCTTGGCTACTCTTTCTGTCTTAAAGTGAACTGGGGCTATATTTCGGGCCAGAAGCCCGAAAGTGAGCGTTCAAAAAGTTTTGCTGTGTCAATTTCACTGCAAACCAAGGCCATCAGGAGTTAGTTTAGAGTTCCTGGGAGTGGAAAATATCCCCCAAGTTCCGGAATATCGACCCGAAGTTTGTCAAAGTCACGATGCGAGCAATGCGGTCTCGGCTACTCTTTCAGTCTAAAAGTAAAGTGTGGCTATATTTCGGCCCACAAGCTCGAAGGTGAGCGTTCAAAAAGTTTTGCTCTGTCCATTTCAATGCAAAGCAAGGCGAACGGGAGTTAGTTTAGAGTCCCCGGGACTGGAAAATATCCCCCAAGTTCCGAGAAATCGATCCGAAAATGGTCAAAATCACGATGCGCGTAAGGCGATCTCGGCTACTCTTTCAGTCTTAAAGTGAATTGGGGCTATATTTCGGCCCAGAAGCTCCAAAGTGGGCGTTCAAACAGTTGAAGTTGAAGTTGTGCATTTCAGTGCAAACCAAGGCCATCCAGAGTTAGTTTAGAGTCCCCCGGACTGGAAAATATCCCAAAAGTTGCGTGAAATCGAGCTGAACTTGGTCTAACTCGCGATGCGCGTGAGGCGGTCTCGGCTACTATTTCAGTCTGAAAGTGAAGTGGGATTCTATTTCGGCCCAGAAGCTACAAAGAGAGTGTTCAAAAAGCTTTCCTTTGTCCATTTCACTAAAAACCAAGGCCATCAGGAGTTTACAGCCCGCGGAAATGGAATATATCCCGCAAGTTCCGGAAAATCGAGAAGACGTTGGTCAAAATCACGATGCGCGTAAGACGGTCTCGGCTACTCTTTCAGTCTTAAAGTGAAGTGGGGCTATATTTCGGCCAAGAAGCTCAAAAGTGAGCGTTCAAAAAATTTTGCTGTATCCATTTCAATGCAAACCAAGGCCATCAGGGGTTACTTAAGAGTCCTCGGGACTGGAAAATATCCCCCAAGTTCCGGTAAATCGAGCCGAAGTTGGTCAAAATCACGATGTGCGTAAGGTGGTCTCGGCTACTCTTTCAGTCTTAATGTGAAGTGGGGCAATATTTCGGCCCAGAAGCTCGAAAGTGAGTGTTTAAAAAGTTTTGCTCTGTCACTTTCAGAGCAAACCAAGGCCATCAGAAGTTAGTTTAGACTTCCCGGGACTGGAGAATATCCCCCAAGTCCCGGGAAATCGAGCCGAAGTTGATCAAATTCATGATGCGCGTAACGTGGTCTCGGCTACTGTGTCAGTCCTAAAGTGAAGTGTGGCTATATTTCGGCCCACAAGCTAGAAAGTGAGCGTTCAAAAAAGCTTTGTTGTGTCCATTTTACTTCAAAACAAGGCCATCAGGACTTAGTTTAGCGTCCAAGGGACTGCAAAATATCCCCCAAGTTCCGGGAAATCCATTCAAAGTTCGTCAAAATTACGATGCGCGTAAGGCGGTCTCATCTACTCTTTCAGTCTTAAAGTAAAGTAGGGCTATATTTCTGCCCAGAAGCTCCAAAGTTGTACTCTGTCCATTTCACTGAAAACCAAAGCCATCAGGAGTTACTTTAGAGTCCCTTTGACTGGAATATATCCCCCAAGTTTCGGGAAATAAACGCGAAATTGGTCAAAATCACGATTCGCTCAAGACGGTCTCGCCTACTCTTTCAGTCTTAAAGTCAAATGGGGCTCTATTTCGGCCCAGAAGCTCGAGAATGAGCCTTCAAAAACTTTCGCTGTTTCCATTTCACTGCAAACCAAGACAAGGAGGAGTTAGTTGACAGTCCCCGGGACTGGAAAATATCCCCCAAGTTCCGGTAAATCGAGCCGAAGTTGGTCAAAATCACGATGTGCGTAAGGTGGTCTCGGCTACTCTTTCAGTCTTAATGTGAAGTGGGGCAATATTTCGGCCCAGAAGCTCGAAAGTGAGTGTTTAAAAAGTTTTGCTCTGTCACTTTCAGAGCAAACCAAGGCCATCAGAAGTTAGTTTAGACTTCCCGGGACTGGAGAATATCCCCCAAGTCCCGGGAAATCGAGCCGAAGTTGATCAAATTCATGATGCGCGTAACGTGGTCTCGGCTACTGTGTCAGTCCTAAAGTGAAGTGTGGCTATATTTCGGCCCACAAGCTAGAAAGTGAGCGTTCAAAAAAGCTTTGTTGTGTCCATTTTACTTCAAAACAAGGCCATCAGGACTTAGTTTAGCGTCCAAGGGACTGCAAAATATCCCCCAAGTTCCGGGAAATCCATTCAAAGTTCGTCAAAATTACGATGCGCGTAAGGCGGTCTCATCTACTCTTTCAGTCTTAAAGTAAAGTAGGGCTATATTTCTGCCCAGAAGCTCCAAAGTTGTACTCTGTCCATTTCACTGAAAACCAAAGCCATCAGGAGTTACTTTAGAGTCCCTTTGACTGGAATATATCCCCCAAGTTTCGGGAAATAAACGCGAAATTGGTCAAAATCACGATTCGCTCAAGACGGTCTCGCCTACTCTTTCAGTCTTAAAGTCAAATGGGGCTCTATTTCGGCCCAGAAGCTCGAGAATGAGCCTTCAAAAACTTTCGCTGTTTCCATTTCACTGCAAACCAAGACAAGGAGGAGTTAGTTGACAGTCCCCGGGACTGGAAAATATCCCCCAAGTTCCGGTAAATCGAGCCGAAGTTGGTCAAAATCACGATGCGCGTAAGGCGGTCTCGGCTACTCTTTCAGTGTTAAAGTAATGGGGGGCTATATTTTGGCCCAGAAGCTCGAAATTGAGCGTTCAAAAAGTTTTGCTGGCTCCATTTTACTGCAAACCAAGGCCATCAGGAAGTAGTTTAGAGTCCTGAGAACTGGAATATATCCCCTTAGTTCCGGCAAATCGAGCCGAAGTTGCTCAAGATCACGATGCACGTAAGGCGGTCTCGGCTACTCTTTCAGTCTTCAAGTGAAGTGGCCTTCTATTTCGGTCCAGAAGCTCGAAAGTATGCGTTCAAACACTTTTTCTGTTTCCGTTTCACTGCAAACCAAGACCAGCACGAGTTAGTTTAGAGTCCCCGGGACTGGAAAATATTTCGCAAGTTCCGGGAAATCGAGCCGAAGTTGATCAAAATCAGGTTGGGCGAAACGTGGTCTCGGCTACTCTTTCAGTCTTTAAGTGAAGTATGGCTATATTTCGGCCCACAAGCTCGAAAGTGGGCGTTCAAAAAGCTTTGCTGTGTCCATTTCACTGCAAAACAAGGCCATCGGCACCTAGTTTAGCGTCCAAGGGACTGGAAAATATCCCCCAAGTTCCGGAATATCGACCCGAAGTTGGTCAAAATCACGATGTGCGCACGCCGGTCTCGGCTACTCTTTAAGTCGTAAGTGATGTGGGACTATATTTCGGCCTAGAAGCTCGAAAGTGTGCGTTCAAAAAGTTGTGCTGTGTGAATTTCACTGCAAACCATGGCCATCAGGAGTTAGTTTAGAGTCCCCGGCACTGGAAAATATTCCCCAAGTTCCAGGAAAGCGAGCAGAAGTTGATCAAAATCACGATGCGCGTAACGCGGTCTCGGCTACTGTTTCAGTCTTAAAGTGAAGTGTGGCTATATTCAAAAAGTTTTGCTGTGTCCATTTCACTGCAAACCAAGGCCATCAGGAGTTAGTATAGAGTCCCCGGGACTGGAAAAAATTCTCCAAGTTCCAGGAAATGGCGCCGAAGTTGATGAAAATTAAGATGCGCGTAACGGGCTCTCGGCTATTCTTTCAGTCTTAAATTTAAGTAGGGCTATATTTCGGCCCTGAAGCTCGAAGGTGAGCGTTCAGAATGTTTTGCTGTGTTCATTAAACTGCAAACCAAGGTCATCGGGAGTTAGTTTAGCGTCCCCGGGACTTTAAATTATTCGCCAACTTCCGGGAAATCGAGCAAAAGTTGCTCAAAATCACGATGCGCGTAAGGCGGTCTCGGCTACTCTTTCAGTCTTAAAATGAAGTGGGGCTATATTTCGGCCGAGAAGCTCAACACCGAGCGTGCGCTCCTTTTGCCTGTGTACATATCACTGAAAACTAAGTTCATGAGGAGTTAGCATAGAGTCCTCGGGACTGGAAAATATTCCCCGAATTCCGGCAAATCGAGCCAAAGATGCTCAAAATCACGATGCGCGTAAGGCGGTCTCGGCTACTCGTTTACTCCGAAAATGAAGTGGGGCTATATTTCGGTTCTACAAGCTCGACACCGAGCGTGTTCTCCTTTTACCTGTGTCCATTTCACTAAGAACTAAGTCCATCAGGAGATAGTTAGAGTCCTCGAGACTGGAAGCTATCCTCCAAGTTTCGGCAAATTGACCCATACTTTCTTAAAATTACGATAAGCGTGCGGCAGTTTCGTTTATTCTTTCAGTCTTAAAATGAACTGGGGCTACATTTCGGCCTAGAAGCTCGACACCGAGCGTGCGCTCCTGTTACCTGTGACCCTTTTACTGAAAACTAAGGCCATCAAGAGTTAGGGTAGAGTCCCCGGGACTGGAAAATATCCCCCAAGTTTTGGCAGATCGAGCTATAGTGGCTAAAAATTTCGATGCGCTTAAGGCGGTTTCGTGTACATTTTCAGTCTTAAAATAAAGTGGGGCTATATTTCGGCCTACAACCTGGAAAGCTAGCGTGCGCCCCTTTTACCTGTGTCCATTTCACTAAAAACCAAGGCATTCAGGAGTTAGTTTAGAGCTTCCGGGACTGGAAAATATCCCCCAAGTCCCAGGAAATCAAGCCGAAGTTCGACAAAATTACCATGCGCGTAAGGCGGTCCCGGCTACTCTTTCAGTCTTAAAGTGAACTTGGGGGATATATTCCATTTCCGCGGGCTCTAAACTAACTCCTGATGGCCTTGGTTTTCAGTGAAATGGACAAAGGAAAGCTTTTTGAACACTCTCTTTGTAGCTTCTGGGCCGAAATAGAATCCCACTTCACTTTCAGACTGAAATAGTAGCTGAGACCGCCTCACGCGCATCGTGAGTTAGACCAAGTTCAGCTCGATTTCACGCAACTTTTGGGATATTTTCCAGTCCGGGGGACTCTAAACTAACTCCGGATGGCCTTGGTTTGCACTGAAATGCGCACTGCGTAACTTTTTGAACGCCCACTTTGGAGCTTCTGGGCCGAAGTATAACCCCACTTCACTTTAAGACTGAAAGAGTAGCCGAGATCGCCTTACGCGCATCGTGATTTTGACCATTTTGGGATCGATTTCTCGGAACTTGGGGGATATTTTCCAGTCCCGGGGACTCTAAACTAACTCCCGTTCGCCTTGCTTTGCATTGAAATGGACAGAGCAAAACTTCTTGAACGCTCACCTTCGAGCTTGTGGGCCGAAATATAGCCACACTTTAAGACTGAAACAGTAGCCGAGACCGCATTTCGCGCATCGTGATTTTGATCAACTTCGGCTCGATTTGCCGGAACTAAGGGGATATATTCCAGTTTTCAGGACTCTAAACTACTTCCTGATGGTCTTGGTTTGCAGTGAAACGGAAACAGAAAAACTTTTTGAACGCTCACTTTCGAGCTTCTGGAACGAAATATAGCCCTACTTCACTTTAAGACTGAAAGAGTAGCCGAGACCACCTTACGCGAATCGTTATTTTTACCAACTTCGTCTCGAGTTCGCGGAACTTGGGGGATATTTTCCAGTTCCGGGGACTGTAAACTACTTCCTGAAGGCCTTGCTTTGCAGTGAAATGGGCACAGCATAACTTTTTGAACGCTCACTTTCGAAATTCTGGGCCGAAATATAGCCCCACTTCACTTAAAGACTGAAATAGTAGCCGAGACCGCCTTAGACGCATCCTGATTTTGACCAACTTCGGCTTGAGTTGCCAGAACTTAAGGGATATTTTCCAGTCCCGTGGACTCTAAACTAACTCATGATGGCCTTGGTTTTCAGTTAAATTGAGAGAGCAAAACTTTTTGAACGCTCACTTTCGAGCTTCTGGGCCGAAATATACAGCCACGTCACTTTAAGACTAAAAGAGTAGCCGAGACTGCTTTACGCGCATCGTGATTTTGACAAACTTCGGCTCGATTTCCCGGGCCTTGGGGGATATTTTGATGTCCCGGACACTGTAAACAATCTGCTGATGTGGCTTGGTTTGCGGTGAAATGGACACAGCAAAACTTTTTGAACTTTCACTTTCTAGCTTTTGGGCCGAAATATAGCCCCAGTTCAGTTTAAGAATGATAGAGTAGCCGAGACCGCTTTACGCGCATCGTGATTTTGACAAAATTCGGCTCGATTTGCCCGAACTTGGGCGATATTTTCCAGTCCCGAGGAGTCTAAACTAACTCCTGATGGCCTTGGTTTGCAGTCAAATGAACACAGTAACACTTTTTGAAGGCTTATTTTCGAGCTTCTGGGATGAAATATAGCCCCACTTCACTTTAAGACTGAAAGAGTAGGCGAGACCGCCTTACGCGCCTCGTGATTTTGAGCAACTTCCGCTGGATTTTCTAGAATTTTGGCGATATTTTCAAGTCCCGGGGACTCTAAACTAACTCCTCATGGCCTTGGTTTGCAGTGAAATGGACGCAGGAAAACTTTTTGAACGCTCAGTTTCGAGCTTCTGGGCCGAAATACAACCGTATTTCACTTTAAGACTGAAATAGTAGCCGAGACGCCTTACGAGCATCGTGATTTTGACCAAGTTCAGCTCGATTTCCCGGAACTTGGGGGGTATTTTCCAGTCCGGGGGACTTTAAACTAACTCCTGATGGCCTTGGTTTGCAGTTAAATGCACAAAGCGTAACTTTTTAAAGGGTCACTTTCGAGCTTCTGGGCCGAAATATAGCCCCACTTTACTTTAAGACTGAAAGAGTAGCCGAGACCGTCTTACGCGCATGGTGATTTTGTCCAACTTCCGTTCGATTTCCCGGAACTTCGGGAATATATTCAGTCCCGGGGACTCTAAACCAACTGAAGTGGGGCTGTATTTCGGCCCAGAAGCTCGAAAGTGAACGTTCAAAAAGTTTGGCTGTGTCCATTTCACTGAAAACCAGGGCCATCAGGAATTAGTTTAGAGTTCCCGGGACTGGGAATTATCTTCCAAGTTCCGGGAAATCGAGCCCAAGTAGCCCAAAATCACGATGCGCGTAAGGCGGTCTCGGCTAGTCTTTCAGTATTAAAGTGAAGTAGGGCTATGCTTCGGCCCAGAAGCTCAAACGTGAGCGTTCAAAAAGTTGTGCTGTGTCCATTTCACTGCAAACCAAGGCAATCAGGAGTTAGTTTAGAGTCCCCGGTACCGGAAAATATCCCCCATTTCCCGGGAAATCGAGCCAAAGTTGGTCAAAATCACGATGCGCGTAAGGCGGTCCCGGTTACTCTTTCATTCTTAAAGTCAACTGGGGCAATATTTCCGCCTAGAAGCTCGAAAGTGAGCGTTCAAAAAGTTGTGCTGTGTCCATTTCACTCCAGAACAAGGCCATCAGGAGTTACTTTAGAGTCCGCGGGACTGGAAAATATCCCCCAAGTGCGGGGAAATCGAGCCGAAGTTGGTCAAAATCACGACGCGCGTACGGCGGTCTCGGCTACTCTTTCACTCTTAAAGTGAAGTGGAGCTATATTTCGGCCCAGAAGCTCAAAAGTGAGCGTTCAAAAAGTTTTGCTGTGTCCATTTTACTGCAGACCAAGGACGTCGGGGGTCAGTTTAGAGTCCCCGGGACTGGAAAATATCCCTCATGTTCCGGGAAATTTAACCGAAGTTGGTCAAAATCACGACGCGCGTACGGCGGTCTCGGCTACTCTTTCAGTCTTAAAGTGAAGTGGGGTAATATTTCGGCCCAGAAGGTCGAAACTGAGTGTTTAAAAAGTTTTGCTGTGTCCATTTCACTGCAAAACAAGGCCATCACGACTTAGTTTAGCGTCCAAGGGACTGGAAATATCCCCCAAGTTACGGGAAATCCACCCGAAGTTAATCAAAATCACGATGCGCTTAAGGGGGTCTCGGCTACTCTTTCAGTCTTAAGGTAAAGTGGGCTTAGATTTAACTCCAGAAGCTCGAAAGTAAGGCTTCAAAAATTTTTGTCTCTATTTCACTCACATCTTAGACAATCAGGAGTGAGTTTAGAGACTTTGGGACTGGAAAATATCTCCCAAGTCTCGCCAGATCGAGCCGAAGATCCTCAAAATCACAATGCGCGTAAGGGGCTCCCGCCTACTCTTTCAGTCTTAAAAAGAAGTAGGGCTATATTTCGGCCAGTAAGCTCGAAAGTGCGCGTTCAAAAAGTGTTCCTGTGTCCATCTCACTGGAAACCAAGGCCATCAGGAGTTAGTTTAGAGTCCCCGGGACTGGAAAATATCCCCCTATTTGCGGGAAATCGAGCCGAAGTATCCGAAAATCACGATGCACGTAAGGCGGTCTCGGCTACTCTTTCAGTCTTGAAGTTAAGTGGGGCTATATTTCGACCCATAAGCTCGAAAGTGAGCGTTCAAAAAGTTTTGCTGTGTCAATTTAACTGCAAACTAAGGCCATCGGAAGTTAGTTTAGCTTCCCCGGGAATTGAAAATATTCGCCAACTTCCGGGAAATCGAGCCGAAGTTGGTCAAAATTACGATGCGCGTAAGGCGGTCTCGGCTAGTCTTTCAGTCTTAAAGTGAAGTAGGGCTATATTTCGGCCGAGAAGCTCGAAACTGAGCGTTGAAGAAAATGTGCTGTGTCCATTTCACTGCAAACCAAGGCCATCAGCAGTTAGTTTAGGGTCCCCGAGGCTGGAATATATCCCCGAAGTTCCGGGAAATCGAACGGAAGTTGGTCAAAATCACCATGCGCGTAAGACGGTCTCGGCTACTCTTTCAGTCTTAAAGTAAAGTGGGGCTTTATTTCGGCCCAGAAGCTCGAAAGTAACCCTTTAAAAAGTTACGCTTTGTGCATTTAACTGCAAACCAAGGCCATCAGGAGTTAGTTTAGACTCCTCGGGACTGGAAAATGTCGCCCAAGTTCGGGGAAATCGAGCTGAATTTTGTCAAAATCACGATGCGCGTAAGGCGCTCTCGGCTACTCTTTCATTCTTAAAGTGAACTGGGGCTATATTTCGGCCGAGAAGCTAGAAAGTGAAAGTTCAAACAGTTTTGCTGTGTCCATTTCACCGCAAACCAAGCCACATCAGCAGATTGTTTACAGTGTCCGGGACATCAAAATATCCCCCAAGTCCCGGGAAATCGAGCCGAAGTTTGTCAAAATCACGATGCGCGTAAAGCAGTCTCGGCTACTCTTTTAGTCTTAAAGTAACGTGGCTGGATATTTCGGCCCAGAAGCTCGAAAGTGAGCGTTCAAAAAGTTTTGCTCTCTCAATTTAACTGAAAACCAAGGCCATCATGAGTTAGTTTAGAGTCCACGGGACTGGAAAATATCCCTTAACTTCTGGTAACTCAAGCCGAAGTTGGTCAAAATCACGATGCGTCTAAGGCGGTCTCGGCTACTATTTCAGTCTTAAAGTGAAGTGGGGCTATATTTCGGCCCAGATTTTCAAAAGTAAGCGTTCAAAAAAATTTGCTGTGTCCATTTGACTGCAGACCAAGGCCATCAGGGGTTACTTTAGAGTCCTTGGGACTTGAATATATCCCGGAAGTTTTGGGAAATCGAGCCAAAGTTGGTCAAAATCACGATGCGCGTAAGACGGTGTCGGCTACTCTTTTAGTCTTAAACTGAAGTGGGGCTATATTTCGGCTCAGAAGCCCGAAGGGGAACGTTGAAAAAGTTTTGCTCTCTCCATTTCAATGCAAACCAAGGCAATCAGGAGTTACTTTAGAGTCCCCGGTACCGGAAAATATTCCCCATTTCCCGGGAAATCGAGCCAAAGTTGGTCAAAATCACGATGCGCGTAAGGCGGTCTCGGCTATTCTTTCATTCTTAAAGTGAACTCGGGCTATATTTCGGCCCAGAAGCTAGAAAGTGAAAGTTCAAAAAGTTTTGCTGTGTCCATTTCACCGCGAACCAAGCCACATCAGGAGACAGTTTACAGTCTCCGGGACATCAAAATATGCCCCAAGTTCCGGGAAATCGAGCCGAAGTTTGTCAAAATCACGATGCGCGTAAAGCAGTCTCGGCTACTCTTTGAGTCTTAAAGTGACGTGGCTGTATATTTCGGCCCAGAAGCTCGAAAGTGAGCGTTGAAAAAGTTATGCTGTGCCCATTTCACTGCAAAGCAAGGCCCTCAGGAAGTAGTTTACAGTCCCCGGAACTGGAAAATATCCCCCAAGTTCCGCGAAATCGAGACGAAGTTGGTCAAAATAACGATTCGCGTAAGGCGGTCTCGGCTACTCTTTCAGTCTTAAAGTGAAGTAGGGCTATATTTCGGTCCAGAAGCTCGAAAGTGAGCGTTCAAAAAGTTTTCCTCTCTGAATTTCACTGAAAACCAAGGCCATCATGAGTTAGTTTACAGTCCCCGGGACTGGAAAATATCTTTTAAGCTCTGGCAACTCAAGCCGAAGTTGGTCAAAATCACGATGCGCCTAAGGCGGCCTCGGCTACTCTTTCAGTCTTAAAGTGAAGTGGGGCTCTATTTCGGCCCAGAAGCTCCAAAGTGAGCGCTGCAAAAACTTTGCTGTGTCCATTTCACTGCAAACCAAGGCTATCAGGAGTTAGTTTAGAGTCCCCGGGACTGCAATATATTTCCCAAGTTCCGGAAAATCGAGAAGACGTTGGTCAAAATCACGATGCGCGGAAGACGGTCTTGGGTAGTCTTTCAGTCTTAAAGTGAAGTGGGGCTATATTTCGGCCCAGAAGCTCAAAAGTGAAGGTTCAAAAAGTTTTGTTGTATCCATTTCAATGGAAACGAAGGCCCTCAGGGGTTACTTAAGAGTCTTCGGGACTGGAAAATATCCCCCAAGTTCAGGGAAATTTAGCCGAAGTTGGTCAAAATCACGGTGCGCGTTAGGCGGTCTCGCTTACTGTTTCAGTCTTAAAGTGAAGTGAGGCTTTATTCCTGCCCAGGCGCTTGAAAGTGAGCGTTCAAAAAGTTTGCCTGTGTTTATTTCACTGCAAACCAAAGCCATCAGGAGCTAGTTTAGAGTCCCCAGGACTGGAAAATATCCCCCAAGTTCCGGGAAATCGAGCCGAAGTTGGTCAAAATCACGATTTGCGTAAGGTAGTCTCGGCTACTCTTTCAGTCTTAAAGTGAAGTGGGGCTATATTTCGGGCCAGAAGCCCGAAAGTGAGCGTTCAAAAAGTTTTGCTGTGTTCATTTCACTGCAAACCAAGGCCATCAGGAGTTAGTTTAGCGTCTCCGAGACAAGAAAATATGCCCCAACGTCCGGGAAATTGAGCCGAGGTTGGTCGAAATCACGATGCCCCTAAAGTGGTCTCGCCTACTCTTTCTGTCGTAAAGTGAAGTGGGGCTATATTTCGGGCCAGAAGCCCGAAAGTGAGCGTTCAAAAAGTTTTGCTGTGTCCATTTCACTGCAAACCAAGGCCATCAGGGGTTAGTTTAGAGTCCCCGGGACTGAAAAATATTGCCCAAGTTCCGGGCATTCGAACCGAAGTTGATCAAAATCACGATGCGCGAAATGCGGTATCGGCTAGTGTTTCAGTCTTAAAGTGAAGTGGGGCTATATTTCGGCCCAGAAGCCCGAAAGTGAGCGTTCAAAAAGTTTTGCTGTGTTCTTTGACTGAAACACAAGGCCATCACGAGTTAGTTTAGCGTCCCTGCGACTGGAAAATATTCCCCAAGTTCCGGTAAATCGAGCAGAAGTTGGTCAAAATCACGATGCTCCCAAAGCGGTCTCCGCTACCCTTTCAGTCTTAAAGCGAAGTGGGGCTATATTTCTGTCCAGAAGCTCGAAAGTGAGCGTTCAAAAAGTTTTGCTGTGTGCATTTCACTGCAAACCAAAGCTATGAAAAGTTAGTTTAGGGTCCCAGGGACTGGCAAATATTCCCCAAGTTCCGGGAAAGCGAGCCGAAGTTGATCAAAATCACGATGCGCGAAATGCGGTCTCGGCTACTGTTTCAGTCTTAAAGTAAAGTGTGGCTATATTTCGGCCCACAAGCTCGAAAGTGAGCGTTCAAAAAGTTTTGCTGTGTCCATTTCACTGCAAAACAAGGCCATCAGGACTTAGTTTAGCGTCCAAGCGACTGGAAAATGTTCCCTAAGTTCCGGGAGATCCACCCGAAGTTTGTCAAAATCACAATGCGCGTAAGGTGCTCTCGGTTACTCTTTAAGTCTTAAAGTAAAGTGGGGCTTTATTTCGGCCAGGAAGCTCGAAGGTGAGCGTTCAAAAAGTTTTGCTCTGTCCATTTCATTGCACACCAAGGCCATCAGGAGTTAGTTTAGAGTTCCTGGGACTGGAAAATATCCCCCAAGTTCCAGAATATCGACCCGAAGTTTGTCAAACTCACGATGTGAGCAAGGCGGTCTCGGCTACTCTTTGAGTCTTAAGTGAAGTGGGGCTATATTTCGGCCCAGAATCTCGAAAGTGAGCGTTCAAAAAATTGTGCTGTGTCCATTTCAATGCAAACCAAGACCATCAGGAGTTAGTTTAGAGTCCCTGAGACTGGAAAATATCCCCCAAATTCCGGGAATTGGAGCCGAAGTTGATCAAATTCATGATGCGCGTAACGTGGTCTCGGCTACTGTTTCAGTCTTAAAGTCAAGTGCGCCTATATTTCGGCCCACAAGCTCGAAAGTGAGCGTTCAAAAAGTTTTGCTGTGTCCATTTTACTTCAAAACAAGGCCATCAGGACTTAGTTTAGCGTCCAAGGGACTAATAAATATACCCCAAGTTCCGGGAAATCCATTCGAAGTTCGTCAAAATTACGATATACGTAAGGCGGTTTCGGCTACTCTTTCAGTCTTAAAGTAAAGTCGGGCTATATTTCTGTCCAGAAGCTCGAAAGTGAGCGTTCAAAAAGTTTTGCTGTGTACATTTCACTGCAAACCAAAGCTATGAAAAGTTAGTTTAGGGTCCCCGGGACTGGAAAATATTCCCCAAGTTCCGGGAAAGCGAGCCGAAGTCGATGAAAATCACGATGCGCGAAATGCGGTCTCGGCTACTGTTTCAGTCTTAAAGTAAAGTGTGGCTATATTTCGGCCCACAAGCTGGAAAGTGAGCGTTCAAAAAGTTTTGCTCTGTCCATTTCAATGCAAAGCAAGGCGATCAGGAGTTAGTTTAGAGTCCCCGGGACTGGAAAATATCCCCCAAGTTCCAAGAAATCGATCCGAAAATGGTCAAAATCACGATGCGCGTAAGGTGATCTCGGCTACTCTTTCAGTCTTAAAGTGAAGTGGGGCTATATTTCGGTCCAGAATCTCGAAAGTGTGCGTTCAAAAAATTGTGCTGTGTCCATTTCAATGCAAACCAAGGCGTCCAGGAGTTAGTTTAGAGTCCCCGGGACTGGAAAATATCCCCGAAGTCCCGGAAATTGGAGTCGAAGTTGATCAAATTCATGATGCGCGTAACGTAATCGCGGCTACTGTTTCAGTCTTAAAGTCAAGTGTGCCTATATTTCGGCCACCAAGCTAGAAAGTGAGCGTTCAAAAAGTTTTGCTGTGTCCATTTCACTTCAAAACAAGGCCATCAGGACTTAGTTTAGCGTCCAAGGGACTGGAAAATATCCCCCAACTTCCGGGAAATCGAGCCGAAGTTGGTCAAAATCACGATTTGCGTAAGGTAGTCTCGGCTACTCTTTCAGTCTTAAAGTGAAGTGGGGCTATATTTCGGGCCAGAAGCCCGAAAGTGAACGTTCAAAAAGTTTTGCTGTGTTCATTTCACTGCAAACGAAGGCCATCAGGAGTCAGTTTCGCGTCCCCGGGACAAGAAAATATCCCCGAAGGTCCGGGAAATTGAGCCGAGGTTGGTCAAGATCACGATGCCCCTAAAGTGGTCTTGGCTACTCTTTCTGTCTTAAAGTGAAGTGGGGCTATATTTCGGGCCAGAAGCCCGAAAGTGAGCGTTCAAAAAGTTTTGCTGTGTCAATTTCAATGCAAAGCAAGGCGATTAGGAGTTAGTTTAGAGTCCCCGGGACTGGAAAATATCCCCCAAGTTCCGAGAAATCGATCCGAAAATGGTCAAAATCACGATGCGCGTAAGGCGATCTCGGCTACTCTTTCAGTCTTAAAGTGAAGTGGGGCTATATTTCGGCCCAGAAGCTCCAAAGTGGGCGTTCAAAAAGTTATGCTGTGCGCATTTCAGTGCAAACCAAGGCCATCCAGAGTTAGTTTAGAGTTCCTGGGACTGGAAAATATCCCCCAAGTTCCAGAATATCGACCCGAAGTTTGTCAAACTCACGATGCGAGCAAGGCGGTCTCGGCTACTCTTTGAGTCTTAAGTGAAGTGGGGCTATATTTCGGCCCAGAAGCTCGAAAGGGAGTGTTTAAAAAGTTTTGCTGTGTCACTTTCAGTGCAAACCAAGGCCATCAGAAGTTAGTTTAGAGTTCCCGGGACTGGAGAATATCCCCAAGTCCCGGGAAATCGAGCCGAAGTTGATCAAATTTATGATGCACGTAACGTGGTCTCGGCTACTGTGTCAGTCCTAAAGTGAAGTGTGGCTATATTTCGGCCCACAAGCTCGAAAGTGAGCGTTCAAAAAGCTTTGCTGTGTCCATTTCACTGCAAAACAAGGTCATCGGCACCTAGTTTAGCATCCAAGGGACTGGAAAATATCCCCCAAGTTCCGGGAAATCCACCCGAAGTTTATCAAAATCACGATGCGCGTAAGGCGGTCTCGGCTACTTTTTCAGTATTAAAGTAATGTGGGCTATATTTCGGCCCAGAAGCTAGAAAGTGAGCGTTCAAAAAAGTTTTGTTGTGTCCATTTTACTTCAAAACAAGGCCATCAGGACTTAGTTTAGCGTCCAAGGGACTGCAAAATATCCCCCAAGTTCCGGGAAATCCATTCGAAGCTCGTCAAAATTACGATGCGCGTAAGGCGGTCTCATCTACTCTTTCAGTCTTAAAGTAAAGTGGGGCTATATTTCTGCCCAGAAGCTTCAAAGTTGCGCTCTGTCCATTTCACTGAAAACCAAGGCCATCAGGAGGTACTTTAGAGTCCCTTTGACTGGAATATATCCCTCAAGTTTCGGGAAATAAACGCGAAATTGGTCAAAATCACGATTCGCTCAAGACGGTCTCGCCTACTCTTTCAGTCTTAAAGTCAATTGGGGCTCTATTTCGGCCCAGAAGCTCGAGAGTGAGCCTTCAAAAACTTTCGCTGTGTCCATTTCACTGCAAACCAAGACAAGGAGGAGTTAGTTGACAGTCCCCGGGACTGGAAAATATCCCCCAAGTTCCGGGAAATCAACCCGAAGTTTGTCAAAATCACGATGCGCGTAAGGCGGTCTCGGCTACTCTTTCAGTGTTAAAGTAATGGGGGGCTATATTTTGGCCCAGAAGCTCGAAATTGAGCGTTCAAAAAGTTTTGCTGGCTCCATTTTACTGCAAACCAAGGCCATCAGGAATTAGTTTAGAGTCCTCAGAACTGGAATATATCCCCTTAGTTCCGGCAAATCGAGCCGAAGTTGCTCAAAATCACGATGCTCGTAAGGCGATCTCGGCTACTCTTTCAGTCTTCAAGTGAAGTGGGCTTCTATTTCGGTCCAGAAGCTCGAAAGTATGTGTTCAAAAAGTTTTTCTGTTTCCGTTTCACTGAAAACCAAGACCAGCACGAGTTAGTTTAGAGTCCCCGGGACTGGAAAATATTTCGCAAGTTCCGGGAAATCGAGCCGAAGTTGATCAAAATCAGGTTGCGCGAAACGTGGTCTCGGCTACTGTTTCAGTCTTAAAGTGAAGTATGGCTATATTTCGGCCCACAAGCTCGAAAGTGAGGGTTCAAAAAGCTTTGCTGTGTCCATTTCACTGCAAAACAAGGCCATTGGCACCTAGTTTAGCGTCCAAGGGACTGGAAAATATCCCCCAAGTTCCGGGAAATCCACCCCAAGTTTGTCAAAATCACGATGCGCGTAAGGCGGTCTCGGCTACTTTTTCAGTATTAAAGTAAAGTGGGCTATATTTCGGCCCAGAAGCTTGAAGGTGAGCATTCAAAAAGTTTTGCTTTCTCCATTTCACTGCAAACCAAGGCCATCAAGAGTTAGTTTAGAGTCCCTGGGACTGGAAAATATCCCCCAAGTTCCGGAATATCGACCCGAAGTTGGTCAAAATCACGATGCGCGCACGCCGGTCTCGGCTACTCTTTAAGTCGTAAGTGATGTGGGACTATATTTCGGCCTAGAAGCTCGAAAGTGTGCGTTCAAAAACTTGTGCTGTGTGAATTTCACTGCAAACCATGGCCATCAGGAGTTAGTTTAGAGTCCCCGGCACTGGAAAATATTCCCCAAGCTCCAGGAAAGCGAGCAGAAGTTGATCAAAATCACGATGCGCGTAACGCAGTCTCGGCTACTGTTTCAGTCTTAAAGTGAAGTGTGGCTATATTCAAAAAGTTTTGCTGTGTCCATTTCACTGCAAACCAAGGCCATCAGGAGTTAGTATAGAGTCCCCGGGACTGGAAAATATTCTCCAAGTTCCAGGAAATCGCGCCGAAGTTGTTGAAAATTACAATGCGCGTAACGGGCTCTCGGCTATTCTTTCAGTCTTAAATTTAAGTAGGGCTATATTTCGGCCCTGAAGCTCGAAGGTGAGCGTTCAGAATGTTTTGCTGTGTTCATTAAACTGCAAACCAAGGTCATCGGGAGTTAGTTTAGCGTCCCCGGGACTTTAAATTATTCGTCAACTTCCGGGAAATCGAGCAAAAGTGGCCGAAAATCACGATGCGCGTAAGGCGGTCTCGGCTACTCTTTAAGTCTTAAAATCAAGGGGGGCTATATTTCGACCTACAAGCTCAAGACCGGGCGTGCGCTAATTTTACCTGTGTCCATTTCACTGACATCTTAGGCCATCAGGAGTTAGTTTAGAGTCCTTGGGACTGGAAAATATTTCCCAAATTCTGGCAGATCGAGCCAAAGTTGCTCAAAATCACGATGCGCGTAAGGCGGTCTCGGCTACTCTTTCAGTCTTAAAATGAAGTGGGGCTATATTTCGGCCGAGAAGCTCAACACCGAGCGTGCGCTCCTTTTGCCTGTGTACATATCACTGAAAACTAAGTTCATGAGGAGTTAGCATAGAGTCCTCGGGACTGGAAAATATTCCCCGAATTCCGGCAAATCGAGCCAAAGATGCTCAAAATCACGATGCGCGTAAGGCGGTCTCGGCTACTCGTTTACTCCGAAAATGAAGTGGGGCTATATTTCGGTTCTACAAGCTCGACACCGAGCGTGTTCTCCTGTTACCTGTGTCCATTTCAATAAGAACTAAGTCCATCAGGAGATAGTTTAGAATCCTCGAGACTGGAAGCTATCCTCCAAGTTTCGGCAAATTGACCCATACTTTCTTAAAATTACGATAAGCCTACGGCAGTTTCGTTTATTCTTTCAGTCTTAAAATGAACTGGGGCTACATTTCGGCCTAGAAGCTCGACACCGAGCGTGCGCTCCTGTTACCTGTGACCCTTTTACTGAAAACTAAGGCCATCAAGAGTTAGGGTAGAGTCCCCGGGACTGGAAAATATCCCCCAAGTTTTGGCAGATCGAGCTATAGTGGCTAAAAATTTCGATGCGCTTAAGGCGGTTTCGTGTACATTTTCAGTCTTAAAATAAAGTGGGGCTATATTTCGGCCTACAACCTGGAAAGCTAGCGTGCGCCCCTTTTACCTGTGTCCATTTCACTAAAAACCAAGGCATTCAGGAGTTAGTTTAGAGCTTCCGGGACTGGAAAATATCCCCCAAGTCCCAGGAAATCAAGCCGAAGTTCGACAAAATTACCATGCGCGTAAGGCGGTCCCGGCTACTCTTTCAGTCTTAAAGTGAACTTGGGGGATATATTCCATTTCCGCGGGCTCTAAACTAACTCCTGATGGCCTTGGTTTTCAGTGAAATGGACAAAGGAAAGCTTTTTGAACACTCTCTTTGTAGCTTCTGGGCCGAAATAGAATCCCACTTCACTTTCAGACTGAAATAGTAGCTGAGACCGCCTCACGCGCATCGTGAGTTAGACCAAGTTCAGCTCGATTTCACGCAACTTTTGGGATATTTTCCAGTCCGGGGGACTCTAAACTAACTCCGGATGGCCTTGGTTTGCAGTGAAATGCGCACTGCGTAACTTTTTGAACGCCCACTTTGGAGCTTCTGGGCCGAAATATAACCCCACTTCACTTTAAGACTGAAAGAGTAGCCGAGATCGCCTTACGCGCATCGTGATTTTGACCATTTTGGGATCGATTTCTCGGAACTTGGGGGATATTTTCCAGTCCCGGGGACTCTAAACTAACTCCCGATCGCCTTGCTTTGCATTGAAATGGACAGAGCAAAACTTTTTGAACGCTCACCTTCGAGCTTGTGGGCCGAAATATAGCCACACTTTAAGACTGAAACAGTAGCCGAGACCGCATTTCGCGCATCGTGATTTTGATCAACTTCGGCATGAGTTGCCAGAACTTAAAAGATACTTTCCAGTCCCGGGGACTCTAAACTAACTCATGATGGCCTTGGTTTTCAGTGAAATTCAGAGAGGAAAACTTTTTGAACGCTCACTTTCGAGCTTCTGGAACGAAATATAGCCCTACTTTACTTTAAGACTGAAAGAGTAGCCGAGACCACCTTACGCGAATCGTTATTTTTACCAACTTCGTCTCGATTTCGCGGAACTTGGGGGATATTTTCCAGTTTCGGGGACTTTAAACTACTTCCCGAGGGCCTTGCTTTGCAGTGAAATGGGCACAGCATAACTTTTTGAACGCTCACTTTCGAAATTCTGGGCCGAAATTTAGCCCCACTTCACTTAAAGACTGAAATAGTAGCCGAGACCGCCTTAGACGCATCCTGATTTTGACCAACTTCGGCTTGAGTTGCCAGAACTTAAGGGATATTTTCCAGTCCCGTGGACTCTAAACTAACTCATGATGGCCTTGGTTTTCAGTTAAATTGAGAGAGCAAAACTTTTTGAACGCTCACTTTCGAGCTTCTGGGCCGAAATATACAGCCACGTCACTTTAAGACTAAAAGAGTAGCCGAGACTGCTTTACGCGCATCGTGATTTTGACAAACTTCGGCTCGATTTCCCGGGCCTTGGGGGATATTTTGATGTCCCGGACACTGTAAACAATCTGCTGATGTGGCTTGGTTTGCGGTGAAATGGACACAGCAAAACTTTTTGAACTTTCACTTTCTAGCTTTTGGGCCGAAATATAGCCCCAGTTCAGTTTAAGAATGATAGAGTAGCCGAGACCGCTTTACGCGCATCGTGATTTTGACAAAATTCGGCTCGATTTGCCCGAACTTGGGCGATATTTTCCAGTCCCGAGGAGTCTAAACTAACTCCTGATGGCCTTGGTTTGCAGTCAAATGAACACAGTAACACTTTTTGAAGGCTTATTTTCGAGCTTCTGGGATGAAATATAGCCCCACTTCACTTTAAGACTGAAAGAGTAGGCGAGACCGCCTTACGCGCCTCGTGATTTTGAGCAACTTCCGCTGGATTTTCTAGAATTTTGGCGATATTTTCAAGTCCCGGGGACTCTAAACTAACTCCTCATGGCCTTGGTTTGCAGTGAAATGGACGCAGGAAAACTTTTTGAACGCTCAGTTTCGAGAATTTTTTTAAAATAATACTAGTGAGCAGCACTTCAGCAACAGATCTTGTCAACTTGCTTTATTTTCTCCGACCGGTTTCGTCTGATCATACAGACTTCATCAGGGAGTTTGAACAAGATACATAAAGGAACTTATTTTATACCTATTCTTTAGAGTACAAATCACGTTCCGACTAGGGTGTGAACAGCAAAAAACACCTACAAAATTGCGTGCAGGATATGACTAAAATCCTGCGAATGTGCAATGTATAATTTTGGGGCTCACGGATTTAACGTTAAATCCGTGAGCCCCAAAAAACGTTTACTTACATAGATGTGCTAACGTATTGGTAGATTTATAACTAACAATAGAACTAAGGTTCGGTAAATGCTTAAGAATAACTTTTTTGATTCCAACATGACTGCAGTTAAACGTGGATTTGAACACCACTGTCCTATGTCTAGATAACCGACCAGGCTTAGAGAACCATTTACTCCTGTTACTATAGTTTATCTCCCTGAAAACGGGTAGTAAAAACCTAGCTGGATAACCCCGAAGGCGTAAGCGCTTCCAGAATAGTTGACGTGTGTCATCGAATGAGCGAAAAGTCGAGCTATTTCTGGCGTAACGCATGAGCTCGCCTTTGATAAAAGCTTTCTTGTTGATGGCGGGGTGAAATGACTCATATGGTATATACAGATACTTGTTAAGCGGTTTCTGAAAAGTAGAGTATTGCAGTTTGTTTATGACAGAATCTTTGAAAAGTAGCAAGTCTAGAAAGGAAATCTTAGAATCGCTAATTTCGTAAGTTATCTTAATGCGTTCATCCTTAGTATTAATGGCACTGAGAAATTCAAGGAGGGTCTCCCGAGGGCCTTCCCAGATGACAAAAATATCATCGATAAAACGCTTGTAGAGGGTTAAATGTCGAGAATACAATTCAATAATATCCCTCTCGTGATAATACATAAAAGCGTTTGCGGCTGTAACCGCGAAGGGAGTACCCATGGCGATACCAAACGTTTGATGGTATATATCGCTACTAAATTCAGATTTAAGGAAATTATTTTCAAAGATTACACGAGTTAACTGAACCAAGAGAGGTGTTTGCGCTACCTTGCCCTCTCTAAGCAAGAGGTAAAGAGCAATAATTGCTTTCTTTGTGTCAATGTTTGGATAGAGTGATGACACATCCGCCGTAACAAGAAGGCAATTTGCGGGTAGCTCAACTTTCTCTAAACATTGGATCAGTTCACCCGAGTCACGCAAAACCGTAGGCATAGTGATGTTTGGTTTGACTAATTCGTCAACAAAAATACTAATGGGCCTAGTGATATAAGAGTGAGAAGCCGCGATAGGCCTCCCAGCTATAGGTGACTTATGAATCTTAGGAATAATATAAAATTTAGCAGGATCGATACTCCTAGGACTGTCGTCTAGGCTACGGAGGAACTTGAGAGAGTTGGGTGGTAAAAATCTAGAGTAACTATTTACAAGTTTATCTCTGGTCTCAATTACCTTTTGACGTCTAAATGTCCAGTCATCTTTTGTGACTTTAGCATACGATTTAGTGTCATTGAGGTGTTTAAGAGTCTCTTTTTCTACCCAGTCTGTGGATACGAGAGCAGGTCCGAGGTTTTTGTCTGTGGCTAAGACGCGAACCGTGGGGTTTTCCTTGAGCTCGCGTAATCCTCTCCGTTCGCCAAACGTCAGATTGTTTGTCCAACGCGGCGGGGTCTGGTTAAAGTCTCCAGTAGCTCTAGACGGATTTTATACAGGTTTTCTTCGAGGTCAGGATCTTCCCGAGGCGGATTCCATCCTGTTTTAACGTACAGTTTAGGATTGAAGTCCGGGTCATCAGGTTGATCAGCAAATTTGTAATGCAGACGGACGCTACGACAGAAATCCTGTATTTGATTGTCAAAAACACAAACGGCAGGCGGTCTAAGCGTAGGTCTAAATTTAAGACCTAAGCCAAGAGTTCGTGACTGCTCTGGGGTGAGAGTGACATTTGAAAGATTGTGAAATTCCAAATTCCGTGGTAAAAGGTCCAAAATCGGTTTTTTTGCCATTTTGTCAAGCCATTTAGAGTAACTGTCTCTCGCATCTATTTTACGACGCCGTTTCCGCGGCCTTTCCCGTTTTTTGATTTCTGGCGACGAGAAACAGAGGGAGAGCGGCTATCAGAAAACCTGACATTGGGTTTTTTGGGCTGTCTCCGCTGTTTAGATCGACTTCGTCTCCCTTGTGCACTTTTGGCTGCGGGCGAGGGGTTACGCGGGTTACGGGCATCCTGGCTCGAATCTTGACGGCGTTGTTGTTTCCGATTTCTGGAGCTTGATCTATTTTTACCACGGCTTTTGGAATTTTTTCGGGGCGGTGGAGCTGTATTTCCTGGCGGAGAAGCTGGGTTGAGCTTAGAAACTTCCTGTCGCACGGCACGTTGCACCATGTCGCGGACAGACTGTTCGTTAATGGTAAATTGGGTATCCATTTGCTCTGTTCTTTTGGCCTCTTTAGAAGCGTTTTTAATGTTCTCCGCTACCCGTTTAGAAGCTCGTGTTGCGGCACACTCGAAATAGAAGCTGTCGGCAAAACATTTTGCCGACTTGACATATTCGTCTGCTTCGGTGTTAAGAGAAGAATCACTAGATTGAAAGGAATTCCTCCAGGTCTCAATAGCAGTGAAGACGCTCTTCTTCTCTTCAGCGCACCGTACTTTTGCTTGCTGTTCTTCAGTTTTTAGGGAGTCGATAGTGGCGTCTAGAAGCTTTAATTCAGCTTCTTTGGTGATGTTGTTGAATATTTCTTGAAGAGGCTGGGTATTACGGCCTTTAGCGGTTACACAGCGAATCTTCAAACCACTGGGTACCTTCCCGTTGCTCTTGTTGGATTCAAGTCTCTATGCGTTCCTGTAGACCATAAAGCTGATTTTCAGCCTCGATGAAGCTACGGACAAGACTTTTTAGCACGCGTTGAAAGTGGTCATCGATCCATATTTCGGATTCAGGTGATTCTTCGGCTGTTGTCGCTCGATGATCTTCTACGACCTCCTCACGCGCCTGACTTTGTCTATCTGTAGATTCTTGCCGTTTTTTAAGTTTTAAAGCACTTTTGGTCATCTTGAATCCAGAGCGATCTGAAGTGTTGCTGAACATATTGTGGCTTCTGCTAGCTGTGACTTAGACAATTTTTTTAAAATAATACTAGTGAGCAGCACTTCAGCAACAGATCTTGTCAACTTGCTTTATTTTCTCCGACCGGTTTCGTCTGATCATACAGACTTCATCAGGGAGTTTGAACAAGATACATAAAGGAACTTATTTTATACCTATTCTTTAGAGTACAAATCACGTTCCGACTAGGGTGTGAACAGCAAAAAACACCTACAAAATTGCGTGCAGGATATGACTAAAATCCTGCGAATGTGCAATGTATAATTTTGGGGCTCACGGATTTAACGTTAAATCCGTGAGCCCCAAAATTATACATTGCACATTCGTAGGATTTTAGTCATATCCTGCACGCAATTTTGTAGGTGTTTTTTGCTGTTCACACCCTAGTCGGAACGTGATTTGTACTCTAAAGAATAGGTATAAAATAAGTTCCTTTATGTATCTTGTTCAAACTCCCTGATGAAGTCTGTATGATCAGACGAAACCGGTCGGAGAAAATAAAGCAAGTTGACAAGATCTGTTGCTGAAGTGCTGCTCACTAGTATTATTTTAAAAAAAATTTTAAAAAAAATTTTTAAAAAATACAACCGTATTTCACTTTAAGACTTAAATAGTAGCCGAGACAGCCTTACGAGCATCGTGATTTTGACCAAGTTCAGCTCGATTTCCCGGAACTTGGGGGATATTTTCCAGTCCGGGGGACTTTAAACTAACTCCTGATGGCCTTGGTTTGCAGTTAAATGCACAAAGCGTAACTTTTTAAAGGGTCACTTTCGAGCTTCTGGGCCGAAATATAGCCCCACTTTACTTTAAGACTGAAAGAGTAGCCGAGACCGTCTTACGCGCATCGTGATTTTGACCAACTTCCGTTCGATTTCCCGGAATTTCGGGGATATATTCCAGTCCCGGGGACTCTAAACCAACTGAAGTGGGACTATATTTCGGCCCAGAAGCTCGAAAGTGAACGTTCAAAAAGTTTGGCTGTGTCTATTTCACTGAAAACCAAGGCCATCAGGAATTAGTTTAGAGTTCCCGGGACTGGGAATTATCTCCCAAGTTCCGGGAAATCGAGCCCAAGTAGCCCAAAATCACGATGCGCGTAAGGCGGTCTCGGCTAGTCTTTCAGTCTTAAAGTGAAGTAGGGCTATGCTTCGGCCCAGAAGCTCAAACGTGAGCGTTCAAAAAGTTGTGCTGTGTCCATTTCACTGCAAACCAAGGCAATCAGGAGTTAGTTTAGAGTCCCCGGTACCGGAAAATATCCCCCATTTCCCGGGAAATCGAGCCAAAGTTGGTCAAAATCACGATGCGCGTAAGGCGGTCCCGGTTACTCTTTCATTCTTAAAGTCAACCTGGGCAATATTTCCGCCTAGAAGCTCGAAAGTGAGCGTTCAAAAAGTTGTGCTGTGTCCATTTCACTCCAGTACAAGGCCATCAGGAGTTACTTTAGAGTCCGCGGGACTGGAAAATATCCCCCAAGTGCCGGTAAATCGAGCCGAAGTTGGTCAAAATTACAATGGGCGTAAGGCGGTCTCGGCTACTCTTTGACTCTTAAAGTGAAGTGGAGCTATATTTCGGCCCAGAAGCTCAAAAGTGAGCGTTCAAAAAGTTTTGCTGTGTCCATTTTACTGCAGACCAAGGACGTCGGGGGTCAGTTTAGAGTCTCCGGGACTGGAAAATATCCCCCATGTTCCGGGAAATTTAACCGAAGTTGGTCAAAATCACGACGCGCGTACGGCGGTCTCGGCTACTCTTTCAGTCTTAAAGTTAAGTGGGGCAATATTTCGGCCCAGAAGCTCGAAACTGAGTGTTTAAAAAGTTTTGCTGTGTCCATTTCACTGCAAAACAAGGCCATCACGACTTAGTTTAGCGTCCAAGGGACTGGAAATATCCCCCAAGTTACGGGAAATCCACCTGAAGTTAGTCAAAATCACGATGCGCTTAAGGGGGTCTCGGCTACTCTTTCAGTCTTAAGGTAAAGTGGGCTTAGATTTAACTCCAGAAGCTCGAAAGTAAGGCTTCAAAAATTTTTGTCTCTATTTCACTCACATCTTAGACAATCAGGAGTGAGCTTAGAGACTTTGGGACTGGAAAATATCTCCCAAGTCTCGCCAGATCGAGCCGAAGATCCTCAAAATCACAATGCGCGTAAGGCGCTCCCGCCTACTCTTTCAGTCTTAAAAAGAAGTAGGGCTATATTTCGGCCAGCAAGCTCGAAAGTGCGCGTTCAACAGGTGTTCCTGTGTCCATCTCACTGGAAACCAAGGCCATCAGGAGTTAGTTTAGAGTCCCCGGGACTGGAAAATGTCCCCCTATTTGCGGGAAATCGAGCCGAAGTATCCGAAAATCACGATGCACGTAAGGCGGTCTCGGCTACTCTTTCAGTCTTGAAGTTAAGTGGGGCTATATTTCGACCCATAAGCTCGAAAGTGAGCGTTCAAAAAGTTTTGCTGTGTCAATTTAACTGCAAACTAAGGCCATCGGAAGTTAGTTTAGCTTCCCCGGGAATTGAAAATATTCGCCAACTTCCGGGAAATCGAGCCGAAGTTGGTCAAAATTACGATGCGCGTAGGGCGGTCTCGGCTAGTCTTTCAGTCTTAAAGTGAAGTAGGGCTATATTTCGGCCGAGAAGCTCGAAACTGAGCGTTGAAAAAAATGTGCTGTGTCAATTTCACTCCAAACCAAGGCCATCAGCAGTTAGTTTAGAGTGCCCGAGGCTGGAATATATCCCCGAAGTTCCGGGAAATCGAACGGAAGTTGGTCAAAATCACGATGCGCGTGAGACGGTCTCGGCTACTCTTTCAGTCTTAAAGTAAAGTGGGGCTATATTTCGGCCCAGAAGCTCGAAAGTGACCCTTTAAAAAGTTACGCTTTGTCCCTTTAACTGCAAACCAGGGCCATCAGGAGTTAGTTTAAAGTCCCCCGGACTGGAAAATATCCCACAAGTTCCGGGAAATCGAGCTGAACTTGGTCAAAATCACGATGCTCGTAAGGCTGTCTCGGCTACTATTTCAGTCTTAAAGTGAAATACGGTTGTATTTCGGCCCAGAAGCTCGAAACTGAGCGTTCAGAAAGTTTTCCTGCATCCATTTCACTGGAAACCAAGGCCATCAGGAGTTAGTTTAGACTCCTCGGGACTGGAAAATGTCGCCCAAGTTCGGGGAAATCGAGCCGAATTTTGTCAAAATCACGATGCGCGTAAGGCGGTCTCGACTACTCTTTCATTCTTAAAGTGAACTCGGGCTATATTTCGGCCGAGAAGCTAGAAAGTGAAAGTTCAAAAAGTTTTGCTGTGTCCATTTCACCGCAAACCAAGCCACATCAGCAGATTGTTTACAGTGTCCGGGACATCAAAATATCCCCCAAGTCCCGGGAAATCGAGCCGAAGTTTGTCAAAATCACGATGCGCGTAAAGCAGTCTCGGCTACTCTTTTAGTCTTAAAGTAACGTGGCTGTATATTTCGGCCCAGACGCTCGAAAGTGAGCGTTCAAAAAGTTTTGCTCTCTCAATTTAACTGAAAACCAAGGCCATCATGAGTTAGTTTAGAGTCCACGGGACTGGAAAATATCCCTTAAGTTCTATCAACTCAAGCCGAAGTTGGTCAAAATCACGATGCGTCTAAGGCGGTCTCGGCTACTATTTCAGTCTTAAAGTGAAGTGGGGCTGTATTTCGGCCCAGATTTTCAAAAGTAAGCGTTCAAAAAAATTTGCTGTGTCCATTTCACTGCAGACCAAGGCCATCAGGGGTTAGTTTAGAGTCCTTGGGACTTGAATATATCCCCGAAGTTTCGGGAAATCGAGCCGAAGTTGGTCAAAATCACGATGCGCGTAAGACGGTGTCGGCTACTCTTTTAGTCTTAAACTGAAGTGGGGCTATATTTCGGCTCAGAAGCCCGAAGGGGAGCGTTGAAAAAGTTTTGCTCTCTTCATTTCAATGCAAACCTAGGCAATCAGGAGTTACTTTGGAGTCCCCGGTACCGGAAAATATTCCCCATTTCCCGGGAAATCGAGCCAAAGTTGGTCAAAATCACGATGCGCGTAAGGCGGTCTCGGCTATTCTTTCATTCTTAAAGTGAACTCGGGCTATATTTCGGCCCAGAAGCTCGAATGTGAAAGTTCAAACAGTTTTGCTGTGTCCATTTCACCGCGAACCAAGCCACATCAGGAGATAGTTTACAGTCTCCGGGACATCAAAATATGCCCCAAGTTCCGGGAAATCGAGCCGAAGTTTGTCAAAATCACGATGCGCGTAAAGCAGTCTCGGCTACTCTTTTAGTCTTAAAGTGACGTGGCTGTATATTTCGGCCCAGAAGCTCGAAAGTGAGCGTTCAAATAGTTATGCTGTGCCCATTTCACTGCAAAGCAAGGCCCTCAGGAAGTAGTTTACAGTCCCCGGAACTGGAAAATATCCCCCAAGTTCCGCGAAATCGAGACGAAGTTGGTCAAAATAACGATTCGCATAAGGCGGTCTCGGCTACTCTTTCAGTCTTAAAGTGAAGTAGGGCTATATTTCGGTCCAGAAGCTCGAGAGTGAGCGTTCAAAAAGTTTTCCTCTCTCAATTTCACTGAAAACCAAGGCCATCATGAGTTAGTTTAGAGTCCCCGGGACTAGAAAATATCTTTTAAGTTCTGGCAACTCAAGCCGAAGTTGGTCAAAATCACGATGCGCCTAAGGCGGCCTCGGCTACTCTTTCAGTCTTAAAGTGAAGTGGGGCTCTATTTCGGCCCAGAAGCTCCAAAGTGAGCGCTGCAAAAAAATTGCTGTTTCCATTTCACTGCAAACCAAGGCTATCAGGAGTTAGTTTAGAGTCCCCGGGACTGCAATATATTTCCCAAGTTCCGGAAAATCGAGAAGACGTTGGTCAAAATCACGATGCGCGCAAGACGGTCTTGGCTAGTCTTCCAGTCTTAAAGTGAAGTGGGGCTATATTTCGGCCCAGAAGCTCAAAAGTGAAGGTTCAAAAAGTTTTGTTGTATCCATTTCAATGGAAACGAAGGCCCTCAGGGGTTACTTAAGAGTCTTCGGGACTGGAAAATATCCCCCAAGTTCAGGGAAATTTAGCCGAAGTTGGTCAAAATCACGGTGCGCGTTAGGCGGTCTCGCTTATTGTTTCAGTCTTAAAGTGAAGTGAGGCTTTATTCCTGCCCAGGAGCTTGAAAGTGAGCGTTCAAAACGTTTCCCTGTGTTTATTTCACTGCAAACCAAAGCCATCAGGAGCTAGTTTAGAGTTCCCAGGACTGGAAAATATCCCCCAAGTTCCGGGAAATCGAGCCGAAGTTGGTCAAAATCACGATTTGCGTAAGGTAGTCTCGGCTACTCTTTCAGTCTTAAAGTGAAGTGGGGCTATATTTCGGGCCAGAAGCCCGAAAGTGAGCGTTCAAAAAGTTTTGCTGTGTTCATTTCACTGCAAACCAAGGCCATCAGGAGTTAGTTTAGCGTCTCCGAGACAAGAAAATATCCCCCAACGTCCGGAAAATTGAGCAGAGATTGGTCGAAATCACGATGCCCCTAAAGTGGTCTCGGCTACTCTTTCTGTCTTAAAGTGAAGTGGGGCTATATTTCGGGCCAGAAGCCCGAAAGTGAGCGTTCAAAAAGTTTTGCTGTGTCCATTTCACTGCAAACCAAGGCCATCAGGGGTTAGTTTAGAGTCCCCGGGACTGAAAAATATTCCCCAAGTTCCGGGGAATCGAACCGAAGTTGATCAAAATCACGATGCGCGAAATGCGGTATCGGCTAGTGTTTCAGTCTTAAAGTGAAGTGGGGCTATATTTCGGCCCAGAAGCCCGAAAGTGAGCGTTCAAAAAGTTTTGCTGTGTTCTTTGACTGAAAAACAAGGCCATCACGAGTTAGTTTAGCGTCCCTGGGACTGGAAAATATTCCCCAAGTTCCGGTAAATCGAGCAGAAGTTGGTCAAAATCACGATGCTCCCAAAGCGGTCTCCGCTACCCTTTCAGTCTTAAAGCGAAGTGGGGCTATATTTCTGTCCAGAAGCTCGAAAGTGAGCGTTCAAAAAGTTTTGCTGTGTGCATTTCACTGCAAACCAAAGCTATCAAAAGTTAGTTTAGGGTCCCCGGGACTGGAAAATATTCCCCAAGTTCCGGGAAAGCGAGCCGAAGTTGATCAAAATCATGATGCGCGAAATGCGGTCTCGGCTACTGTTTCAGTCTTAAAGTAAAGTGTGGCTATATTTCGGCCCACAAGCGCGAAAGTGAGCGTTCAAAAAGTTTTGCTGTGTCCATTTCACTGCAAAACAAGGTCATCAGGACTTAGTTTAGCGTCCAAGGGACTGGAAAATGTTCCTTAAGTTCCGGGAGATCCACCCGCAGTTTGTCAAAATCACAATGCGCGTAAGGTGCTCTCGGTTACTCTTTAAGTCTTAAAGTAAAGTGGGGCTTTATTTCGGCCAGGAAGCTCGAAGGTGAGCGTTCAAAAAGTTTTGCTCTGTCCATTTCACTGCAAACCAAGGCCATCAGGAGTTAGTTTAGAGTTCCTGGGACTGGAAAATATCCCCCAAGTTCCAGAATATCGACCCGAAGTTTGTCAAACTCACGATGCGAGCAAGGCGGTCTCGGCTACTCTTTGAGTCTTAAGTAAAGTGGGGCTATATTTCGGCCCAGAATCTCGAAAGTGAGCGTTCAAAAAATTGTGCTGTGTCCATTTCAATGCAAACCAAGGCCATCAGGAGTTAGTTTAGAGTCCCCGGGACTGGAAAATATCCCCCAAATTCCGGGAATTGGAGCCGAAGTTGATCAAATTCATGATGCGCGTAACGTGGTCTCGGCTACTGTTTCAGTCTTAAAGTCAAGTGTGCCTATATTTCGGCCCACAAGCTCGAAAGTGAGGGCTCAAAAAGTTTTGCTGTGTCCATTTCACTTCAAAACAAGGCCATCAGGACTTAGTTTAGCGTCCAAGGGACTAATAAAGATACCCCAAGTTCCGGGAAATCCATTCGAAGTTCGTCAAAATTACGATATACGTAAGGCGGTTTCGGCTACTCTTTCAGTCTTAAAGTAAAGTCGGGCTATATTTCTGTCCAGAAGCTCGAAAGTGAGCGTTCAAAAAGTTTTGCTGTGTGCATTTCACTGCAAACCAAAGCTATGAAAAGTTAGTTTAGGGTCCCCGGGACTGGAAAATATTCCCCAAGTTCCGGGAAAGCGAGCCGAAGTCGATGAAAATCACGATGCGCGAAATGCGGTCTCGGCTACTGTTTCAGTCTTAAAGTGTGGCTATATTTCGGCCCACAAGCTGGAAAGTGAGCGTTCAAAAAGTTTTGCTCTGTCCATTTCAATGCAAAGCAAGGCGATCAGGAGTTAGTTTAGAGTCCCCGGGACTGGAAAATATCCCCCAAGTTCCGAGAAATGGATCCGAAAATGGTCAAAATCACGATGCGCGTAAGGTGATCTCGGCTACTCTTTCAGTCTTAAAGTGAAGTGGGGCTATATTTCGGTCCAGAATCTCGAAAGTGTGCGTTCAAAAAATTGTGCTGTGTCCATTTCAATGGAAACCAAGGCGTCCAGGAGTTAGTTTAGAGTCCCCGGGACTGGAAAATATCCCCGAAGTCCCGGAAATTGGAGCCGAAGTTGCTCAAATTCATGATGCGCGTAACGTAGTCTCGGCTACTGTTTCAGTCTTAAAGTCAAGTGTGCCTATATTTCGGCCCACAAGCTAGAAAGTGAGCGTTCAAAAAGTTTTTCTGTGTCCATTTAACTTCAAAACAAAGCCATCAGGACTTAGTTTAGCATCCAAGGGACTGGATAATATCCCCCAAGTTCCGGGAAATCCATTTCAAGTTCGTCAAAATTACGATATACGTAAGGCGGTTTCGGCTACTCTTTCAGTCTTAAAGTAAAGTCGGGCTATATTTCTGTCCAGAAGCTCGAAAGTGAGCGTTCAAAAAGTTTTGCTGTGTCCATTTCACTGCAAACAAAATTTATCAAAAGTTAGTTTAGGGTCCCCGGGACTGGAAAATATTCCCCAAGTTCCGGGAAAGCGAGCCGAAGTTGATCAAAATCACGATGCGCGAAATGCGGTCTCGGTTACTGTTTCAGTCTTAAAGTAAAGTGTGGCTATATTTCGGCCCACAAGCTCGAGAGTGAGCGTGCTAAAAGTTTTGGTCTGTCCATTTCAATGCAAATAAAGGCGATCACGAGTTAGTTTAGAGTCCGCGGGACTGGAAAATATCCCCCAAGTTCCGAGAAATCGATCCGAAAATGGTCAAAATCACGATCCGTGTAAGGCGATCTCGGCTACTCTTTCAGTCTTAAAGTGAAGTGGCACTATATTTCGGCCCAGAAGCTCCAAAGTGGGCGTTCAAAAAGTTATGCTGTGCGCATTTCAGTGCAAACCAAGGCCATCCAGAGTTAGTTTAGAGTCCCCCGGACTGGAAAATATCCCAAAAGTTGCGTGAAATCGAGCTGAACTTGGTCTAACTCACGATGCGCGTGAGGCGGTCTCGGCTACTATTTCAGTCTGAAAGTGAAGTGGGATTCTATTTCGGCCCAGAAGCTACAAAGAGAGTGTTCAAAAAGCTTTCCTTTCTCCATTTCACTGAAAACCAAGGCTATCAGGAGTTAGTTTAGAGCCCGCGGAAATGGAATATATCCCCCAAATTCCGGGAAACCGACCCGAAGTTGGTCAAAATCACGATTCGCGCAAGACGGTCTCGGCTACTCTTTCAGTCTTAAAGTAAAGTGGGGCTATATTTCGGCCCACAAGCTCGAAAGTGAGCGTTCAAAAAGCTTTGCTGTGTCCATTTTACTTCAAAACAAGGCCATCAGGACTTAGTTTAGCGTCCAAGGGACTGGAAAATATCCCCCAAGTTCCGGGAAATCCATTCGAAGTTCGTCAAAATTACGATGCGCGTAAGGCGGTCTCATCTACTCTTTCAGTCTTAAAGTAAAGTGGGGCTATATTTCTGCCCAGAAGCTCCAAAGTTGTGCTCTGTCCATTTCACTGAAAACCAAGGCCATCAGTAGTTACTTTACAGTCCCTTTGACTGGAATATATCCCCCAAGTTTCGGGAAATAAACGCGAAATTGGTCAAAATCACGATTCGCTCAAGACGGTCTCGCCTACTCTTTCAGTCTTAAAGTCAAATGGGGCTCTATTTCGGCCCAGAAGCTCGAGAGTGAGCCTTCAAAAACTTTCGCTGTGTCCATTTCACTGCAAACCAAGACAAGCAGGAGTTAGTTGAGAGTCCCCGGGACTGGAAAATATCCCCCAAGTTCCGGGAAATCAACCCGAAGTTTGTCAAAATCACGATGCGCGTAAGGCGGTCTCGGCTACTCTTTCAGTGTTAAAGTAATGGGGGGCTATATTTTGGCCCAGAAGCTCGAAATTGAGCGTTCAAAAAGTTTTGCTGGCTCCATTTTACTGCAAACCAAGGCCATCAGGAATTAGTTTAGAGTCCTCAGAACTGGAATATATCCCCTTAGTTCCGGCAAATCGAGCCGAAGTTGCTCAAAATCACGATGCACGTAAGGCGGTCTCGGCTACTCTTTCAGTCTTCAAGTGAAGTGGGCTTCTATTTCGGTCCAGAAGCTCGAAAGTATGCGTTCAAAAACTTTTTCTGTTTCCGTTTCACTGCAAACCAAGACCAGCACGAGTTAGTTTAGAGTCCCCGCGACTGGAAAATATTTCGCAAGTTCCGGGAAATCGAGCCGAAGTTGATCAAAATCACGATGCGCGAAACGTGGTCTCGGCTACTGTTTCAGTCTTAAAGTGAAGTGGGCTATATTTCGGCCCACAAGCTCGAAAGTGAGCGTTCAAAAAGCTTTGCTGTGTCCATTTCACTGCAAAACAAGGCCATCGGCACCTAGTTTAGCGTCCAAGCGACTGGAAAATATCCCCCAAGTTCCGGGAAATCCACCCGAAGTTTGTCAAAATCACGATGCGCGTAAGGCGGTCTCGGCTACTTTTTCAGTATTAAAGTAAAGTGGGCTATATTTCGGCCCAGAAGCTTGAAGGTGAGCATTCAAAAAGTTTTGCTGTCTCCATTTCACTGCAAACCAAGGCCATCAAGAGTTAGTTTAGAGTCCCTGGGACTGGAAAATATCCCCCAAGTTCCGGAATATCGACCCGAAGTTGGTCAAAATCACGATGCGCGTAAGGCGGTCCCGGTTACTCTTTCATTCTTAAAGTGAACTGGGGCAATATTTCCGCCCACAAGCTCAAAAGTGAGCGTTCAAAAAGTTTTGCTGTGTCCATTTTAGTGCAGACTAAGGACGTCGGGGGTCAGCTTAGAGTCCCCGGGACTGGAAAATATCCCCCAAGCTCTGGGAAATTTAACGGAAGTTGGTCAAAATCACGACGCGCGTACTGCGGTCTCGGTTACTCTTTCAGTCTTAAAGTGAAGTGGGGCAATATTTCGGCCCAGAAGCTCGAAACTGAGTGTTTAAAAAGTTTTGCTGTGTCCATTTCACTGCAAACCAAGGCCATCAGCAGTTAGTTTAGAGTCCCCGGGACTGGAATATATCCCCGAAGTTGCGGGAAGTTCCGAGAAACCGACCCGAAGTTGGTCAAAATCACGATGCGCGTAAGACGGTCTCGGCTACTGTTTCAGTCTTAAAGTGAAGTGTGGCTATATTCAAAAAGTTTTCCTGCGTCCATTTCACTGCAAACCAAGGCCTTCAGGAGTTAGTTTAGAGTCCCCGCGACTTGAAAATATCGCCAAAATTCTAGAAAATCGAGCGGAAGTTGCTCAAAATCACGATGCGCGTAAGGCGGTCTCGCCTACTCTTTCAGTTTTAAAGTGAAGTGGGGCTATATTTCATCACAGAAGCTCGAAAATAAGCCTTCAAAAAGTGTTACTGTGTTCATTTGACTGCAAACCAAGACCATCAGGAGTTAGTTTAGACTCCTCGGGACTGGAAAATATCGCCCAAGTTCGGGCAAATCGAGCCGAATTTTGTCAAAATCACGATGCGCGTAAGGCGGTCTCGGCTACTCTTTCAGTCTTAAAGTGAACTGGGGCTATATTTCGGCCGAGAAGCTAGAAAGTGAAAGTTCAAAAAGTTTTTCTGTGTTCATTTCACTGCAAACCAAGGCCATCAGTAGTTAGTTTAGACTCCTCGGGACTGGAAAATATCGCGCAAGTTCGGGGAAATCGAGCCGAATTTTCTCAAAATCACGATGCGCGTAAGGCGGTCTCGGCTACTCTTTCATTCTTAAAGTGAACTGGGGCTATATTTCGGCCCAGAAGCTAGAAAGTGAAAGTTCAAAAATTTTTGCTGTGTCCATTTCAACGCAAACCAAGCCACATCAGCAGATTGTTTACAGTGTCTGGGACATCAAAATATCCCCCAAGTCCCGGGAAATCGAGCCGAAGTTAGTCAAAATGACGATTCGCGTAAAGCAGTCTCGGCACTCTTTTAGTCTCAAAGTGACGTGGCTGTATATTTCGGCGCAGAAGCTCGAAAGTGAGCGTTCAAAAAGTTTTGCTCTCTCAATTTAACTGAAAACCAAGGCCATCATGAGTTAGTTTAGAGTCCACGGGACTGGAAAATATCCCTTAAGTTCTGGCAACTCAAGCCGAAGTTGGTCAAAATCACGATGCGTCTAAGGCGGTCTCGGCTACTATTTCAGTCTTAAAGTGAAGTGTGGCTATATTTCGGCCCAGAATTTCGAAAGTAAGCGTTCAAAAAAATTGGCTGTGTCCATTTCACTGCAGACGAAGGCCATCAGGGGTAAGTTTAGAGTCCTTGGGACTTGAATATATCCCCGAAGTTTCGGGAAATCGAGCCGAAGTTGGTCAAAATCACCCTGCGCGTAAGACGGTGTCGGCTACTCTTTCAGTCTTAAACTGAAGTGGGGCTATATTTCGGCTCAGAAGCCCGAAGGGGAGCGTTGAAAAAGTTTTGCTCTCTCCATTTCAATGCAAACCAAGGCAATCAGGAGTTACTTAAGAGTCCCTGGTACCGGAAAATATTCCCCATTTCCCGGGAAATCGAGCCAAAGTTGGTCAAAATCACGATGCGCGTAAGGCGGTCTCGGCTATTCTTTCATTCTTAAAGTGAACTCGGGCTATTTTTCGGCCGAGAAGCTAGAAAGTGAAAGTTCAAAAAGTTTGCTGTGTCCATTTCACCGCGAACCAAGCCACATCAGGAGATAGTTTACAGTCTCCGGGACATCAAAATATGCCCCAAGTTCCGGGAAATCGAGCCGAAGGTTGTCAAAATCACCATGCGCGTAAAGCAGTCTCGGCTACTCTTTTAGTCTTAAAGTGACGTGGCTGTATATTTCGGCCCAGAAGCTCGAAAGTGAGCGTTCAAATAGTTATGCTGTCCCCATTTCACTGCAAAGCAAGGCCCTCAGGGAGTAGTTTACAGTCCCCGGAACTGGAAAATATCCCCGAAGTTCCGCGAAATCGAGACGAAGTTGGTCAAAATAAGGTTTCGCGTAAGGTAGTCTCGGCTACTCTTTCAGTCTTAAAGTGAAGTAGGGCTATATTTCGGTCCAGAAGCTTGAAAGTGAGCGTTCATAAAGTTTTCCTCTCTGAATTTCACTGAACACCAAGGCCATCATGAGTTAGTTTAGAGTCCCCGAGACTGGAAAATATCTTTTAAGCTCTGGCAACTCAAGCCGAAGTTGGTCAAAATCACGATGCGTCTAAGGCGGCCACGGCTACTCTTTCAGTCTTAAAGTGAAGTGGGGCTATATTTCGGCCCAGAAGCTCAAAAGTGAGCTTCAAAAAGTTTTGCTGTATCCATTTTAATGCAAACGAAGGCCATCAGGGGTTACTTAAGAGTCTTCGGGACTGGAAAATATCCCCCAAGTTCAGGGAAATTTAGCCGAAGTTGGTCAAAATCACGGTGCGCGTTAGGCGGTCTCGCTTACAGTTTCAGTCTTAAAGTGAAGTGAGGCTTTATTCCTGCCCAGGAGCTTGAAAGTGAGCGTTCAAAAAGTTTCCCTGTGTTTATTTCACTGCAAACCAAAGCCATCAGGAGCTAGTTTAGAGTCCCCGGCACTGAAAAATATTGCCCAAGGTCCGGGGAATCGAAACGAAGTTGATCAAAATGTTTCAGTCTTAAAGTGAAGTGGGGCTATATTCCGGCCCAGAAGCCCGAAAGTGAGCGTTCAAAAAGTTTTGCTGTGTTCTTTGACTGAAAAACAAGGCCATCACGAGTTAGTTTAGCGTCCCTGGTACTGGAAAATATTCCCCAAGTTCCGGTAAATCGAGCTGAAGTTGGTCAAAATCACGATGCTCCCAAAGCGGTCTCGGCTACCCTTTCAGTCTTAAAGGGAAGTGGGGCTATATTTCTGTCCAGAAGCTCGAAAGTGAGCGTTCAAAAAGTTTTGCTGTGTGCATTTCACTGCAAACCAAAGCTATGAAAAGTTAGTTTAGGGTCCCTGGGACTGGAAAATATTCCCCAAGTTCCGGAAAAGCGAGCCGAAGTTGATCAAAATCACAATGCGCGAAATGCGGTCTCGGCTACTGTTTCAGTCTTAAAGTAAAGTGTGGCTATATTTCGGCCCACAAGCTCGAAAGTGAGCGTTCAAAAAGTTTTGCTGTGTCCATTTCACTGCAAAACAAGGCCATCAGGACTTAGTTTAGTGTCCAAGGGACTGGAAAATGCTCCCCAAGTTCCGGGAGATCCACCCGAAGTTTGTCAAAATCACAATGCGCGTAAGGTGGTCTCGGTTACTCTTTAAGTCTTAAAGTAAAGTGGGGCTTTATTTCGGCCAGGAAGCTCGAAGGTAAGCGTTCAAAAAGTTTTGCTCTGTCCATTTCACTGCAAACCAAGGCCATCAGGATTAGTTTAGAGTTCCTGATACTGGAAAATATCCCCCAAGTTCCGGAATATCGACCCGAAGTTTGTCAAACTCACGATGGGAGCAAGGCGGTCTCGGCTACTCTTTGAGTCTTAAGTGAAGTGGGGCTATATTTCGGCCCACAATCTCGAAAGTGAGCCTTCAAAAAATTGTGCTGTGTCCATTTCAATGCAAACCAAGGCCATCAGGAGTTAGTTTAGAGTCCCCGGGACTGGAAAATATCCCCCAAGTCCCGGGAATTGGAGCCGAAGTTGATCAAATTCATGATGCGCGTAACGTGGTCTCGGCTACTGTTTCAGTCTTAAAGTCAAGTGTGCCTATATTTCGGCCCACAAGCTCGAAAGTGAGGGTTCAAAAGGTTTTGCTGTGTCCATTTCAATGCAAAACAAGGCCATCAGGACTTAGTTTAGAGTCCCCGGGACTGGAAAATATCCCCCAAGTTCCGAGAAATCGATCCCAAAATGGTCAAAATCACGATGCGCGTAAGGCGATCTCGGCTACTCTTTCAGTCTTAAAGTGAAGTGGGGCTATATTTTGGGCCCACAAGCTCCAAAGTGGGCGTTCAAAAAGTTATGCTGTGCGCATTTCAGTGCAAACCAAGGCCATCCGGAGTTAGTTTAGAGTCCCCCGGAGTGGAAAATATCCCAAAAGTTGCGTGAAATCGAGCTGAACTTGGTCTAACTTACGATGCGCGTGAGGCGGTCTCGGCTACTATTTCAGTCTGAAAGTGAAGTGGGATTCTATTTCGGCCCAGAAGCTACAAAGAGAGTGTTCAAAAAGCTTTCCTTTGTCCATTTCACTGAAAACCAAGGCCATCAGGAGTTAGTTTAGAGTCCGCGGAAATGGAATATATCCCCCAAGTTCCGGGAAACCGACCCAAAGTTGGTCAAGATCACGATTTGCGCAAGACGGTCTCGGCTACTCTTTAAGTCTTAAAGTAAAGTGGGGCTATATTTCGGTGCAGAAGCTCGAGAGTGAGCGTTCAAAAAGTTTCGCTGTGTCCATTTCACTGAAAACCAAGACAATCAGGAGTTAGTTTAGAGTCCCCGGGACTGGAAAATATCCCCCAAGTTCCGGCAAATCGAGCCGAAGTTGGTCAAAATCACGGTGCGCTTAAGGCGGTGTCGGCTACTCCTTCAGTCTTAAAGTGAAGTGGGGCTCTATTTCGGCCCACAAGCTCAAAGCTCAAAAAAAATTACTGTGTCTATTTCACTGCAAACCAAGGCTATCAGGAGTTAGTTTAGAGTCCCCGGGAGTGGAATATATTTCCCAAGTTCCGGAAAATCGAGAAGACGTTGGTCAAAATCACGATGCGCGTAAGAAGGTCTCGGCTACTCTTTCAGTCTTAAAGTGAAGTGGGGCTATATTTCGGCCCAGAAGCTCAAAAGTGAGCGTTCAAAAAGTTTTGCTGTATCCATTTCAATGCAAACGAAGGCCATCACGGGCTACTTAAGAGTCCTCGGGACTGGAAAATATCCCCCAAGTTCCGGTAAATCGAGCCGAAGTTGGTCAAAATCACGATGTGCGTAAGCTGGTCTCGGCTACTCTTTCAGTCTTAAAGTGAAGTGGGGCAATATTTCGGCCCAGAAGCTCGAAAGTGAGTGTTTAAAAAGTTTTGCTCTGTTACTTTCCGTGTAAACCAAGCCCATCAGAAGTTAGTTTAGAGTCCCCGGGACTGGAGAATATTCCCCAAGTCCCGGGAAATCGAGCCGAAGTTGATCAAATTCATGATGCGCGTAGCGTGGTCTCGGCTACTGTGTCAGTCCTAAAGTGAAGTGTGGCTATATTTCGGCCCACAAGCTCGAAAGTGAGCGTTCAAAAAGTTTTGTTGTGTCCATTTTACTTCAAAACAAGGCCATCAGGACTTAGTTTAGCGTCCAAGGAACTGCAAAATATCCCCCAAGCTCCGGGAAATCCATTCGAAGCTCGTCAAAATTACGATGCGCCTAAGTCGGTCTCATCTACTCTTTCAGTCTTAAAGTAAAGTGGGGCTATATTTCTGCCCAGAAGCTCCAAAGTTGTGCTCTGTCCATTTCACTGAAAACCAAGGCCATCAGGAGTTACTTTAGAGTCCCTTTGACTGGAATATATCCCCCAAGTTTCGGGAAATAAACGCGAAATTGGTCAAAATCACGATTCGGTCAAGACGGTCTCGCCTACTCTTTCAGTCTTAAAGTCAAATGGGGCTCTATTTCGGCCCAGAAGTTCGAGAGTGAGCCTTCAAAAACTTTCGCTGTGTCCATTTCACTGCAAATCAAGACAAGCAGGAGTTAGTTGAGAGTCCCCGGGACTGGAAAATATCCCCCAAGTTCCGGGAAATCAACCCGAAGTTTGTCAAAATCACGATGCGCGTAAGGCGGTCTCGGCTACTCTTTCAGTGTTAAAGTAATGGGGGGCTATATTTTGGCCCAGAAGCTCGAAATTGAGCGTTCAAAAAGTTTTGCTGGCTCCATTTTACTGCAAACCAAGGCCATCAGGAATTAGTTTAGAGTCCTCAGAACTGGAATATATCCCCTTAGTTCCGGCAAATCGAGCCGAAGTTGCTCAAAATCACGATGCACGTAAGACGGTCTCGGCTACTCTTTCAGTCTTCAAGTGAAGTGGGCTTCTATTTCGGTCCAGAAGCTCGAAAGTATGCGTTCAAAAACTTTTTCTGTTTCCGTTTCACTGCAAACCAAGACCAGCACGAGTTAGTTTAGAGTCCCCGGGACTGGAAAATATTTCGCAAGTTCCGGGAAATCGAGCCGAAGTTGATCAAATTCATGATGCGCGTAGCGTGGTCTCGGCTACTCTTTCAGTCTTAAAGTGAAGTATGGCTATATTTCGGCCCACAAGCTCGAAAGTGAGCGTTCAAAAAGCTTTGCTGTGTCCATTTCACTGCAAAACAAGGCCATCGGCACCTAGTTTAGCGTCCAAGGGACTGGAAAATATCCCCCAAGTTCCGGGAAATCCACCCGAAGTTTGTCAAAATCACGATGCGCGTAAGGCGGTCTCGGCTACTTTTTTAGTATTAAAGTAAAGTGGGCTATATTTCGGCCCAGAAGCTTGAAGGTGAGCGTTCAAAAAGTTTTGCTTTCTCCATTTCACTGCAAACCAAGGCCATCAAGAGTTAGTTTAGAGTCCCTGGGACTGGAAAATATCCCCCAAGTTCCGGAATATCGACCCGAAGTTGGTCAAAATCACGATGCGCGCACGCTGGTCTCGGCTACTCTTTAAGTCGTAAGTGATGTGGGACTATATTTCGGCCTAGAAGCTCGAAAGTGTGCGTTCAAAAACTTGTGCTGTGTGAATTTCACTGCAAACCATGGCCATCAGGAGTTAGTTTAGAGTCCCCGGGACTGGAAAATATTCCCCAAGTTCCAGGAAAGCGAGCAGAAGTTGATCAAAATCACGATGCGCGTAACGCGGTCTCGGCTACTGTTTCAGTCTTAAAGTGAAGTGTGGCTATATTTAGGCCCACAAGCTCGAAAGTGAGCGTTCAAAAAGTTTTGCTGTGTCCATTTCACTGCAAACCAAGGCCATCAGGAGTTAGTTTAGAGTCCCCGGGACTGGAAAATATTCTCCAAGTTCCAGGAAATGGCGCCGAAGTTGATGAAAATTACGATGCGCGTAACGGGCTCTCGGCTATTCTTTCAGTCTTAAATTTAAGTAGGGCTATATTTCGGCCCTGAAGCTCGAAGGTGAGCGTTCAGAATGTTTTGCTGTGTTCATTAAACTGCAAACCAAGGTCATCGGGAGTTAGTTTAGCGTCTCCGGGACTTTAAATTATTCGCCAACTTCCGGGAAATCGAGCAAAAGTGGCCCAAAATCACGATGCGCGTAAGGCGGTCTCGGCTATTCTTTCAGTCTTAAAATTAAGGGGGGCTATATTTCGACCTAGAAGCTCGAGACCGGGCGTGCGCTAATTTTACCTGTGTCCATTTCACTGACATCTTAGGCCATCAGCAGTTAGTTAAGAGTCCTTGGGACTGGAAAATATTTCCCAAATTCTGGCAGATCGAGGCAAAGTTGCTCAAAATCACGATGCGCGTAAGGCGGTCTCGGCTACTCTTTCAGTCTTAAAATGAAGTGGGGCTATATTTCGGTCTAGAAGCTCAACACCGAGCGTGCGCTCCTTTTGCCTGTGTACATATCACTGAAAACTAAGTTCATGAGGAGTTAGCATAGAGTCCTCGGGACTGGAAAATATTCCCCGAATTCCGGCAAATCGAGCCAAAGATGCTCAAAATCACGATGTGCGTAAAGCGGTCTCCGCTACTCGTTTACTCCGAAAATGAAGTGGGGCTATATTTCGGTTCTACAAGCTCGACACCGAGCGTGTTCTCCTTTTACCTGTGACCATTTGACTGAAAACTAAGGCCATCAAGAGTTAGGGTAGAGTCCCCGGGACTGGAAAATATCCCCCAAGTTTTGGCAGATCGAGCCATAGTGGCTAAAAATTTCGATGCGCTTAAGGCGGTTTCGTGTACACTTTCAGTCTTAAAATAAAGTGGGGCTATATTTCGGCCTACAACCTGGAAAGCTAGCGTGCGCCCCTTTTACCTGTGTCCATTTCACTAAAAACCAAGGCATTCAGGAGTTAGTTTAGAGCTTCCGGGACTGGAAAATATCCCCCAAGTCCCAGGAAATCAAGCCGAAGTTCGACAAAATTAGCATGCGCGTAAGGTGGTCCCGGCTACTCTTTCAGTCTTAAAGTGAAGTGGGGCTATATTTCGGCCCAGAAGCTTGAAAGTGAACGTTCAAAGAGTTTGGCTGTGTCCATTTCACTGAAAACCAAGCCCATCAGGAATTAGTTTAGAGTGCCCGGGACTTGGAATTATCTCCCAAGTTCCGGGAAATCGAGCCCAAGTAGCCCAAAATCACGATGCGCGTAAGGCGGTCTCGGCTAGTCTTTCAGTCTTAAAGTGAAGTAGGGCTATGTTTCGGCCCAGAAGCTCAAACGTGAGCGTTCAAAACGTTGTGCTGTGTCCATTTCACTGCAAACCAAGGCAATCAGGAGTTAGTTTAGAGTCCCCGGTACCGGAAAATATCCCCCATTTCCCGGGAAATCGAGCCAAAGTTGGTCAAAATCACGATGCGCGTAAGGCGGTCCCGGTTACTCTTTCATTCTTAAAATCAACTGGGGCAATATTTCCGCCCAGAAGCTCGAAAGTGAGCGTTCAAAAAGTTTTGCTGTGTCCATTTCACTCCAGAGCAAGGCCATCAGGAGTTACTTTAGAGTCCGCGGGACTGGAAAATATCCCCCAAGTTCCGGGAAATCGAGCCGAAGTTCGTCAAAATTACGATTTGCGTAAGGCGGTCTCGGCTACTCTTTCACTCTTAAAGTGAAGTGGAGCTATATTTCGGCCCAGAAGCTCAACAGTGAGCGTTCAAAAAGTTTTGCTGTTTCCATTTTACTGCAGACCAAGGACGTCGAGGTTCAGTTTAGAGTCCCCGGGACTGGAAAATATCCCCCAAGCTCCGAGAAATTCAACCAAAGTTGATCAAAATCACGACGCGCGTACGGCGGTCTGGGTTACTCTTTCAGTCTTTAAGTGAAGTGGGGCAATATTTCGGCCCAGAAGCTCGAAACTGAGTGTTTAAAAAGTTTTGCTGTGTCCATTTCACTGCAAAACAAGGCCATCACGACTTAGTTTAGCGTCCAAGGGACTGGAAATATCCCCCAAGTTACGGGAAATCCACCCGAAGTTAATCAAAATCACGATGCGCTTAATGGGGTCTCGGCTACTCTTTCAGTCTTAAGGTAAAGTGGGCTTAGATTTAACTCCAGAAGCTCGAAAGTAAGGCTTCAAAAATTTCTGTCTCTATTTCACTCACATCTTAGACAATCAGGATTGAGTTTAGAGACTTTGGGACTGGAAAATATCTCCCAAGTCTCGCCAGATCGAGCCGAAGATCCTCAAAATCACAATGCGCGTAAGGCGCTCCCGCCTACTCTTTCAGTCTTAAAAAGAAGTAGGGCTATATTTCGGCCAGCAAGCTCGAAAGTGCGCGTTCAAAAAGTGTTCCTGTGTCCATTTCACTGCAAACCAAGGCCATCAGGAGTTAGTTTAGAGTCCCCGGGACTGGAAAATATCCCCCTATTTGCGGGAAATCCAGCCGAAGTATCCCAAAATCACGATGCGCGTAAGGCGGTCTCGGATACTCTTTCAGTCTTAAAGTGAAGTGGGGGCTATATTTCGGCCCAGAAGCTCGAAAGTGACCCTTTAAAAAGTTACGCTTTGTGCATTTAACTGCAAACCAAGGCCATCAGGAGCTAGTTTAAAGTCCCCCGGACTGGAAAATATCCGCCAAGTTCCGGGAAATCGAGCTGAACTTGGTCAAAATCACGATGCTCGTAAGGCGGTCTCGGCTACTATTTCAGTCTTAAAGTGAAATACGGTTGTATTTCGGCCCAGAAGCTCGGAACTGAGCGTTCAAAAAGTTTTCCTACGTCCATTTCACTGCAAACCAAGGCCATGAGAAGTTAGTTTAGAGTCCCCGCGACTTGAAAATATCGCCAAAATTCTAGAAAATCGAGCGGAAGTTGCTCAAAATCACGATGCGCGTAACGCGGTCTCGGCTACTCTTTCAGTCTTAAAGTGAAGTGGGGCTATATTTCATGCCAGAAGCTCGAAAATAAGGGTTCAAAAAGTGTTACTGTGTTCATTTGACTCCAAACCAAGGGCAGCAGGAGTTAGTTTAGACTCCTCGGGACTGGAAAATATCGCCCAAGTTCGGGCAAATCGAGCCGAATTTTGTCAAAATCACGATGCGCGTTGGGCGGTCTAGGCTACTCTTTCATTCTTAAAGTGAACTGGCGCTATATTTCGGCCGAGAAGCTAGAAAGTGAAAGTTCAAAAAGTTTTTCTGTGTTCATTTCACTGCAAACCAAGGCCATCAGGAGTTAGTTTAGACTCCTCGGGACTGGAAAATATCGCCCAAGTTCGCGGAAATGGAGCCGTACTTCGTCAAAATCATGATGCGCGTAAGGCGGTCTCGGCTACTCTTTCATTCTTAAAGTGAACTGGTGCTATATTTCGGCCCAGAAGCTAGAAAGTGAAAGTTCAAAAATTTTTGCTGTGTCCATTTCACCGCAAACCAAGCCACATCAGCAGATTGTTTACAGTCTCCGGGACATCAAAATATCCCCCAAGTCCCGGGAAATCCAGCCGAAGTTTGTCAAAATCACGATGCGCGTAAAGCAGTCTCGGCTACTCTTTTAGTCTCAAAGTGACGTGGCTGTATATTTCGGCCCAGAAGCTCGAAAGTGAGCGTTCAAAAAGTTTTGCTCTCTCAATTTAACTGAAAACCAAGGCCATCATGAGTTAGTTTAGAGTCCACGGGACTGGAAAATATCCCTTAAGTTCTGGCAACTCAAGCCGAAGTTGGTCAAAATCACGATGCGTCTAAGGCGGTCTCGGCTACTATTTCAGTCTTAAAGTGAAGTGGGGCTATATTTCGGCCCAGAATTTCGAAAGTAAGCGTTCAAAAAAATTGGCTGTGTCCATTTCACTGCAGACGAAGGCCATCAGGGGTTAGTTAAGAGTCCTTGGGACTTGAATATATCCCCGAAGTTTCGGGAAATCGAGCCGAAGTTGGTCAAAATCACGATGCGCGTAAGACGGTGTCGGCTACTCTTTCAGGCTTAAACTGAAGTGGGGCTATATTTCGGCTCAGAAGCCCGAAGGGGAGCGTTGAAAAAGTTTTGCTCTCTCCATTTCAATGTAAACCAAGGCAATCAGGAGTTACTTTAGAGTCCCCGGTACCGGAAAATATTCTCCATTTTCCGGGAAATCGAGCCAAAGTTGGTCAAAATCACGATGCGCGTAAGGCGGTCTCGGCTATTCTTTCATTCTTAAAGTGAACTCGGGCTATATTTCGGCGCAGATGCTCGAAAGTGAAATTTCAAAAAGTTTTCCTGTGTCCATTTCACCGCGAACCAAGCCACATCAGGAGATAGTTTACAGTCTCCGGGACATCAAAATATCCCCCAAGTTGCGGGAAATCGAGCCGAAGTTTGTTAAAATCACGATGCGCGTAAAGCAGTCTCGGCTACTCTTTGAGTCTTAAAAGTGACGTGGCTGTATATTTCGGCCCAGAAGCTCGGAAGTGAGCGTTCAAAAAGTTATGCTGTGTCCATTTCACTGCAAAGCAAGGCCCTCAGGAAGTAGTTTACAATCCCCGGAACTGGAAAATATCCCCCAAGTTCCGCGAAATCGAGACGAAGTTGGTCAAAATAACGATTCGCGTAAGGTCGTCTCGGCTACTCTTTCAGTCTTAAAGTGAAGTAGGGCTATATTTCGGTCCAGAAGCTCGAAAGTAAGCGTTCAAAAAGTTTTCCTCTCTGAATTTCACTGAAAACCAAGGCCATCATGAGTTAGTTTAGAGTCCCCGGGACTGGAAAATATCTTTTAAGTCCTGGCAACTCAAGCCGAAGTTGGTCAAAATCACAGATGCGCCTAACGCGGCCTCGGCTACTCTTTCAGTCTTAAAGTGAAGTGGGGCTCTATTTCGGCCCAGAAGCTCCAAAGTGAGCGCTGCAAAAAATTTGCTGTGTCCATTTCACTGCAAACCAAGGCTATCAGAAGTTAGTTTAGAGTCCCCGGGACTGCAATATATTTCCCAAGTTCCGGAAAATCGCCGATACCGCCTTACGCGCATCGTGATTTTGAGCATCTTTGGCTCGATTTGCCGGAATTCGGGGAATATTTTCCAGTCCCGAGGACTCTATGCTAACTCCTGATGAACTTAGTTTTCAGTGATATGTACACAGGCAAAAGGAGCGCACGCTCGGTGTTGAGCTTCTCGGCCGAAATATAGCCCCACTTCATTTTAAGACTGAAAGAGTAGCCGAGGCAGCCTTAGGCGCATCGTGATTTTGACCAACTTCGGCTTGAGTTGCCAGGACTTAAAAGATATTTTCCAGTCCCGGGGACTCTAAACTAACTCATGATGGCCTTGGTTTTCAATGAAATTCAGAGAGGAAAACTTTTTGAACGCTCACTTTCGAGCTTCTGGACCGAAATATAGCCCTACTTCACTTTAAGACTGAAAGAGTAGCCGACACCGCCTTACGCGAATCGTTATTTTGACCAACTTCGTCTCGATTTCGCGGAACTTGGGGGATATTTTCCAGTTCCGGGGACTGTAAACTACTCCCTGAGGGCCTTGCTTTGCAGTGAAATGGACACAGCATAACTTTTTGAACGCTCACTTTCGAGCTTCTGGGCCGAAATATACAGCCACGTCACTTTAAGACTCAAAGAGTAGCCGAGACTGCTTTACGCGCATCGTGATTTTAACAAACTTCGGCTCGATTTCCCGCAACTTCGGGGATATTTTGATGTCCCGGAGACTGTAAACTATCTCCTGATGTGGCTTGGTTCGCGGTGAAATGGACACAGCAAAACTTTTTGAACTTTCTCTTTCGAGCTTCTGGGCCGAAATATAGCCCGAGTTCACTTTAAGAATGAAAGAATAGCGAGACCGCCTTACGCGCATCGTGATTTTGACCAACTTTGGCTCGATTTCCCGGAAAATGGGGAATATTTTCCGGTACCGGGGACTCTAAAGTAACTCCTGATTGCCTTGGTTTGCATTGAAATGGAGAGAGAAAAACTTTTTCAACGCTCCCCTTCGGGCTTCTGACCCGAAATATAGCCCCACTTCAGTTTAAGACTGAAAGAGTAGCCGACACCGTCTTACGCGGATCGTGATTTTGACCAACTTCGGCTCGATTTCCCGAAACTCCGGGGATATATTCAAGTCCCAAGGACTCTAAACTAACCCCTGATGGCCTTCGTCTGCAGTGAAATGGACACAGCCAATTTTTTTGAACGCTTACTTTCGAAATTCTGGGCCGAAATATAGCCCCACTTCACTTTAAGACTGAAATAGTAGCCGAGACCGCCTTAGGCGCATCGTGATTTTGACCAACTTCGGCTTGAGTTGCCAGAACTTAAGGGATATTTTCCAGTCCCGTGGACTCTAAAGTAACTCATGATGGCCTTGGTTTTCAGTTAAATTGAGAGAGCAAAACTTTTTGAACGCTCACTTTCGAGCTTCTGGGCCGAAATATACAGCCACGTCACTTTGAGACTAAAAGAGTAGCCGAGACTGCTTTACGCGCATCGTGATTTTGACAAACTTCGGCTCGATTTCCCCGGACTTGGGGGATATTTTGATGTCCCGGACACTGTAAACAATCCGCTGATGTGGCTTGGTTTGCGGTGAAATGGACACAGGAAAACGTTTTGACCTTTCACTTTCTAGCTTCTCGGCCGAAATATAGCCCCAGTTCACTTTAAGAATGAAAGAGTAGCCGAGACCACCTTACGCGCATCGTGATTTTGACAAAATTTGGCTGCATTTCCCCGAACTTGGGCGATATTTTCCAGCCCCGAGGAGTCTAAACTAACTCCTGATTGCCTTGGTTTGCAGTGAAATGGACAAAGCGTAACTTTTTAAAGGGTCACTTTCGAGCTTCTGGACCGAAATATAGCCCCAGTTCACTTTAAGACTGAAAGAGTAGCCGACACCGCCTTACGCGCATCGTAATTTTGACCAACTTCGGCTCGATTTCCCGGAAGTTGGCGAATATTTTCAATTCCCGGGGAAGCTAAACTAACTTCCGATGGCCTTAGTTTGCAGTGAAATGGACACAGCAAAACTTTTTGAACGCTCACTTTCGAGCTTATGGGTCGAAATATAGCCCAACTTAACTTTAAGACTGAAAGAGTATCCGAGACCGCCTTACGCGCATCGTGATTTTGGGATACTTCGGCTGGATTTCCCGCAAATAGGGGGATATTTTCCAGTCCCGGGGACTCTAAACTAACTCCTGATGGCCTTGGTTTGCAGTGAAATGGACACAGGAACACTTTTTGAACGCGCACTTTCGAGCTTGCTGGCCGAAATATAGCCCTACTTCTTTTTAAGACTGAAAGAGTAGGCGGGAGCGCCTTACGCGCATTGTGATTTTGAGGATCTTCGGCTCGATCTGGCGAGACTTGGGAGATATTTTCCAGTCCCAAAGTCTCTAAACTCACTCCTGATTGTCTAAGATGTGAGTGAAATAGAGACAAAAATTTTTGAAGCCTTACTTTCGAGCTTCTGGAGTTAAATCTAAGCCCACTTTACCTTAAGACTGAAAGAGTAGCCGAGACCCCCTTAAGCGCATCGCGATTTTGACCAACTTCGGTTTAATTTCCAGGAACTTGGGGGATATTTTCCAGTCCCGGGGACTCTAAACTGACCCCCGACGTCCTTGGTCTGCAGTAAAATGGACACAGCAAAACTTTTTGAACGCTCACTTTTGAGCTTCTGGGCCGAAATATAGCTCCACTTCACTTTAAGAGTGAAAGAGTAGCCGAGACCGTCTTACGCCCATCGAAGTTTTGACCACCTTCGACTCGATTTCCCGGAACTTGGGGGATATTTTCCAGTCCCGCGGACTCTAAAGGAACTCCTGATGACCTTGCTCTGGAGTGAAATGGACACAGCACAACTTTTTGAACGCTCACTTTCGAGCTTCTGGGCGGAAATATTGCCCCAGTTCACTTTGAGAATGAAAGAGTAACCGGGACCGCCTTACGCGCATCGTGATTTTGACCAACTTTGGCTCGATTTCCCGGGAAATGGGGAATATTTTCCGGTACCGGGGACTCTAAAGTAACTCCTGATTGCCTTGGTTTGCAGTGAAATGGACACAGCACAACTTTTTGAACGCTCACGTTTGAGCTTCTGGGCCGAAACATAGCCCTACTTCACTTTAAGACTGAAAGACTGGCCGAGACCGCCTTACGCGCATCGTGATTTTGGGCTACTTGGGCTCGATTTCCCGGAAGTTGGGAGATAATTGCCAGTCCCGGGCACTCTAAACTAATTCCTGATGGGCTTGGTTTTCAGTGAAATGGACACAGCCAAGCTCTTTGAACGTTCACTTTCGAGCTTCTGGGCCGAAATATAGCCCCACTTCACTTTAAGACTGAAAGAGTAGCCGGGACCGCCTTACGCCCATGGTAATTTTGTCGAACTTCGGCTTGATTTCCTGGGACTTGGGGGATATTTTGCAGTCCCGGAAGCTCTAAACTAACTCCTGAATGCCTTGGTTTTTAGTGAAATGGACACAGGTAAAAGGGGCGCACGCTAGCTTTCCAGGTTGTAGGCCGAAATATAGCCCCACTTTATTTTAAGACTGAAAGTGTACACGAAACCGCCTTAAGCGCATCGAAATTTTTAGCCACTATGGCTCGATCTGCCAAAACTTGGGGGATATTTTCCAGTCCCGGGGACTCTACCCTAACTCTTGATGGCCTTAGTTTTCAGTCAAATGGTCACAGGCAACAGGAGCGCACGCTCGGTGTCGAGCTTCTAGGCCGAAATGTAGCCCCAGTTCATTTTAAGACTGAAAGAGTAAACGAAACTGCCGTAGGCTTATCGTAATTTTAAGAAAGTATGGGTCAATTTGCCGAAACTTGGAGGATAGCTTCCAGTCTCGAGGATTCTAAACTATCTCCTGATGGACTTAGTTCTTAGTGAAATGGACACAGGTAAAAGGAGAGCACGCTCGGTGTCGAGCTTGTAGAACCGAAATATAGCCCCACTTCATTTTCGGAGTAAACGAGTAGCCGAGACCGCCTTACGCGTATCGTGATTTTGAGCATCTTTGGCTCGATTTGCCGGAATTCGGGGAATATTTTCCAGTCCCGAGGACTCTATGCTAACTCCTGATGAACTTAGTTTTCAGTGATATGTACACAGGCAAAAGGAGCGCACGCTCGGTGTTGAGCTTCTCGGCCGAAATATAGCCCCACTTCATTTTAAGACTGAAAGAGTAGCCGAGACCGCCTTACGCGCATCGTGATTTTGAGCAACTTTGGCTCGATCTGCCAGAATTTGGGAAATATTCTCCAGTCCCAAGGACTCTAAACTAACTGCTGATGGCCTAAGATGTCAGTGAAATGGACACAGGTAAAATTAGCGCACGCCCGGTCTCGAGCTTCTAGGTCGAAATATAGCCCCCCTTAATTTTAAGACTGAAACAGTAGCCGAGACCGCCTTACGCGCATCGTGATTTTGGGCCACTTTTGCTCGATTTCCCGGAGGTTGGCGAATAATTTAAAGTCCCGGGGACGCTAAACTAACTCCCGATGACCTTGATTTGCAGTTTAATGAACACAGCAAAACATTCTGAACACTCACCTTCGAGCTTCAGGGCCGAAATATAGCCCTACTTAAATTTAAGACTGAAAGAATAGCCGAGAGCCCGTTACGCGCATCGTAATTTTCATCAACTTCGGCGCCATTTCCTGGAACTTGGAGAATATTTTCCAGTCCCGGGGTTTCTAAACTAACTCCTGATGGCCTTGGTTTGCAGTGAAATGGACACAGCAAAACTTTTTGAACGCTCACTTTCGAGCTTGTGGGCCTAAATATAGCCACACTTCACTTTAAGACTGAAACAGTAGCCGAGACCGCGTTACGCGCATCGTGATTTTGATCAACTTCTGCTCGCTTTCCTGGAACTTGGGGAATATTTTCCAGTCCCGGGGACTCTAAACTAACCCCTGATAGCCATGGTTTGCAGTGAAATTCACACAGCACAAGTTTTTGAATGCACACTTTCGAGCTTCTAGGCCGAAATATAGTCCCACATCACTTACGACTTAAAGAGTAGCCGAGACCGGCGTGCGCGCATCGTGATTTTGACCAACTTCGGGTCGATATTCCGGAACTTGGGGGATATTTTCCAGTCCCAGGGACTCTAAACTAACTCTTGATGGCCTTGGTTTGCAGTGAAATGGAGAAAGCAAAACTTTTTGAATGCTCACCTTCAAGCTTCTGGGCCGAAATATAGCCCACTTTACTTTAATACTGAAAAAGTAGTCGAGACCGCCTTACGCGCATCGTGATTTTGACAAACTTCGGGTGGATTTCCCGGAACCTGGGGGATATTTTCCAGTCCCTTGGACGCTAAACTAGGTGCCGATGGCCTTGTTTTGCAGTGAAATGGACACAGCAAAGCTTTTTGAACGCTCACTTTCGAGCTTGTGGGCCGAAATATAGCCATACTTCACTTTAAGACTGAAACAGTAGTCGAGACCACGTTTCGCGCATCGTGATTTTGAGCAACTTCGGCTCGATTTGCCGGAACTAAGGGGATATATTCCAGTTCTGAGGACTCTAAACTAATTCCTGATGGCCTTGGTTTGCATTAAAATGGAGCCAGTAAAACTTTTTGAACGCTCAATTTCGAGCTTCTGGGCCAAAATATAGCCCCCCATTACTTTAACACTGAAAGAGTAGCCGAGACCGCCTTACGGGCATCGTTATTTTGACAAACTTCGGGTTGATTTCTCGGAACTTGGGGGATATTTTCCAGTCCCGGGGACTCTCAACTAACTCCTGCTTGTCTTGGTTTGCAGTGAAATGGAGACAGCGAAAGTTTTTGAAGGCTGACTCTCGAGCTTCTGGGCCGAAATAGAGCCCCATTTTACTTTAAGACTGAAAGAGTAGTCCAGACCGTCTTGACCGAATCGTGATTTTGACCAATTTCGCGTTTATTTGTCGAAACTTGGGGGGTATATTCCAGTCAAAGGGGCTCTAAAGTAACTCCTGATGGCCTTGGTTTTCAGTGAAATGGACAGAGCACAACTTTGGAGCTTCTGGGCAGAAATACAGCCCCACTTTACTTTAAGACTGAAAGAGTAGATGAGGCCGCCTTACGCGCATCGTAATTTTGACGAGCTTCGAATGGATTTCCCGGAACTTGGGGGATATTTTGCAGTCCCCTGGACGCTAAACTAAGTCCTGATGGCCTTGTTTTGAAGTAAAATGGACACAACAAAACTTTTTGAACGCTCACTTTCTAGCTTGTGGGCCGAAATATGGCCACACTTCACTTTAGGACTTACACAGTAACCGAGACCACGTTACGCGCATCATGAATTTGATCAACTTCGGCTCGATTTCCCGGGACTTGGGGAATATTCTTCAGTCCCGGGAACTCTAAACTACCTTCTGATGGCCTTGGTTTGCACTGAAAGTGACAGAGCAAAACTTTTTAAACACTCACTTTGGAGCTTCTGGGCCGATATATTGCCCCACTTCACTTTAAGACTGAAAGAGTAGCCGAGACCACCTTACGCACATCGTGATTTTGACCAACTTCGGCTCGATTTACCGGAACTTGGGGGATATTTTCCAGTCCCGAGGACTCTTAAGTAACCCCTGATGGCCTTGGTTTGCATTGAAATGGATAAACCAAAACTTTTTGAACGCTCACTTTTCAGCTTCTGGGCCGAAATATAGCCCCACTTCACTTTAAGACTGAAAGAGTAGCCGAGACCGTCTTACGCGCATCGTGATTTTGACCAACGTCTTCTCGATTTTCCGGAACTTGGGAAATATATTCCACTCCCGGGGACTCTAAACTAACTCCTGATAGCCTTGGTTTGCAGTGAAATAGACACAGTAATTTTTTTGAGCTTTGAGCTTATGGGCCGAAATAGAGCCCCACTTCACTTTAAGACTGAAGGAGTAGCCGACACCGCCTTAAGCGCACCGTGATTTTGACCAACTTCGGCTCGATTTGCCGGAACTTGGGGGATATTTTCCAGTCCCGGGGACTCTAAACTAACTCCTGATTGTCTTGGTTTTCAGTGAAATGGACACAGCGAAACTTTTTGAACGCTCACTCTCGAGCTTCTGCACCGAAATATAGCCCCACTTTACTTTAAGACTGAAAGAGTAGCCGAGACCGTCTTGCGCAAATCGTTATTTTGACCAACTTCGGGTCGGTTTCCCGGAACTTGGGGGATATATTCCATTTCCGCGCGCTCTAAACTAACTCCTGATGGCCTAGGTTTTCAGTGAAATGGACAAAGGAAAGCTTTTTGAACACTCTCTTTGTAGCTTCTGGGCCGAAATAGAATCCCACTTCACTTTCAGACTGAAATAGTATAGCCGAGACCGCCTCACGCGCATCGTGAGTTAGACCAAGTTCAGCTCGATTTCACGCAACTTTTGGGATATTTTCCAGTCCGGGGGACTCTAAACTAACTCTGGATGGCCTTGCGTTGCACTAAAATGCGAACAGCATAACTTTTTCAACGCCCACTTTGGAGCTTCTGGGCCGAAATATAGCCCCACTTCACTTTAAGACTAAAAGAGTAGCCTAGATCGTCTTACGCGCATCGTAATTTTGACAATTTTCGGATCGATTTCTCGGAACTCTGGGGATATTTTCCAGTCCCGGGGACTCTAAACTAACTCCTGATCGCCTTGCTTTGCATTGAAATGGACAGAGCAAAACTTTTTGAACGCTCACTTTCGAGCTTGTGGGCCGAAATATAGCCACACTTTACTTTAAGACTGAAACAGTAGCGGAGACCGCATTTCGAGCATTGTGATTTTGATCAACTTCGGCTCGCTTTCCCGGAACTTGGGAAATATTTTCCAGTCCCGGGGACCCTAAACTAACTTTTGATAGCTTTGGTTTGCAGTGAAATGCACACAGCAAAACTTTTTGAACGCTCACTTTCAAGCTTCTGGACAGAAATATAGCCCCACTTTACTTTAAGACTGAAAGAGTAGCCGAAACCGCCTTACGTATATCGTAATTTTGACGAACTTCGAATGGATTTCCCGGAACTTGGGGGATATTTTCCAGTCCTTTGGACGCTAAACTAAGTCCTGATGGCCTTGTTTTGAAGTGAAATGGACACAGCCAAACTTTTTGAACGCTCACTTTCTAGCTTGTGGGCCGAAATATAGGCACACGACTTTAAGACTGAAACAGTAGCCTAGACCACGTTACGCGCATCATGAATTTGACCAACTTCGGCTCTAATTCCCGGGACTTGGGGGATATTTTCCAGTCCCGGGGACTCTAAACTAACTCCTGGACGCCTTGGTTTGCATTGAAATGGACACAGCACAATTTTTTGAACGCACACTTTCGAGATTGTAGGCCGAAATATAGCCCCACTTCACTTAAGACTGAAAGAGTAGTTGAGAACGCCTTGCTCGCATCGTGAGTTTGACAAACTTCGGGTCGATATTCCGGAATTTGGGGCATATTTTCCAGTCTCAAGAACTCTAAACTAACTCCTGATGGCCTTGGTTTGCAGTGAAATGGACAGAGCAAAACTTTTTGGAACGCTCACGTTCGAGCTTCCTGGCCGAAATAAAGCCCCACTTTACTTTAAGACTTAAAGAGTAACCGAGACCACCTTACGCGCATTGTGATTTTGACAAACTTCGGGTGGATCTCCCGGAACTTAGGGAGCATTTTCCAGTCCCTTGGACGCTAAACTAAGTCCTGATGGCCTTTTTTTTGCAGTGAAATGGACACAGCAAAACTTTTTGAACGCTCACTTTCGAGCTTGTGGGCCGAAATATAGCCACACTTTACTTTAAGACTGAAACAGTAGCCGAGACCGCATTTAGCGCATCGTGATTTTGATCAACTTCGGCTCGCTTTCCCGGAACTTGGGGAATATTTTCCAGTCCCGAGGACACTAAACTAAGTTTTGATCGCTTTGGTTTGCAGTGAAATGCACACAGCAAAGCTTCTTGAACGCTCACTTTCGAGCTTCTGAACAGAAATATAGCCCCACTTCACTTTAAGACTGAAAGGGTAGCCGAGAGCGCTTTGGGAGCATCGTGATTTTGACCAACTTCAGCTCGATTTACCGGAACTTGGGGAATATTTTCCAGTCCCAGGGACGCTAAACTAACTCGTGATGGCCTTGTTTTTCAGTCAAAGAACACAGAAAAACTTTTTGAACGCTCACTTTCGGGCTTCTGGCCCGAAATATAGCCCCACTTCACTTTAAGACAGAAAGAGTAGCCGAGACCACTTTAGGGGCATAGTGATTTTGACCAACCTCGGTTCAATTTCCCGGACGTTGGGGCATATTTTCTTGTCTCGGGGACGCTAAACTGACTCCGGATGGCCTTGGTTTGCAGTGAAATGAACACAGCAAAACTTTTTGAACGTTCACTTTCGGGCTTCTGGCCCGAAATATAGCCCCACTTCACTTTAAGACTGAAAGAGTAGCCGAGACTACCTTACGCAAATCGTGATTTTGACCAACTTCGGCTCGATTTCCCGGAAGTTGGGGGATATTTTCCAGTCCCTGGGACTCTAAACTAGCTCCTGATGGCTTTTCTTTGCAGTGAAATAAACACCGGGAAACTTTTTGAACATTCACTTTGACGCTCCTGGGCAGGAATAAAGCCTCACTTCACTTTAAGACTGAAACAGTAAGCGAGACCGCCTAACGCGCACCGTGATTTTGACCAACTTCGGCTAAATTTCCCTGAAATTGGGGGATATTTTCCAGTCCCGAAGACTCTTAAGTAACCCCTGATGGCCTTCGTTTGTATTGAAATGGATACAGCAAAACTTTTTGAACGCTCATTTTTGAGCTTCTCGGCCGAAATATAGCCCCACTTCACTTTAAGACTGAAAGACTAGCCAAGACCGTCTTGCGCGCATCGTGATTTTGACCAACGTCTTCTCGATTTTCCGGAACTTGGGAAATATATTGCAGTCCCGGGGACTCTAAACTAACTCCTGATAGCCTTGGTTTGCATTGAAATGGACAGAGCAAATTTTTTGCAGCGCTCACTTTGGAGCTTCTGGGCCGAAATAGAGCCCCACTTCACTTTAAGACTGAAAGAGTAGCCGAGACCGCCTTAGGCGCATCTGTGATTTTGACCAACTTCGGCTTGAGTTGCCAGGACTTAAAAGATATTTTCCAGTCCCGGGGACTCTAAACTAACTCATGATGGCCTTGGTTTTCAATGAAATTCAGAGAGGAAAACTTTTTGAACGCTCACTTTCGAGCTTCTGGACCGAAATATAGCCCTACTTAACTTTAAGACTGAAAGAGTAGCCGAGACCGCCTTACGCGAATCGTTATTTTGACCAACTTCGTCTCGATTTCGCGGAACTTGGGGGATATTTTCCAGTTCTGGGGACTGTAAACTACTCCCTGAGGGCCTTGCTTTGCAGTGAAATGGACACAGCATAACTTTTTGAACGCTCACTTTCGAGCTTCTGGGCCGAAATATACAGCCACGTCACTTTAAGACTCAAAGAGTAGCCGAGACTGCTTCACGCGCATCGTGATTTTGACAAACGTCGGCTCGATTTCCCGCAACTTCGGGGATATTTTGATGTCCCGGAGACTGTAAGCTATCTCCTGATGTGGCTTGGTTCGCAGTGAAATGCACACAGCAAAACGTTTTGAACTTTCACTTTCGAGCTTGTGGGCCCAAATATAGCCCGAGTTCACTTTAAGAATGAAAGAATAGCCGAGACCGCCTTACGCGCATCGTGATTTTGACCAACTTTGGCTCGATTTCCCGGGAAATGGGGAATATTTTCCGGTACCGGGGACTCTAAAGTAACTCCTGATTGCCTTGGTTTGCATTGAAATGGAGAGAGCAAAACTTTTTCAACGCTCCCCTTCGGGTTTCTGAGCCGAAATATAGCCCCACTTCAGTTTAAGACTGAAAGAGTAGCCGACACCGTCTTACACGCATCGTGATTTTGACCAACTTCGGCGCAATTTCCCGAAACTTCGGGGATATATTCAAGTCCCAAGGACTCTAAACTAACCCCTGCAGTGAAATGGACACAGGCAATTTTTTTGAACGCTTATTTTCGAAATTCTGGGCCGAAATATAGCCCCACTTCACTTTAAGACTGAAATAGTAGCCGAGACCGCCTTAGACGCATCCTGATTTTGACCAACTTCGGCTCGAGTTGCCAGAACTTAAGGGATATTTTCCAGTCCCGTGGACTCTAAACTAACTCATGATGGCCTTGGTTTTCAGTTAAATTGAGAGAGCAAAACTTTTTGAACGCTCACTTTCGAGCTTCTGGGCCAAAATATACAGCCACGTCACTTTAAGACTGAAAGAGTAGCCGAGACTGCTTTACGCGCATTGTGATTTTGACAAACTTCGGCTCCATTTCCCGGGACTTGGGGGATATTTTGATGTCCCGAACACTGTAAACAATCTGCTGATGTGGCTTGGTTTGCGGTGAAATGGACACAGCAAAACGTTTTGAACTTTCACTTTCTAGCTTCTCGGCCGAAATATAGCCCCAGTTCACTTTAAGAATGAAAGAGTAGCCGAGACCGCCCTACGCGCATTCGTGATTTTGACAAAATTCGGGTTGATTTCCCCGAACTTGGGCGATATTTTCCAGTCCCGAGGAGTCTAAACTAACTCCTGATTGCCGTGGTTTGCAGTGAAATGAACACAGTAACACTTTTTGAACGCTTATTTTCGAGCTTCTGGGATAAAATATAGCCCCACTTCACTTTAAGACTGAAAGAGTAGACGAGACCGCCTTACGCGCATCGTGATTTTGAGCAGCTTCCGCTCGATTTTCTAGAATTTTGGCGATATTTTCAAGTCCCGGGGACTCTAAACTAACTCCTGATGGCCTTGGTTTGCAGTGAAATGGACGCAGAAAAACTTTGTAAACGCTCAGTTTCGAGCTTGTGGGCCGAAATACAACCGCACTTCACTTTAAGACTGAAATAGTAGCCGAGACCGCCTTACGAGCATCGTGATTTTGACCAAGTTCAGCTCGATTTCCCGGAACTTGGGGGATATTTTCCACTCCGGAGGACTTTAAACTAACTCTCGACGGCCTTGGTTTGCAGTTAAATGGACAAAGCGTAACTTTTTAAAGGGTCACTTTCGAGCTTCTGCGCCGAAATATAGCCCCACTTTACTTTAAGACTGAAAGAGTAGCCGAGACCGCCTTACGCGCATCGTAATTTTGACCAACTTCGGCTCGATTTCCCGGAAGTTGGCGAATATTTTCAATTCCCGGGGAAGCTAAACTAACTTCCGATGGCCTCAGTTTGCAGTTATATGGAAAAAGCAAAACTTTTTGAACGCTCACTTTCGAGCTTATGGGTCGAAATATAGCCCCACTTAACTTTAAGACTGAAAAAGTAGCCAAGACCGCCTTACGCGCATCGTGATTTTGGGATACTTCGGCTGGATTTCCCGCAAATAGGGGGATATTTTCCAGTCCCGGGGACTCTAAACTAACTCCTGATGGCCTTGATTTCCAGTGAAATAAACACAGGAACACTTTTTGTACGCGCACTTTCGAGCTTGCTGGCCGAAATATAGTCCTACTTCTCTTTAAGACTGAAAGAGTAGGCGGGAGCGCCTTACGCGCGTTGTGATTTTGAGGATCTTCGGCTCGATCTGGCGAAACTTGGGAGATATTTTCCAGTCCCAAAGTCTCTAAACTCACTCGTGATTGTCTAAGATGTGAGTGAAATAGAGACAAAAATTTTTGAAGCCTTACTTTCGAGCTTCTGGAGTTAAATCTAAGCCCACTTTACCTTAAGACTGAAAGAGTAGCCGAGACCCCCTTAAGCGCATCGTGATTTTGACTAACTTCGGGTGGATTTCCCGTAACTTGGGGGATATTTCCAGTCCCTTGGACGCTAAACTAAGTCGTGATGGCCTTGTTTTGCAGTGAAATGGACACAGCAAAACTTTCTAAACACTCAGTTTCGAGCTTCTGGGCCGAAATATTGCCCCACTTCACTTTAAGACATAAAGAGTAGCCGAGACCGCCCTACGCGCATCGTGATTTTGACAAAATTCGGCTGGATTTCCCCGAACTTGGGCGATATTTTCAGTCCCGAGGAGTCTAAGCTAACTCCTGATGGCTTTGGTTTGCAGTGAAATGAACACAGTAACACTTTTTGAACGCTTATTTTCGAGCTTCTGGGATGAAATATAGCCCCACTTCACTTTAAGACTGAAAGAGTAGCCGAGACCGCCTTACGCGCATCGTGATTTTCAGCAACTTCCGCTCGATTTTCTAGAATTTTGGCGATATTTTCAAGTCCCAGGGACTCTAAACTAACTCTTGATGGCCTTGGTTTGCAGTGAAATGGACGCAGCAAAACTTTTTGAACGCTCAGTTTCGAGGTTCTGCGCCGAAATGCAACCGTACTTCACTTTAAGACTGAAAGAGTAACCGAGACCGCCTTACGAGCATCGTGATTTTGACCAACTTCCCTTAAATTTCCCGGAGCTTGGGGTATATTTTCCAGTCCCGGGGACTCTAAACTGACCCCCGACGTCCTTGGTCTGCAGTAAAATGGACACAGCAAAACTTTTTGAACGCTTTCTTTTGAGCTTCTGGGCCGAAATATAGCTCCACTTCACTTTAAGAGTGAAAGAGTAGCCGAGACCGCCTTACGCCCATCGTAATTTTGACCAACTTGGGCTCGATTTCGCGGAACTTGGGGGATATTTTCCAGTCCCGCGGACTCTAAAGTAACTCCTGATGGCCTTGCTCTGGAGTGAAATGGACACAGCACAACTTTTTGAACGCTCACTTTCGAGCTTCTGGGCGGAAATATTGCCCCAGTTGACTTTAAGAATGAAAGAGTAACCGGGACCGCCTTACGCGCAACGTGATTTTGACCAACTTTGGCTCGATTTCCCGGGAAATGGAGGATATATTCCGCTACCGGGGACTCTAAAGTAACTCCTGATTGCCTTGGTTTGCAGTGAAATGGACACAGCACAACTTTTTGAACGCTCACGTTTGAGCTTCTGGGCCGAAGCATAGCCCTACTTCACTTTAAGACTGAAAGACTAGCCGAGACCGCCTGACGCGCATCGTGATTTTGGGCTACTTGGGCTCGATTTCCCGGAACTTGGGAGATAATTCCCAGTCCCGGGCACTCTAAACTAATTCCTGATGGCCTTGGTTTTCAGTGAAATGGACACAGCCAAGCTCTTTGAACGTTCACTTTCGAGCTTCTGGGCCGAAATATAGCCCCACTTCACTTTAAGACTGAAAGAGTAGCCGGGACCGCCTTACGCGCATGGTAATTTTGTCCAACTTCGGCTTGATTTCCTGGGACTTGGGGGATATTTTCCAGTCCCGGAAGCTCTAAACTAACTCCTGAATGCCTTGGTTTTTAGTGAAATGGACACAGGTAAAAGGGGCGCACGCTAGCTTTCCAGGTTGTAGGCCGAAATATAGCCCCACTTTATTTTAAGACTGAAAGTGTACACGAAACCGCCTTAAGCGCATCGAAATTTTTAGCCACTATGGCTCGATCTGCCAAAACTTGGGGGATATTTTCCAGTCCCGGGGACTCTACCCTAACTCTTGATGGCCTTAGTTTTCAGTCAAATGGTCACAGGTAACAGGAGCGCACGCTCGGTGTCGAGCTTCTAGGCCGAAATGTAGCCCCAGTTCATTTTAAGACTGAAAGAGTAAACGAAACTGCCGTAGGCTTATCGTAATTTTAAGAAAGTATGGGTCAATTTGCCGAAACTTGGAGGATAGCTTCCAGTCTCGAGGATTCTAAACTATCTCCTGATGGACTTAGTTCTTAGTGAAATGGACACAGGTAAAAGGAGAGCACGCTCGGTGTCGAGCTTGTAGAACCGAAATATAGCCCCACTTCATTTTCGGAGTAAACGAGTAGCCGAGACCGCCTTACGCGTATCGTGATTTTGAGCATCTTTGGCTCGATTTGCCGGAATTCGGGGAATATTTTCCAGTCCCGAGGACTCTATGCTAACTCCTGATGAACTTAGTTTTCAGTGATATGTACACAGGCAAAAGGAGCGCACGCTCGGTGTTGAGCTTCTCGGCCGAAATATAGCCCCACTTCATTTTAAGACTGAAAGAGTAGCCGAGACCGCCTTACGCGCATCACGATTTTGGGCCACTTTTGCTCGATTTCCCGGAGGTTGGCGAATAATTTAAAGTCCCGGGGACGCTAAACTAACTCCCGATGACCTTGGTTTGCAGTTTAATAAACACAGCAAAACATTCTGAACGCTTACCTTCGAGCTTCAGGGCTGAAATATAACCCTACTTCAATTTAAGACTGAAAGAATAGCCGAGAGCCCGTTACGCGCATCGTAATTTTCATTAACTTCGGCGCCCTTTCCTAGAACTTGGAGAATACTTTCCAGTCCCGCGGACTCTAAACTAACTCCTGATGGCCTTGGTTTGCAGTGAAATGGACACAGCAAAACTTTTTGAAAGCTCACTTTCGAGCTTGTGGGCCTAAATATAGCCACACTTCACTTTAAGACTGAAACAGTAGCCGAGACCGCGTTACGCGCATCGTGATTTTCATCAACTTCTGCTCGCTTTCCTGGAACTTGGGGAATATTTTCCAGTCCCGGGGACTCTAAACTAACCCCTGATGGCCATGGTTTGCAGTGAAATTCACACAGCACAAGTTTTTGAATGCACACTTTCGAGCTTCTAGGCCGAAATATAGTCCCACATCACTTACGACTTAAAGAGTAGCCGAGGCCGGCGTGCGCGCATCGTGATTTTGACCAACTTCGGGTCGATATTCCGGAACTTGGGGGATATTTTCCAGTCCCAGGGACTCTAAACTAACTCTTGATGGCCTTGGTTTGCAGTGAAATGGAGACAGCAAAACTTTTTGAACGCTCACCTTCAAGCTTCTGGGCCGAAATATAGCCCACTTTACTTTAATACTGAAAAAGTAGCCGAGACCGCCTTACGCGCATCGTGATTTTGACAAACTTCGGGTGGATTTCCCGGAACTTGGGGGATATCTTCCAGTCCCTTGGACGCTAAACTAGGTGCCGATGGCCTTGTTTTGCAGTGAAATGGACACAGCAAAGCTTTTTGAACGCTCACTTTCGAGCTTGTGGGCCGAAATATAGCCATACTTCACTTTAAGACTGAAACAGTAGCCGAGACCACGTTTCGCGCATCGTGATTTTGATCAACTTCGGCTCGATTTCCCGGAACTTGCGAAATATTTTCCAGTCGCGGGGACTCTAAACTAACTCGTGCTGGTCTTGGTTTGCAGTGAAACGGAAACAGAAAAAGTTTTTGAACGCATACTTTCGAGCTTCTGGACCGAAATAGAAGCCCACTTCACTTGAAGACTGAAAGAGTAGCCGAGACCGCCTTACGTGCATCGTGATTTTGAGCAACTTCGGCTCGATTTGCCGGAACTAAGAGGATATATTCCAGTTCTGAGGACTCTAAACTAATTCCTGATGGCCTTGGTTTGCAGTAAAATGGAGCCAGCAAAACTTTTTGAACGCTCAATTTCGAGCTTCTGGGCCAAAATATAGCCCCCCATTACTTTAACACTGAAAGAGTAGCCGAGACCGCCTTCCGCGCATTGTTATTTTGACAAACTTCGGGTCGATTTCCCGGAACTTGGGGGATATTTTCCAGTCCCGGGGACTCTCAACTAACTCCTGCTTGTCTTGGTTTGCAGTGAAATGAAGTTAGCGAAAGTTTTTGAAGGCTCACTCTCGAGCTTCTGGGCCGAAATAGAACCCTTTTGACTTTAAGACTGAAAGAGTAGGCGAGACCGTCTTGAGCGAATCGTGATTTTGACCAATTTCGCGTTTATTTCCCGAAACTTGGGGGATATATTCCAGTTAAAGGGACTCTAAAGTAACTCCTGATGGCCTTGGTTTTCAGTGAAATGGACAGAGCACAACTTTGGAGCTTCTGGGCAGAAATATAGCCCCACTTTACTTTAAGACTGAAAGAGTAGATGAGACCGCCTTACGCGCATCGTAATTTTGACAAACTTGGAATAGATTTCCCGGAACTTGAGGGATTTTTTGCAGTCCCTTGGACGCTAAACTAAGTCCTGATAGCCTTGTTTTCAAGTAAAATGGACACAACAAAACTTTTTGAACGCTCACTTTCTAGCTTGTGGGCCGAAATATAGCCACACTTCACTTTAGGTCTGACACAGTAGCCGAGACCACGTTACGCGCATCATGAATTTGATCAACTTCGGCTCGATTTCCCGGGACTTGGGGAATATTCTTCAGTCCCGGGAACTCTAAACTAACTTCTGATGGCCTTGGTTTGCACTGAAAGTGACAGAGCAAAACTTTTTAAACACTCACTTTGGAGCTTCTGGGCCGAAATATTGCCCCACTTCATTTAAAGACTGAAAGAGTAGCCGAGACCACCTTACGCACATCGTGATTTTGACCAACTTCGGCTCGATTTACCGGAACTTGGGGGATATTTTCCAGTCCCGAGGACTCTTAAGTAACCCCTGATGGCCTTGGTTTGCATTGAAATGGATACAGCAAAACTTTTTGAATGCTCAGTTTTGAGCTTCTGGGCCGAAATATAGCCCCACTTCACTTTAAGACTGAAAGAGTAGCCGAGACCGTCTTACGCGCATCGTGATTTTGACCAACGTCTTCTCGATTTTCCGGAACTTGGGAAATACATTCCACTCCCGGGAACTCTAAACTAACTCCTGATAGCCTTGGTTTGCAGTGAAATAGACACAGTAATTTTTTTGAGCTTTGAGCTTGTGGGCCGAAATATAGCCCCACTTCACTTTAAGACTGAAGGAGTAGCCGAGACCGCCTTACGCGAATCGTTATTTTGACCAACTTCGGCTCGATTTCCCGGAAGTTGGAGGATATTTTCCAGTCCCGGGGACTCTAAACTAGCTCCTGATGCTTTGGTTTGCAGTGAAATAAACACAGGGAAACTTTTTGAACGCTCACTTTCAAGCTCCTGGGCAGGAATAAAGCCTCACTTCACTTTAAGACTGAAACAGTAAGCGAGACCGCCTAATGCGCACCGTGATTTTGACCAACTTCGGCTAAATTTCCCTGAAATTGGGGGATATTTTCCAGTCCCGAGGACTCTTAAGTAACCCCTGATGGCCTTGGTTTGCATTGAAATGGATACAGCAAAACTTTTTGAATGCTCAGTTTTGAGCTTCTGGGCCGAAATATAGCCCCACTTCACTTTAAGACTGAAAGACTAGCCAAGACCGTTTTGCGCGCATCGTGATTTTGACCAACGTCTTCTCGATTTTCCGGAACTTGGGAAATATATTGCAGTCCCGGGGACTCTAAACTATCTCCTGATGGCCTTGGTTTGCAGTGAAATGGACACAGCAAATTTTTTGCAGCGCTCACTTTGGAGCTTCTGGGCCAAAATAGAGCCCCACTTCACTTTAAGACTGAAAGAGTAGCCGAGGCCGCCTTACGCGCATCGTGATTTTGACCAACTTCGGCTTGATCTGCCAGAACTTAAAAGATATTTTCCAGTCCCGGGGACTCTAAACTAACTCATGATGGCCTTGGTTTTCAGTGAAATTCAGAGAGGAAAACTTTTTGAACATTCACTTTCGAGCTTGTGGACCGAAATATAGCCCTACTTAACTTTAAGACTGAAAGAGTAGCCGAGACCGCCTTACGCGAATCGTTATTTTGACCAACTTCGTCTCGATTTCCCGGAACTTGGGGGATATTTTCCAGTTCCGGGGACTGTAAACTACTTCCTGAGGGCCTTGCTTTGCAGTGAAATGGGCACAGCATAACTTTTTGAACGCTCACTTTCGAGCTTCTGGGCCGAAATATACAGCCACGTCACTTTAAGACTCAAAGAGTAGCCGAGACTGCTTTACGCGCATTGTGATTTTGACAAACTTCGGCTCGATTTCCCGCAACTTGGGGGATATTGTGATGTCCCGGAGACTGTAAACTATCTCCTGATGTGGCTTGGTTCGCAGTGAAATGCACACAGCAAAACTTTTTGAACTTTCACTTTCTAGCTTCTCGGCCGAAATATAGCCCCAGTTCACTTTAAGAATGAAAGAGTAGCCGAGACCGCCTTACGCGCATCGTGATTTTGAGAAACTTCGGCTCGATTTCCCCGAACTTGGGCGATATTTTCCAGTCCCGAGGAGTCTAAACTAACTCCTGATTGCCTTGGTTTGCAGTGAAATGAACAGCAAAACTTTTTGAACTTTCACTTTCTAGCTTCTCGGCCGAAATATAGCTCAAGTTCACTTTAAGAATGAAAGAGTAGCCGAGACCGCCTTACGCGCATCGTGATTTTGACAAAATTGGGCTCGATTTCCCCGAACTTGGGCGATATTTTCCAGTCCCGAGGAGTCTAAACTAACTCCTGATGGCCTTGGTTTGCAGTGAAATGAACATAGTAACACTTTGTGAACGCTTATTTTCGAGCTTCTGGGGTGAAATATAGCCCCAGTTCACTTTAAGACTAAAAGAGTAGGCGAGACCGCCTTACGCGCATCGTGATTTTGACAAACTTCGGCTCGATTTCTCGGAACTTGGGCGATATTTTCCAGTCCCGGGGACTCTAAACTAACTGCTGATGGCCTTGGTTTGCAGTGAAATGGACACAGCACATTTTTTTGAACGCTCACTTTCTAGCTTCTCGGCCGAAATATAGCCCTACTTCACTTTAAGACTGAAAGAGTAGCCGAGACCGCCTTACGCGCATCATAATTTTGACCAACTTCGGCTGGATTTCCCGGAAGTTGGCGAATATTTTCAATTCCCGGGGAAGCTAAGCTAACTTCCGATGGCTTTAGTTTGCAGTTAAATTGACACAGCAAAACTTTTTGAACGCTCACTTTCGAGTTTACGGGTCGAAATATAGCCCCACTTAACTTTAAGACTGAAAGAGTATCCGAGACCGCCTTACGCGCATCGTGATTTTGGGATACTTCGGCTGGATTTCCCGCAAATAGGGGAATATTTTCCAGTCCCGGGGACTCTAAACTAACTCCTGATGGCCTTGGTTTGCAGTGAAATGGACACAGGAACACTTTTTGAACGCGCACTTTCGAGCTTGCTGGCCGAAATATAGCCCTACTTCTTTTTAAGACTGAAAGACTGGGCGGGAGCGCTTTACGCGCACTCTGATTTTGAGGATCTTCGGCTCGATCTGGCGAGTCTTGGGAGATATTTTCCAGTCCCAAAGTCTCTAAACTCACTCCTGATTGTCTAAGATGTGAGTGAAATAGAGACAAAAATATTTGAAGCCTTACTTTCGAGCTTCTGGAGTTAAATCTAAGCCCACTTTACCTTAAGACTGAAAGAGTAGCCGAGACCCCCTTAAGCGCATCGTGATTTTGACTAACTTCGGGTGGATTTCCCGTAACTTGGGGGATATTTCCAGTCCCTTGGACGCTAAACTAAGTCGTGATGGCCTTGTTTTGCAGTGAAATGGACACAGCAAAACTTTTTAAACACTCAGTTTCGAGCTTCTGGGCCGAAATATTGAACCACTTCACTTCACTTACTAAAAGAGTAGCCGAGACCGCCGTACGCGCGTCGTGATTTTGACCAACTTCGGTTAAATTTCCCGAAAATTGAGGGATATTTTCCAGTCCCGGGGACTCTAAACTGACCCCCGACGTCCTTGGTCTGCAGTAAAATGGACACAGCAAAACTTTTTGAACGCTCACTTTTGAGCTTCTGGGCCGAAATATAGCTCCACTTCACTTTAAGAGTGAAAGAGTAGCCGAGACCGCCTTACGCCCATCGTAATTTTGACCAACTTGGGCTCGATTTCCCGGAACTTGGGGGATATTTTCCAGTCCCGCAGACTCTAAAAGTAACTCCTGATGGCCTTGCTCTGGAGTGAAATGGACACAGCACAACTTTTTGAACGCTCACTTTCGAGCTTCTGGGCGGAAATATTGCCCCAGTTGACTTTAAGAATAAAAGAGTAACCGGGACCGCCTTACGCGCATCGTGATTTTGACACTCTTTGGCTCGATTTCCCGGGAAATGGGGGATATTTTCCGGTACCGGGGACTGTAAACTAACTCCTGATCGCCTTGGTTTGCAGTGAAATGGACACAGCGCAAGTTTTTGAACGCTCACGTTTGAGCTTCTGGGCCGAAGCATAGCCCTACTTCACTTTAAGACTGAAAGACTAGCCGAGACCGCCTTACGCGCATCGTGATTTTGGGCTACTTCGGCTCGATTTCCCGGAACTTCGGAGATAATTCCCAGTCAAGGGCGCTCTAAACTAATTCCTGATGCCCTTGGTTTTCAGTGAAATGGACACAGCCAAACTCTTTGAACGCATACTTTCGAGCTTCTGGACCGAAATAGAACCCCACTTCACTTTGAGACTGAAAGAGTAGCCAAGACCGCCTTACGTACATCGTGATTTTGAGCATCTTCGGCTCGATTTGCCGGAACTAAGGGGATATATTCCAGTTCTCAGGACTCTAAACTAATTCCTGATGGCCTTGGTTTGCAGTAAAATGGACCCAGCAAAACTTTTTGAGCGCTCAATTTCGAGCTTCTGGGCCAAAATATAGTCCTCCATTACTTTAACACTGACAGAGTAGCCGAGACCGCCTTACGCGCATCGTGATTTTGACAAACTTCGGGTCGATTTCCCGGAACTCGGGGGATATTTTCCAGTCCCGGGGACTCTCAACTAACTCCTGCTTGTCTTGGTTTGCAGTGAAATGGACACAGCGAAAGTTTTTGAAGGTTCACTCTCGAGCTTCTGGGCCGAAATAGAGCCCCATTTGACTTTAAGACTGAAAGAGTAGGCGAGACCGTCTTGAGCGAATCGTGATTTTGGCCAATTTCGCGTTTATTTCCCGAAACTTGGGGGATATATTCCAGTCAAAGGGACTCTAAAGTAACTCCTGATGGCCTTGGTTTTCAGTGAAATGGACAGAGCACAACCATGGAGCTTCTGGGCAGAAATATAGGCCCACTTTACTTTAAGACTGAAAGAGTAGATGAGACCGCCTTACGCGCATCGTAATTTTGACGAACTTCGAATGGATTTCCCGAAACTTGGGGGATATTTTGCAGTTCTTTGGACGCCAAACTAAGTCCTAATGGCCTTGTTATGAAGTAAAATGGACACAACAAAACTTTTTGAACGCTCACTTTCTAGCTTGTGGGCCGAAATATAGCCACAGTTCACTTTAGGACTGACACAGTAGCCGAGACCACGTTACGCGCATCATGAATTTGATCAACTTCGGCTCGATTTCCCGGGACCTGGGGGATATTCTCCAGTCCCGGGGACTCTAAACTAACTTCTGATGGCCTTGGTTTGCACTGAAAGTGACAGAGCAAAACTTTTTAAACACTCACTTTGGAGCTTCTGGGCCGAAATATTGCCCCACTTCACTTTAAGACTGAAAGACTAGCCGAGACCACCTTACGCAAATCATGATTTTGACCAACTTCGGCTCGATTTACCGGAACTTGGGGAATATTTTCCAGTCCCGAGGACTCTTAAGTAACCCCTGATGGCCTTCGTTTGCATTGAAATGGATACAGCAAAACTTTTTGAACGCTCACTTTTGAGCTTCGGGGCCGAAATATAGCCCCACTTCACTTTAAGACTGAAAGAGTAGCCGAGACCGTCTTACGCGCATCGTGATTTTGACCAACGTCTTCTCGATTTTCCGGAACTTGGGAAATACATTCCACTCCCGGGGACTCTAAACTAACTCCTGATAGCCTTGGTTTGCAGTGAAATAGACACAGTAATTTTTTTTGAGCTTTGAGCTTGTGGGCCGAAATAGAGCCCCACTTCACTTTAAGACTGAAGGAGTAGCCGACACCGCCTTAAGCGCACCGTGATTTTGACCAATTTCGGCTCGATTTGCCGGAACTTAAGGGATATTTTCCAGTCCCGGGGACTCTAAACTAACTCCTGATTGTCTTGGTTTTCAGTGAAATGGACACAGCGAAACCTTTTGAACGCTCACTCTCGAGCTTCTGGACCGAAATATAGCCCCACTTTACTTTAAGACTGAAAGAGTAGCCGAGACAGTCTTGCGCAAATCGTGATTTTGACCAACTTCGGGCCGCTTTCCCGGAAGTTGGGGGATATATTCCATTTCCGGGGTCTCTAAACTAACTAATGATGGCCTTGGTTTTCAGTGAAATGGACAAAGGAAAGCTTTTTGAACACTCTCTTTGTAGCTTCTGGGCCGAAATAGAATCCCACTTCACTTTCAGACTGAAATAGTAGCCGAGACCGCCTCACGCGCATCGTGAGTTAGACCAAGTTCAGCTCGATTTCACGCAACTTTTGGGATATTTTCCAGTCCGGGGGACTCTAAACTAACTCTGGATGGCCTTGGTTTGCACTGAAATGCAGAACTTCAACTTCAACTTTTTGAACGCCCACTTTGGAGCTTCTGGGCCGAAATATAGCCCCACTTCACTTTAAGACTGAAAGAGTAGCCGAGATCGCCTTACGCGCATGGTGATTTTGACCATTTTCGGATCGATTTCTCGGAACTTGGGGGATATTTTCCAGTCCCGGGGACTCTAAACTAACTCCTGATCGCCTTGCTTGGCATTGAAATGGACAGAGCAAAACTTTTTGAACGCTCACTTTCGAGCTTGTGGGCCGAAATATAGCCACACTTTACTTTAAGACTGAAACAGTAGCCGAGACCGCATTTCGCGCATCGTGATTTTGATCAAATTCGGCTCGCTTTCCCGGAACTTGGGGAATATTTTCCAGTCCCGGGGACCCTAAACTAACTTTTGATAGCTTTGTTTTGCAGTGAAATGCAAACAGCAAAACTTTTTGAACGCTCACTTTCGAGCTTCTGGACAGAAATATAGCCCCACTTCACTTTAAGACTGAAACGCTAGCCGATACCGCATTTCGCGCATTGTGATTTTGACAAACTTCGGCTCGATTTCCCGCAACTTGGGGGATATTTTGATGTCGCGGAGACTGTAAACTATCTCCTGATGTGGCTTGGTTCGCAGTGAAATGCACACAGCAAAACTTTTTAAACTTTCACTTTCGAGCTTCTGGGCCGAAATGTAGCCCGAGTTCACTTTAAGAATGAAAGAATAGCCGACACCGCCTTACGCGCATCGTGATTTTGACCAACTTTGGCTCGATTTCCCGGGAAATGGGGAATATTTTCCGGTACCGGGGACTCTAAAGTAACTCCTGATTGCCTTGGTTTGCATTGAAATGGAGAGAGCAAAACTTTTTCAACGCTCCCCTTCGGGCTTCTGAGCCGAAATATAGCCCCACCTCAGTTTAAGACTGAAAGAGTAGCCGACACCGTCTTACGCGCATCGTGATTTTGACCAACTTCGGCTCGATTTCCCGAAACTTCGGGTATATATTCAGGTCCAAAGGACTCTAAAATAACCCCTGATGGCCTTGGTCTGCAGTGAAATGGACACAGCAAATTTTTTTGAACGCTTACTTTCGAAACTCTGGGCCGAAATATAGCCCCACTTCACCTTACGACTGAAATAGTAGCCGAGAGCGCCTTAGACGCATCGTGAATTTGACCAACTTTGGCTTGAGTTGCCAGAACTGAAGGGATATTTTCCAGTCCCGTGGACTCTAAACTAACTCATGATGGCCTTGGTTTTCAGTTAAATTGAGAGAGCAAAACTTTTTGAACGCTCACTTTCGAGCTTCTGGGCCGAAATATACAGCCACGTCACTTTAAGACTAAAAGAGTAGCCGAGACTGCTTTACGCGCATCGTGATTTTGACAAACTTCGGCTCGATTTCCCGGGACTTGGGGGATATTTTGATGTCCCGGACACTGTAAACAATCTGCTGATGTGGCTTGGTTTGCGATGAAATGGACACAGCAAAACTTTTTGAACTTTCACTTTCTAGCTTCTGGGCCGAAATATAGCCCCAGTTCACTTTAAGAATGAAAGAGTAGCCGAGACCGCCTTACGCGCATCGTGATTTTGAGAAAATTCGGCTCGATTTCCCCGAACTTGGGCCATATTTTCCAGTCAAGAGGAGTGTAAACTAACTCCTGATGGCATTGGTTTGCAGTGAAATGAACACAGCAAAACTTTTTGAACTTTCACTTTCTAGCTTCTCGGCCGAAATATAGCCCCAGTTCACTTTAAGAATGAAAGAGTAGCCCAGACCGCCTTACGCGGCTCGATTTCCCCGAAGTTCGGCGATATTTTCCAGTCCCGAGGAGTCTAAACTAACTCCTGATGGCCTTGGTTTGCAGTGAAATGAACACAGTAACACTTTTTGAAGCCTTATTTTCGAGCTTCTGGGATGAAATATAGCCCCACTTCACTTTAAGACTGAAAGAGTAGGCGAGACCGCCTTCCGCGCATCGTGACTTGAGAAACTTCCGCTCGATTTTCTAGAATTTTGGCGATATTTTCAAGTCCCGGGGACTCTAAACTAACTCCTGATGGCCTTGGTTTGCACTGAAATCGACGCTGGAAAACTGTTTGAACGCTTGGTTTCGAGCTTCTGGGCCGAAATACAACCGTATTTCACTTGAAGACTGAAATAGTAGCCGAGACCGCCTTACGAGCATCGTGATTTTGACCAAGTTCAGCTCGATTTCCCGGAACTTGAGGGATATTTTCCAGTCCGGGGGACTTTAAACTAACTCCTGATGGCCTTGGTTTGCAGTTAAATGCAGAAAGCGTAACTTTTTAAAGGGTGACTTTCGAGCTTCTGGGCCGAAATATAGCCCCACTTTACTTTAAGACTGAAAGAGTAGCCGAGACCGTCTTAGGCGCATCGTGATTTTGACCAACTTCCGTTCGATTTCCCGGAACTTCGGGGATATATTCCAGTCCCGGGGACTCTAAACTAACTGCTGATAGCCTTGGTTTGCAGTGAAATGGACACAGCACATTTTTTTGAACGCTCAGTTTGGAGCTTCTCGGCCGAAATATAGCCCTACTTCACTTTTAGACTGAAAGAGTAGCCGAGACCGCCTTACGCGCATCGTAATTTTGACCAACTTCAACTCGATTTCCCGGAAGTTGGCGAATATTTTCAATTCCCGGGGAAGCTAAACTAACTTCCGATGGCCTTAGTTTGCAGTTAAATGGACACAGCAAAACTTTTTAAACGCTCACTGTCGAGCTTATGGGTCGAAATATAGCCCCACTTCACTTTAAGACTGAAAGAGTAGCCGAGATCGCCTTACGCGCATCGTGATTTTGGGATACTTCGGCTGGATTTCCCGCAAATAGGGGGATATTTTCCAGTCCGGGGGACTCTAAACTGACCCCCGACGTCCTTGGTCTGCAGTAAAATGGACACAGCAAAACTTTTTGAGCACTCACTTTTGAGCTTCTGGGCCGAAATATAGCTCCACTTCACTTTAAGAGTGAAGAGACTCTAAACTAACTCCTGATGGCCTTGGTTTCCAGTGAAATGGACACAGGAACACTTTTTGAACGCGCACTTTCGAGCTTGTTGGCCGAAATATAGCCCTACTTCTTTTTAAGACTGAAAGAGTAGGCGGGAGCGCCTTACGCGCATTGTGATCTTGAGGATCTTCGGCTCGATCTGGCGAAACTTGGGAGATATTTTCCAGTCCCAAAGTCTCTAAACTCACTCCTGTTTGTCTAAGATGTGAGTGAAATAGAGACAAAAATTTTTGAACGCTCACTTTCGAGCTTCTGGGCGGAAATATTGCCCCAGTTGACTTTAAGAATGAAAGAGTAACCGGGACCGCCTTACGCGCATCGTGATTTTGACCAACTTTGGCTCGATTTCCCGGAAAATGGGGGATATTTTCCGGTACCGGGGACTCTAAACTAACTCCTGATTGCCTAGGCCGAAATGTAGCCCCAGTTCATTTTAAGACTGAAAGAGTAAACGAAACTGCCGTACGCTTATCGTAATTTTAAGAAAGTATGGCTCAATTTGCCGAAAGTTGGAGGATAGCTTCCAGTCTCGAGGATTCTAATTTATCTCCTGATGGACTTAGTTCTCAGGGAAATGGACACAGTTAAAAGGAGAGCACGCTCGACGTCAAGCTTGTAGAACCGAAATATAGCCCACTTCATTATCGGAATAAACGAGTAGCCGAGACCGCCTTACGCGCATCGTGATTTTGAGCATCTTTGGCTCGGTTTGCCGGAATTCGGGGAATATTATCCAGTCCCGAGGACTCTATGCTAACTCCTGATGAACTTAGTTTTCAGTGATATGTACACAGGCAAAAGGAGCGCACGCTCGGTGTTGAGCTTCTCGGCCGAAATATAGTCCCACTTCATTTTAAGACTGAAAGAGTGGCCGAGACCGCCTTACGTGCATCGTGATTTTGAGCAACTTTGGCTCGATCTGCCAGAATTTGGGAAATATTTTCCAGTGCCAAGGACTCTAAACTAACTCCTGATGGCCTAAGATGTCAGTGAAATGGACACAGGTAAAATTAGCGCACGCCCGGTCTCGAGCTTCTAGGTGGAAATATAGCGCCCCTTAATTTTAAGACTGAAACAGTAGCCGAGACCGCCTTACGCGCATCGTGATTTTGGGCCACTTTTGCTCGATTTCCCGGAAGTTGGCGAATAATTTAAAGTCCCGGGGACGCTAAACTAACTCCCGATGACCTTGGTTTGCAGTTTAATGAACACGGCAAAAAATTCTGAACACTCACCTTCGAGCTTCAGGGCCGAAATAAAGCCCTACTTAAATTTAAGACTGAAAGAATAGCCGAGAGCCCGTTACGCGCATCGTAATTTTCATCAACTTCGGCGCCATTTCCTGGAATTTGGAGAATATTTCCCAGTCCCGGGGACTCTAAACTAACTCCTGATGGCCTTGGTTTGCAGTGAAATGGACACAGCAAAACTTTTTGAACGCTCACTTTCGAGTTTGTGGGCCTAAATATAGCCACACTTCACTTTAAGACTGAAACAGTAGCCGAGACCGCGTTACGCGCATCGTGATTTTCATCAACTTCTGTTCACTTTCCTGGAACTTGGGTAATATTTTCCAGTCCCGGGGACTCTAAACTAACTCCTGATGGTCATGGTTTGCAGTGAAATTCACACAGCACAAGTTTTTGAACGCACACTTTCGAGCTTCTAGGCCTAAATATAGTCCCACATCACTTACGACTTAAAGAGTAGCCGAGACCGGCGTGCGCGCGTCGTGATTTTGGCCAACTTCGGGTCGATATTCCGGAACTTGGGGGATATTTTCCAGTCCCAGGGACTCTAAACTAACTCTTGATGGCCTTGGTTTGAAGTGAAATGGAGACAGCAAAACTTTTTGAACGCTCACCTTCAAGCTTGTGGGCCGAAATATAGGCCACTTTACTTTAATACTGAAAAAGTAGCCGAGACCGCCTTACGCGCATCGTGATTTTGACAAACTTCGGGTGGATTTCCCGGAACTTGGGGGATATTTTCCAGTCCCTTGGACACTAAACTAGGTGCCGATGGCCTTGTTTTGCAGTGAAATGGACACAGCAAAGCTTTTTGAACGCTCACTTTCGAGCTTGTGGGCCGAAATATAGCCATACTTCACTTTAAGAGTAAAACAGTAGCCAACACCACGTTTCGCGCATCGTGATTTTGATCAACTTCGGCTCGATTTCCCGGAACTTGCGAAATATTTTGCAGTCGCGGGGACTCTAAACTAACTCGTGCTGGTCTTGGTTTGCAGTGAAACGGAAACAGAAAAAATTTTTGAACGCATACTTTCGAGCTTCTGGACCGAAATAGAAGCCCACTTCACTTGAAGACTGAAAGAGTAGCCGAGACCGCCTTACGTGCATCGTGATTTTGAGCAACTTCGGCTCGATTTGCCGGAACTAAGGGGATATATTCCAGTCCTGAGGACTCTAAACTAATTCGTGATGTCCTTGGTTTGCAGTAAAATGGAGCCAGCAAAACTTTTTGAACGCTCAATTTCGAGCTTCTGGGCCAAAATATAGCCCCCCATTACTTTAACACTGAAATAGTAGCCGAGACCGCCTTACTCGCATCGTGATTTTGACAAACTTCGGGTCGATTTCCCGGAACTTGGGGGATATTTTCCAGTACCGGGGACTCTCAACTAACTCCTGCTTGTCTTGGTTTGCAGTGAAATGGAGTTAGCGAAAGTTTTTGAAGGCTCACTCTCGAGCTTCTGGGCCGAAATAGAGCCCCATTTGACTTTAAGACTGAAAGAGTAGGCGAGACCGTCTTGAGCGAATCGTGATTTTGACCAATTTCGCGTTTATTTCCCGAAACTTGGGGGGATATATTCCAGTCAATGGGACTCTAAAGTAACTCCTGATGGCCTTGGTTTTCAGTGAAATGGACAGAGCACAACTTTGGAGCTTCTGGGCAGAAATATAGCCCCACTTTACTTTAAGACTGAAAGAGTAGATGAGACCGCGTTACGCGCATCGTAATTTTGACGAACTTCGAATGGATTTCCCGGAACTTGGGGGATATTTTGCAGTCCCTTGGACGCTAAACTAAGTCCTGATGGCCTTGTTTTGAAGTAAAATGGACACAACAAAACTTTTTGAACGCTCACTTTCTAGCTTGTGGGCCGAAATATAGCCACACTTCACTTTAGGACTGACACAGTAGCCGAGACCACCTTACGCGCATCATGAATTTGATCAACTTCGGCTCGATTTGCAGGGACTTGGGGCATATTCTCCAGTCCCGGGGACTCTAAACTAACTTCTGATGGCCTTGGTTTGCACTGAAAGTAAGAGAGCAAAACTTTTTAAACACTCACTTTCGAGCTTCTGGGCCGAAATATTGCCCCACTTCACTTTGAGACTGAAAGAGTAGCCGAGACCACCTTACGCACATCGTGATTTTGACCAACTTCGGCTCGATTTACCGGAACTTGGGGGATATTTTCCAGTCCCGAGGACTCTTAAGTAACCCCTGATGGCCTTGGTTTGCATTGAAATGGATACAGCAAAAGGTTTTGAACGCTCAGTTTTGAGCTTCTGGGCCGAAATATAGCTCCACTTCAATTTAAGATTGAAAGAGTAGCCGAGACCGCCTTACGCGCATCGTGATTTTTACCAACGTCTTCTCGATTTTCCGGAACTTGGGAAATACATTCCACTCCCGGGGACTCTAAACTAACTCCTGATAGCCTTGGTTTGCAGTGAAATAGACACAGTAATTTTTTTTGAGCTTTGAGCTTGTGGGCCGAAATAGAGCCCCACTTCACTTTAAGACTGAAGGAGTAGCCGACACCGCCTTAAGCGCACCGTGATTTTGACCAACTTCGGCTCGATTTGCCGGAACTTGGGGGATATTTTCCAGTCCCGGGGACTCTAAACTAACTCCTGATTGTCTTGGTTTTCAGTGAAATGGACACAGCGAAACCTTTTGAACGCTCACTCTCGAGCTTCTGGACCGAAATATAGCCCCACTTTACTTTAAGACTGAAAGAGTAGCCGAGACCGTCTTGCGCAGATCGTGATTTTGACCAACTTCGGGTCGGTTTCCCGGAACTTGGGGGATATATTCCATTTCCGCGGACTCTAAACTAACTCCTGATGGCCTTGGTTTTCAGTGAAATGGACAACGGAAAGCTTTTTGAACACTCTCTTTGTAGCTTCTGGGCCGAAATAGAATCCCACTTCATTTTCAGACTGAAATAGTAGCCGAGACCGCCTCACGCGCATCGTGAGTTAGATCAAGTTCAGCTCGATTTCACGCAACTTTTGGGATATTTTCCACACCGGGGGACTCAAAACTAACTCCGGGAGGCCTTGGTTTGCACTGAAATGCGCACAGCATAACTTTTTGAACGCCCACTTTGGAGCTTCTGGGCCGAAATATAGCCCCACTTCACTTTAAGACTGAAAGAGTAGCCGAGATCGCCTTACGCGCAACGTGATTTTGACCATTTTCGGATCGATTTCTTGGAACTTGGGGGATATTTTTGCAGTCCCGGGGACTTTAAACTAACTCCTGATCGCCTTGCTTTGCATTGAAATGGAAAGAGCAAAACTTTTTGAACGGTCACCTTCGAGCTTCCTGGCCGAAATAAAGCCTCACTTTACTTTAAGACTTAAAGAGTAACCGAGACCACCTTACGCGAATTGTGATTTTGACAAACTTCGGCTCGCTTTCCCGCAACTTGGGGAAAATTTTTAGTCCCTCGGACGCTAACCTAAGTCCTGATGGCCTTGTTTTGCAGTGAAATAGACACAGCAAAGCTTTTTGAACGCTCACTTTCGAGCTTGTGGGCCGAAATATAGCCACACTTTACTTTAAGACTGAAACAGTAGCCGAGACCGCATTTCGCGCATCGTGATTTTGATCAACATCGGCCCGCTTTCCCGGAACTTGGGGAATATTTTCCCGTCCCGGGGACCCTAAACTAACTTTGATAGCTTTGCTTTGCAGTGAAATGCAAACAGCAAAACTTTTTGAACGCTCACTTTCGAGCTTCTGGACAGAAATATAGCCCGACTTTACTTTAAGACTGAAAGAGTAGCCGAAACCGCCTTACGTATATCGTAATTTTGACGAACTTCGATGGATTTCCCGGAACTTGGGGTATATTTTCCAGTCCCTTGGACGCTAAACTAAGTGCTGATGGCCTTGTTTTGCAGTGAAATGGACACAGCAAAACTTTTCGAACGCTCACTTTCGAGCTTGTGGGCCGAAATATGGCCACACTTTACTTTAAGACTGAAACAGTAGCCGAGACCGCATTTCACGCATCGTGATTTTGATCAACTTCGGCTCGCTTTCCCGGAACTTGGGGAATATTTTCCAGTCCCGGGGACCCTAAACTAACTTTTGATAGCTTTGTTTTGCAGTGAAATACACACAGCAAAACTTTTTGAACGCTCACTTTCGAGCTTCTGGACAGAAATATAGCCCCACTTCACTTTAAGACTAAACGGGTAGCCGAGACCGCTGTGGGAGCATCGTGATTTTGACCAACTTCAGCTCGATTTACCGGAACTTGGGGAATATTTTCCAGTCCCAGGGACGCTAAACTAACTCGCGATGGCCTTGTTTTTCAGTCAAAGAACACAGCAAAACTTTTTGAACGCTCACTTTCGGGCTTCTGGGCCGAAATATAGCCCCACTTCACTTTAAGACTGAAACAGTAGCCGATACCGGGTTTCGCGCATCGATATTTTGATCAACTTCGGTTCGATTCCCCGAAACTTGGGGGATATTTTGATGTCCCGGACACTGTAAACAATCTGCCGATGTGGCTTGGTTTGCGATGAAATGGACACAGCAAAACTTTTTGAACTTTCACTTTGGAGCTTCTGGGCCGAAATATAGCCCCACTTCACTTTAAGACTGAAAGAGTAGCCGAGATCGCCTTACGCGCATCGTGATTTTGACCATTGTCGAATCGATTTCTCGGAGCTTGGGGGATATTTTCCAGTCCCGGGTACTCTAAACTAACTCCTGATCGCCTTGCTTTGCATTGAAATGGACAGAGCAAAACTTTTTGAACGCTCACTTTCGGGCTTCTGGGCCGAAATATAGCCCCACTTCACTTTAAGACAGAAAGAGTAGCCGAGACAACTTTAGGGGCATCGTGATTTTCAGCAACCTCGGCTCAATTTCCCAGACCTTGGGGCATATTTTCTTTTCCCGGGGACGCTAAACTAGCTCGTGATGGCCTTGGTTTGCAGTGAAATGAACACAGCAAAACTTTTTGAACGCTCACTTTCGGGCTTCTGGCCCGAAATATAGCCCCACTTCACTTTAGGACTGAAAGGGAAGCCGAGACTACCTTACGCAAATCGTGATTTTGACCAACTTCGGCTCGATTTCCCGGAAGTTGGGGGATATTTTCCAGTCCCAGGGACTCTAAACTAGCTCCTGATGGCTTTGGTTTTCAGTGAAATAAACACAGGGAAACTTTTTGAATGCTCACTTTCAAGCTCCTGGGCAGGAATAAAGCCTCACTTCACTTTAAGACTGAAACAGTAGGCGAGACCGCCTAACGCGCACCGTGATTTTGACCAACTTCGGCTAAATTTCCCTGAACTTGGGGGATATTTTCCAGTCCCGAAGACTCTTAAGTAACCCCTAATGGCCTTCGTTTGCATTGAAATGGATACAGCAAAACTTTTTGAACGCTCACTTTTGAGCTTCTGGGCCGAAATTTAGCCCCACTTTACTTTAAGACTGAAAGACTAGCCAAGACCGTCTTGCGCGCATCGTGATTTTGACCAACGTCTTCTCGATTTTCCGGAACTTGGGAAATATATTGCAGTCCCGGGGACTCTAAACTAACTCCTGATGGCCTTGGTTTGCAGTGAAATGGACACAACAAATTTTTTGCAGCGCTCACTTTGGAGCTTCTGAGCCGAAATAGAGCCCCACTTCACTTTAAGACTGAAAGAGTAGCCGAGGCCGCCTTAGGCGCATCGTGATTTTGACCAACTTCGGCTTGAGTTGCCAGAACTTAAAAGATATTTTCCAGTCCCGGGGACTCTAAACTAACTCATGATGGCCTTGGTTTTCAGTGAAATTCAGAGAGGAAAACTTTTTGAACGCTCACTTTCGAGCTTCTGGACCGAAATATAGCCCTACTTTACTTTAAGACTGAAAGAGTAGCCGAGACCGCCTTACGCGAATCGTTATTTTGACCAACTTCGTCTCGTTTTCGCGGAACTTGAGGGATATTTTCCAGTTCCGGGCACTGTAAACTACTTCCTGAGGGCCTTGCTTTGCAGTGAAATGGGCACAGCATAACTTTTTGAACGCTCACTTTCGAGCTTCTGGGCCGAAATATACAGCCACGTCACTTTAAGACTAAAAGAGTAGCGGAGACTGCTTTACGCGCATCGTGAGTTTGACAAACTTCGGCTCGATTTCCCGGAACTTGGGGGATATTTTGATGTCCCGGAGACTGTAAACTATCTCCTGATGTGGCTTGGTTCGCGGTGAAATGGACACAGCAAAACTTTTTGAACTTTCACTTTCGAGTTTCTGGGCCGAATTATAGGCCGAGTTCACTTTAAGAATAAAAGAATAGCCGACACCGCCTTACGCGCATCGTGATTTTGACCAGCTTTGGCTCGATTTCCCGGGAAATGGGGAATATTTTCCGGTACCGGGGACTCTAAAGTAACTCCTGATTGCCTTGGTTTGCATTGAAATGGAGAGAGCAAAACTTTTTCAACGCTCCCCTTCGGGCTTCTGAGCCGAAATACAGCCCCACTTCAGTTTAAGACTAAAAGAGTAGCCGACACCGTCTTACGCGCATCGTGATTTAGACCAACTTCGGCTCGATTTCCCGAAGCTTCGGGTATATATTCAAGTCCCAAGGACTCTAAGCTAACCCGTGATGGCCTTGGTCTCAAGTGAAATGGACACAGCAAATTTTTTTGAACGCGTACTTTCGAAATTCTAAGCTGAAATATAGCCCCACTTAGCTTTAAGACTGAAATAGTAGCCGAGACCGCCTTAGACGCATCGTGATTTTGACCAACGTCGGCTTGAGTTGCCAGAACTTAAGGGATATTTTCCAGTCCCGTGGACTCTAAACTAACTCATGATGGCCTTGGTTTTCAGTTAAATTGAGAGAGCAAAACTTTTTGAACGCTCACTTTCGAGCTTCTGGGCCGAAATATACAGCCACGTCACTTTAAGACTAAAAGAGTAGCCGAGACTGCTTTACGCGCATCGTGATTTTGACAAACTTCGGCTCGATTTCCCGGGACTTGGGGGATATTTTGATGTCCCGGACACTGTAAACAATCTGCTGATGTGGCTTGGTTTGCGATGAAATGGACACAGCAAAACTTTTTGAACTTTCACTTTCTAGCTTCTGGGCCGAAATATAGCCCCAGTTCACTTTAAGAATGAAAGAGTAGCCCAGCCCGCCTTACGCGCATCGTGATTTTGAGAAAATTCGGCTCGATTTCCCCGAACTTGGGTGATATTTTCCAGTCCCGAGGAGTGTAAACTAACTCCTGATGGCATTGGTTTGCAGTGAAATGAACACAATAACACTTTTTGAAGGCTTATTTTCGAGCTTCTGGGATGATATATAGCCACACTTCACTTTAGGACTGACACAGTAGCCGAGACCACGTTACGCGCATCATGAATTTGATCAACTTCGGCTCGATTTTCCGGGACCTGGGGGATATTCTCCAGTCCCGGGGACTCTAAACTAACTTCTGATGGCCTTGGTTTGCACTGAAAGTGACAGAGCAAAACTTTTTAAACACTCACTTTGGAGCTTCTGGGCCGAAATATTGCCCCACTTCACTTTAAGACTGAAAGAGTAGCCGAGACCACCTTACGCAAATCATGATTTTGACCAACTTCGGCTCGATTTACCGGAACTTGGGGAATATTTTCCAGTCCCGAGGACTCTTAAGTAACCCCTGATGGCCTTCGTTTGCATTGAAATGGATACAGCAAAACTTTTTGAACGCTCACTTTTGAGCTTCGGGGCCGAAATATAGCCCCACTTCAATTTAAGACTGAAAGAGTAGCCGAGACCGTCTTACGCGCATCGTGATTTTGACCAACGTCTTCTCGATTTTCCGGAACTTGGGAAATACATTCCACTCCCGGGGACTCTAAACTAACTCCTGATAGCCTTGGTTTGCAGTGAAATAGACACAGTAATTTTTTTTGAGCTTTGAGCTTGTGGGCCGAAATAGAGCCCCACTTCACTTTAAGACTGAAGGAGTAGCCGACACCGCCTTAAGCGCACCGTGATTTTGACCAACTTCGGCTCGATTTGCCGGAACTTAAGGGATATTTTCCAGTCCCGGGGACTCTAAACTAACTCCTGATTGTCTTGGTTTTCAGTGAAATGGACACAGCGAAACCTTTTGAACGCTCACTCTCGAGCTTCTGGACCGAAATATAGCCCCACTTTACTTTAAGACTGAAAGAGTAGCCGAGACAGTCTTGCGCAAATCGTGATTTTGACCAACTTCGGGCCGCTTTCCCGGAAGTTGGGGGATATATTCCATTTCCGGGGTCTCTAAACTAACTAATGATGGCCTTGGTTTTCAGTGAAATGGACAAAGGAAAGCTTTTTGAACACTCTCTTTGTAGCTTCTGGGCCGAAATAGAATCCCACTTCACTTTCAGACTGAAATAGTAGCCGAGACCGCCTCACGCGCATCGTGAGTTAGACCAAGTTCAGCTCGATTTCACGCAACTTTTGGGATATTTTCCAGTCCGGGGGACTCTAAACTAACTCTGGATGGCCTTGGTTTGCACTGAAATGCAGAACTTCAACTTCAACTTTTTGAACGCCCACTTTGGAGCTTCTGGGCCGAAATATAGCCCCACTTCACTTTAAGACTGAAAGAGTAGCCGAGATCGCCTTACGCGCATGGTGATTTTGACCATTTTCGGATCGATTTCTCGGAACTTGGGGGATATTTTCCAGTCCCGGGGACTCTAAACTAACTCCTGATCGCCTTGCTTGGCATTGAAATGGACAGAGCAAAACTTTTTGAACGCTCACTTTCGAGCTTCTGGGCCGAAATATAGCCACACTTTACTTTAAGACTGAAACAGTAGCCGAGACCGCATTTCGCGCATCGTGATTTTGATCAAATTCGGCTCGCTTTCCCGGAACTTGGGGAATATTTTCCAGTCCCGGGGACCCTAAACTAACTTTTGATAGCTTTGTTTTGCAGTGAAATGCAAACAGCAAAACTTTTTGAACGCTCACTTTCGAGCTTGTGGGCCGAAATATAGCCACACTTTAATTTAAGACTGAAACAGTAGCCGAGACCGCATTTCGCATCGTGATTTTGATCAACTTCGGCTCGCTTTCCCGGAACTTGGGGAATATTTTCCAGTCCCGGGGACCCTAAAGTAACTTTTGATAGCTTTGTTTTGCAGTGAAATGCACACAGCAAAACTTTTTGAACGCTCACTTTCGAGCTTCTGGACAGAAATATAGCCCCTCCTCACTTTAAGACTGAAACACTAGCCGATACCGCATTTCGCGCATTGTGATTTTGATCTACTTCGGCTCAATTTCCCGGACCTTGGGGCATATTTTCTTGTCCCGGGGACGCTAAAATAACTCCTGATGGCCTTGGTTTGCAGTGAAGTGAACACAGCAAAACTTTTTGAACGCTCACTTTCGGGCTTCTGGCCCGAAATATAGCCCCACTTCACTTTAAGACTGAAAGAGTAGCCGAGACTACCTTACGCAAATCGTGATTTTGACCAACTTCGGCTCGATTTCCCGGAAGTTGGGGGATATTTTCCAGTCCCGGGGACTCTAAACTAGCTCCTGATGGCTTTGGTTTGCAGTGAAATAAACACAGGGAAACTTTTTGAACGCTCACTTTGACGCTCTTGGGCAGGAATAAAGCCTCACTTCACTTTAAGACTGAAACAGTAAGCGAGACCGCCTAATGCGCACCGTGATTTTGACCAACTTCGGCTAAATTTCCCTGAACTTGGAGGATATTTTCCAGTCCCGAAGACTCTTAAGTAACCCCTGGTGCCCTTCGTTTGCATTGAAATGGATACAGCAAAACTTTTTGAACGCTCACTTTTGAGCTTCTGGGCAGAAATATAGCCCCACTTCACTTTAAGACTGAAAGATTAGCCAAGACCGTCTTGCGCGCATCGTGATTTTGACCAACGTCTTCTCCATTTTCCTGAACTTGGGAAATATATTGCAGTCCCGGGGACTCTAAACTAACTCCTGATGGCCTTGGTTTGGTGTGATATGGACACAGCAAATTTTTTGCAGCGCTCACTTTGGAGCTTCTGAGCCGAAATAGAGCCCCACTTCACTTTAAGACTGAAAGAGTAGCCGAGGCCGCCTTAGGCGCATCGTGATTTTGACAAACTTCGGCTTGAGTTGCCAGAACTTAAAAGATATTTTCCAGTCCCGTGGACTCTAAACTAACTCATGATGGCCTTGGTTTTCAGTGAAATTCAGAGAGGAAAACTTTTTGAACGCTCACATTCGAGCTTCTGGACCGAAATATAGCCCTACTTTACTTTAAGACTGAAAGAGTAGCCGAGACCGCCTTACGCGAATCGTTATTTTGACCAACTTCGTCTCGATTTCTCGGAACTTGGGGGATATTTTCCAGTTCCCAGCATTGTAAACTACTTCCTGAGGGCCTTGCTTTGCAGTGAAATGGGCACAGCATAACTTTTTGAACTCTCACTTTCGAGCTTCTGGGCCGAAATATACAGCCACGTCACATTAAGACTCAAAGAGTAGCCGAGACTGCTTTACGCGCATTGTGATTTTGACAAACGTCGGCTCGATTTCCCGCAACTTGGGGGAGATTTTGATGTCGCGGAGACTGTAAACTATCTCCTGATGTGGCTTGGTTCGCAGTGAAATGCACACAGCAAAACTTTTTAAACTTTCACTTTCGAGCTTCTGGGCCGAAATGTAGCCCGAGTTCACTTTAAGAATGAAAGAATAGCCGACACCGCCTTACGCGCATCGTGATTTTGACCAACTTTGGCTCGATTTCCCGGGAAATGGGGAATATTTTCCGGTACCGGGGACTCTAAAGTAACTCCTGATTGCCTTGGTTTGCATTGAAATGGAGAGAGCAAAACTTTTTCAACGCTCCCCTTCGGGCTTCTGAGCCGAAATATAGCCCCACTTCAGTTTAAGACTGAAAGAGTAGCCGACACCGTCTTACGCGCATCGTGATTTTGACCAACTTCGGCTCGATTTCCCGAAACTTCGGGTATATATTCAGGTCCAAAGGACTCTAAAATAACCCCTGATGGCCTTGGTCTGCAGTGAAATGCACACAGCAAATTTTTTTGAACGCTTACTTTCGAAACTCTGGGCCGAAATATAGCCCCACTTCACCTTACGACTGAAATAGTAGCCGAGAGCGCCTTAGACGCATCGTGAATTTGACCAACTTTGGCTTGAGTTGCCAGAACTTAAGGGATATTTTCCAGTCCCGTGGACTCTAAACTAACTCATGATGGCCTTGGTTTTCAGTTAAATTGAGAGAGCAAAAGTTTTTGAACGCTCACTTTCGAGCTTCTGGGCCGAAATATACAGCCACGTCACTTTAAGACTAAAAGAGTAGCCGAGACTGCTTTACGCGCATCGTGATTTTGACAAACTTCGGCTCGATTTCCCGGGACTTGGGGGATATTTTGATGTCCCGGACACTGTAAACAATCTGCTGATGTGGCTTGGTTTGCGATGAAATGGACACAGCAAAACTTTTTGAACTTTCACTTTCTAGCTTCTGGGCCGAAATATAGCCCCAGTTCACTTTAAGAATGAAAGAGTAGCCGAGACCGCCTTACGCGCATCGTGATTTTGAGAAAATTCGGCTCGATTTCCCCGAACTTGGGCCATATTTTCCAGTCAAGAGGAGTGTAAACTAACTCCTGATGGCATTGGTTTGCAGTGAAATGAACACAGCAAAACTTTTTGAACTTTCACTTTCTAGCTTCTCGGCCGAAATATAGCCCCAGTTCACTTTAAGAATGAAAGAGTAGCCCAGACCGCCTTACGCGGCTCGATTTCCCCGAAGTTCGGCGATATTTTCCAGTCCCGAGGAGTCTAAACTAACTCCTGATGGCCTTGGTTTGCAGTGAAATGAACACAGTAACACTTTTTGAAGCCTTATTTTCGAGCTTCTGGGATGAAATATAGCCCCACTTCACTTTAAGACTGAAAGAGTAGGCGAGACCGCCTTCCGCGCATCGTGACTTGAGAAACTTCCGCTCGATTTTCTAGAATTTTGGCGATATTTTCAAGTCCCGGAAACTCTAAACTAACTCCTGATGGCCTTGGTTTGCACTGAAATCGACGCAGGAAAACTGTTTGAACGCCCAGTTTCGAGCTTCTGGGCCGAAATACAACCGTATTTCACTTGAAGACTGAAATAGTAGCCGAGACCGCCTTACGAGCATCGTGATTTTGACCAAGTTCAGCTCGATTTCCCGGAACTTGAGGGATATTTTCCAGTCCGGGGGACTTTAAACTAACTCCTGATGGCCTTGGTTTGCAGTTAAATGCAGAAAGCGTAACTTTTTAAAGGGTGACTTTCGAGCTTCTGGGCCGAAATATAGCCCCACTTTACTTTAAGACTGAAAGAGTAGCCGAGACCGTCTTAGGCGCATCGTGATTTTGACCAACTTCCGTTCGATTTCCCGGAACTTCGGGGATATATTCCAGTCCCGGGGACTCTAAACTAACTGCTGATAGCCTTGGTTTGCAGTGAAATGGACACAGCACATTTTTTTGAACGCTCACTTTGGAGCTTCTCGGCCGAAATATAGCCCTACTTCACTTTAAGACTGAAAGAGTAGCGGAGACCGCCTTACGCGCATCGTAATTTTGACCAACTTCAACTCGATTTCCCGGAAGTTGGCGAATATTTTCAATTTCCGGGGAAGCTAAACTAACTTCCGATGGCCTTAGTTTGCAGTTAAATGGACACAGCAAAACTTTTTGAACGCTCGCTTTCGAGCTTATGGGTCGAAATATGGCCCCACTTAACTGTAAGACTGAAAGAGTAGCCGAGACCGCCTTACGCGCATCGTGATTTTGGGATACTTCGGCTCGATCTTCCGCAAATAGGGGGATATTTTCCAGTCCCGTTGAGTCTAAACTAACTCCTGATGGCCTTAGTTTCCAGTGAAATCGACGCAGGAACACTTTTTGAAAGCGCACTTTCGAGTTTCCTGGCCGAAATATAGCCCTACTTCTTTTTAAGACTGAAAGAGTAGGCGGCAGCGCCTTACGCGCATTGTGATTTTGAGGATCTTCGGCTCGATCTGGCGAAACTTGGGAGATATTTTCCAGTCCGAAAGTCTCTAAACTCACTCCTGATTGTCTAAGATGTGAGTGAAATAGAGACAAAAATTTTTGAAGCCTTACTTTCGAGCTTCTGGAGTTAAATCTAAGCCCACTTTACCTTAAGACTGAAAGAGTAGCCGAGACCCCCTTAAGCACATCGTGATTTTGATTAACTTCGGGTGGATTTCCCGTAACTTGGGGGATATTTCCAGTCCCTTGGACGCTAAACTAAGTCGTGATGGCCTTGTTTTGCAGTGAAATGGACACAGCAAAACTTTCTAAACACTCAGTTTCGAGCTTTTGGGCCGAAATATTGCCCCGCTTCACTTTAAGACTGAAAGAGTAGCCGAGACCGCCGTACGCGCGTCGTGATTTTGACCAACTTCGGTTAAATTTCCCGGAACTTGGGGGATATTTTCCAGTCCCGGGGACTCTAAACTGACCCCCGACGTCCTTGGTCTGCAGTAAAATGGACCCAGCAAAACTTTTTGAACCCTCACTTTCGAGCTTCTGGGCCGAAATATAGCTCCACTTCACTTTAAGAGTGAAAGAGTAGCCGAGACCGCCTTACGCGCATCGTGATTTTGGCAAACTTCGGGTTGATTTCCCGGAACTTGGGGGATATTTTCCAGTCCCGGGGACTCTCAACTAACTCCTGCTTGTCTTGGTTTGCAGTGAAATGGACACAGCGAAAGTCTTTGAACGCTCACTCTCGAGCTTCTGGGCCGAAATAGAGCCCCATTTTACTTTAAGGCTGAAAGAGTAGGCGAGACCGTCTTGAGCGAATCGTGATTTTGACCAATTTCGCGTTTATTTCCCGAAACTTGGGGGGATATATTCCAGTCAAAGGGACTGTAAAGTAACTGCTGATGGCCCTGGATTTCAGTGAAATGGACAGAGCACAACTTTGGAGCTTCTGGGCAGAAATATAGCCCCACTTTACTTTAAGACTGAAAGAGTAGATGAGACCGCCTTACGCGCATCGTAATTTTGACGAACTTCGAATGGATTTCCCGGAACTTGGGGAATATTTTGCAGTCCCTTGGACGCTAAACTAAGTCCTGATGGCCTTGTTTTGAAGTAAAACGGACACAACAAAACTTTTTGAACGCTCACTTTCTAGCTTGTGGGCCGAAATATAGCCACACTTCACTTTAGGACTGACACAGTAGCAGACACTGCCTTAACCGCACCGTGATTTTGACCAACTTCGGCTCGATTTGCCGGAACTTGGGGGATATTTTCCAGTTTCGGGGACTCTAAACTACCTCCTGATTGTCTTGGTCTTCACTGAAATCGACACAGCGAAACTTTTTGAACCCTCACTCTCGAGCTTCTGGACCGAAATATAGCCCCACTTCACTTTAAGACTGAAAGAGTAGCCGAGACAGTCTTGCGCAAATCGTGATTTTGACCAACTTCGGGTCGCTTTCCCGGAACTTGGGGGACATATTCCATTTCCGCGGACTCTAAACTAACTCCTGATGGCCTTGGTTTTCAGTGAAATGGACAACGGAAAGCCTTTTGAACACTCTCTTTGTAGCTTCTGGGCCGAAATAGAATCCCACTTCACTTTCAGACTGAAATAGTAGCCGAGACCGCCTCACGCGCATCCTCAGTTAGACCAAGTTCAGCTCGATTTCACGCAACTTTTGGGATATTTTCCAGTCCGGGGTACTCTAAACTAACTCCGGGAGGCCTTGGTTTGCACTGAAATGCGCACAGCATAACTTTTTGAACGCCCACTTTGGAGCTTCTGGGCCGAAATATAGCCCCACTTCACTTTAAGACTGAAAGAGTAGCCGAGATCGCCTTACGCGCATCGTGATTTTGACCATTTTCGGATCGATATCTCGGAGCTTGGGGGATATTTTCCAGTCCTGGGTACTATAAACTAACTCCTGATTGCCTTGCTTTGCATTGAAATGGACAGAGCAACACTTTTTGAACGCTCACTTTCGAGCTTGTGGGCCGAAATATAGCCACACTTTACTTTAAGACTGAAACAGTAGCCGAGACCACGTTACGCGCATCATGAATTTGATCAACTTCGGCTCCAATTCTGAGGACTTGGGGGATATTTTCCAGTCCCGGGGACTCTAAAGTAACTCCTGATGGCCTTGGTTTGCATTGAAATGGACACAGCACATTTTTTGAACGCACACTTTGGAGATTCTAGGCCGAAATATAGCCCCACTTCACTTAAGACTCAAAGAGTAGCCGAGACCGCCCTGCTCGCATCGTGAGTTTGACAAACTTCGGGTCGATATTCCGGAACTTGGGGCATATTTTCCAGTCCCAGGAACTCTAAACTAACTCCTGATGGCCTTGTTTTGCAGTGAAAGGGACAGAGCAAAACTTTTTGAACGCTCACCTTCGAGCTTCCTGGCCGAAATAAAGCCCCACTTTAATTTAAGACTTAAAGAGTAACCGAGACCACCTTACGCGCATTGTGATTTTGACAAACTTCGCGTGGATCTCCCGGAATTTGGGCAACATTTTCCAGTCCCTTGGACTCTAAACTAAGTCCTGATGGCCTTGTTTTCCAGTGAAATAGACACAGCAAAGCTTTTTGAACGCTCACTTTCGAGCTTGTGGGCCGAAATATAGCCACACTTTACTTTAAGACTGAAACAGTAGCCGAGACCGCATTTCGCGCATCGTGATTTTGATCAACTTCGGCTCGCTTTCCCGGAACTTGGGGAATATTTTCCAGTCCCGGGGACCCTAAACTAACTTTTGATAGCTTTGTTTTGCAGTGAAATGCAAACAGCAAAACTTTTTGAACGCTCACTTTCGAGCTTCTGGACAGAAATATAGCCCCACTTCACTTTAAGACTGAAAGGGTAGCCGACACCGCTGTGGGAGCATGGTGATTTTGACCAACTTCAGCTCGATTTACCGGAACTTGGAGAATATTTTCCAGTCCCAGGGACGCTACACTAACTCGTGATGGACTTGTTTTTCAGTCAAAGAACACAGGAAAACTTTTTGAACGCTCACTTTCGGGCTTCTGGGCCGAAATATAGCCCCACTTCACTTTAAGACTGAAACAGTACCCGATACCGCATTTCGCGCATGGTGATTTTGATCAACTTCGGCTCGATTCCCCGGAACTTGGGCAATATTTTTCAGTCCTGGGGACTCTAAACTAACCCCTGATTGCCTTGGTTTGCAGTGAAATGAACACAGCAAAACTTTTTGAACGCTCACTTTCGGGCTTCTGGCCCGAAATATAGCCCCACTTCACTTTAAGACTGAAAGAGTAGCCGAGACTACCTTACGCAAATCGTGATTTTGACCAACTTCGGCTCGATTTCCCGGAAGTTGGGGATATTTTCCAGTCCCGGGGACTCTAAAGTAGTTCCTGATGGCTTTGGTTTGCAGTGAAATAAACACAGGGAAACTTTTTGAACGCTCACTTTCAAGCTCCTGGGCAGGAATAAAGCCTCACTTCACTTTAAGACTGAAACAGTAAGCGAGACCGCCTAACGCGCACCGTGATTTTCACCAACTTCGGCTATATTTCCCTGAACTTGGGGGATATTTTCCAGTCCAGAGGACTCTTAAGTAACCCCTGATGGCCTTCGTTTGCATTGAAATGGATACAGCAAAACTTTTCGAAGCTCACTTTTGAGCTTCTGGGCCGAAATTTAGCCCCACTTTACTTTAAGACTGAAAGAGTAGCCGAGACCGTCTTACGCGCATCGTGATTTTGACCAACTTCCGTGCGATTTCCCGGAACTTCGGGGATATATTCCAGTCCCGGGGACTCTAAACTAACTGCTGATGGCCTTGGTTTGCAGTGAAATGGACACAGCACATTTTTTGACCGCTCACTTTCGAGCTTCTCGGCCGAAATATAGCCCTACTTCACTTTAAGACTGAAAGAGTAGCCGAGACCGCCTTACGCGCATCGTAATTTTGACCAACTTCGGCTCGATTTCCCGGAAGTTGGCGAATATTTTCAATTTCCGGGGAAGCTAAACTACCTTCCGATGGCCTTAGTTTGCAGTTAAATGGACACAGCAAAACTTTTTGAACGCTCACTTTCGAGCTTATGGGTCGAAATATAGCCCCACTTAACTTTAAGACTGAAAGAGTAGCCGAGACCGCCTTACGCGCATCGTTATTTTGGGATACTTCGGCTGGATTTCCCGCAAATAGGGGGATATTTTCCAGTCCCGTTGACTCTAAACTAACTCCTGATGGCCTTAGTTTCCAGTGAAATGGACACAGGAACACTTTCTGAACGCGCACTTTCGAGCTTGCTGGCCGAAATATAGCCCTACTTCTTTTTAAGACTGAAAGAGTAGGCGGGAGCGCCTTACGCGCATTGCATTTGAGGATCTTCGGCTCGATCTGGCGAAACTTGGCAGATATTTTCCAGTCCCAAAGTCTCTAAACTCACTCCTGATTGTCTAAGATGTGAGTGAAATAGAGACGAAAATTTTTGAAGCCTTACTTTCGAGCTTCTGGAGTTAAATCTAAGCCCACTTTACCTCAACACTGAAAGAGTAGCCGAGACCGCCTTAAGCGCATCGTGATTTTGACTAACTTCGGGTGGATTTCCCGTAACTTGGGGGATATTTCCAGTCCCTTGGACGCTAAACTAAGTCGTGATGGCCTTGTTTTGCAGTGAAATGGACACAGCAAAACTTTTTAAACACTCAATTTCGAGCTTCTGGGCCAAAATATTGCCCCACTTCACTTTAAGACTGAAAGAGTAGCCGAGACCGCCGTACGCGCGTCGTAATTTTGACCAACTTCGGTTAAATTTCCCGGAACTTGGGGGATATTTTCCAGTCCCGGGGACTCTAAACTGACCCCCGACGTCCTTGGTCTGTAGTAAAATGGACACAGCAAAACTTTTTGAACGCTCACTTTTGAGCTTCTGGGCCGAAATATAGCTCCACTTCACTTTAAGAGTGAAAGAGTAGCCGAGACCGCCTTACGCCCATCGTAATTTTGACCAACTTCGGCTCGATTTCCCGGAACTTGGGGGATATTTTCCAGTCCCGCGGACTCTAAAGTAACTCCTGATGTCCTTGCTCTGGAGTGAAATGGACACCGCACAACTTTTTGAACGCTCACTTTCCAGCTTCTGGGCGGAAATATTGCCCCAGGTCACTTTAAGAATGAAACAGTAACCGGGGCCGCCTAACGCGCATCGTGATTTTGACCAACTTTGGCTCGATTTCCCGGGAAATGGGGGGTATTTTCCGGTACCGGGGACTCTAAACTAACTCCTGATTGCCTTGGTTTGCAGTGAAATGGACACAGCACAACTTTTTGAACGCTCACGTTTGAGCTTCTGGGCCGAAGTATAGCCCTACTTCACTTTAAGACTGAAAGACTAGCCGAGACCGCCTTACGCGCATCGTGATTTTGGGCTACTTCGGCTCGATTTCCCGGAACTTGGGAGATAATTCCCAGTCCCGGGCACTCTAAACTCATTCCTGATGGCCTTGGTTTTCAGTGAAATGGACACAGCCAAACTCTTTGAACGTTCACTTTCGAGCTTCTGGGCCGAAATATAGCCCCACTTCACTTTAAGACTGAAAGAGTAGCCGGAAACGCCTTACGCGCATGGTAATTTTGTCGAACTTCGGCTTGATTTCCTGGGACTTGGGGGATATTTTCCAGTCCCGGAAGCTCTAAACTAACTCCTGAATACCTTGGTTTTTAGTGAAATGGACACAGGTAAAAGGGGCGCACGCTGGGTTTCCAGGTTGTAGGCCGAAATATAGCCCCACTTTATTTTAAGACTGAAAGTGTACACGAAACCGCCTTAAGCGCATCGAAATTTTTAGCCACTATGGCTCGATCTGCTAAAACTTGGGGGATATTTTCCAGTCCCGGGTACTCTACCCTAAGTCTTGATGGCCTTAGTTTTCAGTCAAATGGTCACAGGTAACAGGAGCGCACGCTCGGTGTCGAGCTTCTAGGCCGAAATGTAGCCCCAGTTCATTTTAAGACTGAAAGAGTAAACGAAACTGCCGTAGGCTTATCGTAATTTTTAGAAAGTATGGCTCAATTTTCCGAAACTTGGAGGATAGCTTCCAGTCTCGAGGATTCTAAACTATCTCCTGATGGACTTAATTCTTAGTGAAATGGACACAGGTAAAAGGAGAGCACGCTCGGTGTCGAGCTAGTAGAACCGAAATATAGCCCCACTTCATTTTCGGAGTAAACGAGTAGCCGAGACCGCCTTACGCGCATCGTGATTTTGAGCATCTTTGGCTCGATTTGCCGGAATTCGGGGAATATTTTCCAGTCCCGAGGACTCTATGCTAACTCCTGATGAACTTAGTTTTCAGTGATATGTACACAGGCAAAAGGAGCGCACGCTCGGTGTTGAGCTTGTCGGCCGAAATATAGCCCCACTTCATTTTAAGACTGAAAGAGTAGCCGAGACCGCCTTACGCGCATCGTGATTTTGAGTAACTTTGGCTCGATCTGCCAGAATTTGGGAAATATTTTCCAGTGCCAAGGACTCTAAACTAACTCCTGATGGCCTAAGATGTCAGTGAAATGGACACAGGTAAAATTAGCGCACGCCCGGTCTCGAGCTTCTGGGTCGAAATAGAGCGCCTTAATTTTAAGACTGAAAGAGTAGCCGAGACCGCGTTACGCGCATCGTGATTTTGGGCCACTTTTGCTGGATTTCCCGGAAGTTGGCGAATAATTTCAAGTCCCGGGGACGCTAAACTAACTCCCGATGACCTTGGTTTGCAGGTTAATGAACACAGGAAAACATTCTGAACCCTCACCTTCGAGCTTCAGGGCCGAAATACAGCCCTACTAAAATTTAAGACTGAAAGAACCGCCGAGAGCCCGTTACCCGCATCGTAATTTTCATCAACTTCGGCGCCATTTCCTGGAACTTGGAGAATATTTTCCAGTCGCGGGGACTCTATACTAACTCCTGATGGCCTTGGTTTGCAGTGAAATGGACACAGCAAAACTTTTTGAACGCTCACTTTCGAGCTTGTGGGCCTAAATATAGCCACACTTCACTTTAAGACTGAAACAGTAGCCGAGACCGCGTTACGCGCATCGTGATTTTGATCAACTTCTGTTCACTTTCCCGGAACTTGGGGAATATTTTCCAGTCCCGGGGACCCTAAACTAACTTTTGATAGCTTTGGTTTGCAGTGAAATGCAAACAGGAAAAGTTTTTGAACGCTCACTTTCGAGCTTCTGGACAGAAATATAGCCCGATTTTACTTTAAGACTGAAAGAGTAGCCGAAACCGCCTTACGTAGATCGTAATTTTGACGAACTTCGAATGGATTTCCCGGAACTTGGGGGATATTTTCCAGTCCCCTCCACTCCCTAAACTAAGTTCTGATGGCCTTGTTTTGAAGTGAAATGGACAAAGGAAACCTTTTTGAACGCCTACTTTCTAGCTTTTGGGCCGAAATATAACCAGACTTTACTTTAAGACTGAAACAGTAGCCGAGAGCACGTTACGCGCATCATGAATTTGATCAACTTCGGCTCTAATTCCCTGGGACTTGGGGGATATTTTCCAGTCCCGGGGACTCTAAACTAACTCCTGATGGACCTGGTTTGCATTGAAATGGACACAGCACAATTTTTTGAACGCACACTTTGGAGATTCTGGGCAGAAATATAGCCCCACTTCACTTAAGACTGAAAGAGTAGCCGAGACCGCCTTCATCGCATCGTGAGTTTGACAAACTTCGGGTCGATATTCCGGAACTTGGGGGATATTTTCCAGTCCCTTGGACGCTAAACTAAGTCCTGATGGCCTTGTTTTGAAGAGAAATGGACACAGCAAAACTTTTTGAACGCTCACTTTCTAGCTTGTGGGCCGAAATATAGGCACACTTGACTTTAAGACTGAAACAGTAGCCGAGACCACGTTACGCGCATCATGAATTTGATCAACTTCGGCTACAATTCCCGGGACTTGGGGGATATTCTCCAGTCCCGGGGACTCTAAACTAACTGCTGATGGCCTTGGTTTGCATTGAAATGGACACAGCACAATTTTTTGAACGCACACTTTCGAAATTCTCGGCCAAAATATAGCCCCACCTCACCTAAGACTCAAAGAGTAACCGAGACCGCCTTGCTCGCATCGTGAGTTTGACAAACTTCGGGTGGATATTACGAAACTTGGGGGATATTTTCCAGTCCCAGGAACTCTAAACTAACTCCTGATGGCCTTAGTTTTCACTGAAATGGACAGAGCAAAACATTTTGAACGCTCACCTTCCAGCTTCCTGGCCGAAATAAAGCCCTACTTCACTTTACGACTGAAAGAGTAGCCGAGACCGCCTTACGCGAATCGTTATTTTGACCAACTTCGTCTCGATCTCGCGGAACTTGGGGGATATTTTCCAGTTCCGGGCACTGTAAACTACTTCCTGAGGGCCTTGCTTTGCAGTGAAATGGGCACAGCATAACTTTTTGAACGCTCACTTTCGAGCTTCTGGGCCGAAATATACAGCCACGTCACTTTAAGAGTCAAAGAGTAGCCGAGACTGCTTTACCCGCATCGTGATTTTGACAAACTTAGGCTCGATTTCCCGGAACTTGGGGGATATTTTGATGTCCCGGAGACTATAAACTATCTCCTGATGTGGCTTGGTTCGCGGTGAAATGGACACAGCAAAACTTTTTGAACTTTCACTTTCGAGCTTCTGGGCCGAAATATAGCCCGAGTTCACTTTAAGAATGAAAGAATAGCCGACACCGCCTTACGCGCATCGTGATTTTGACCAACTTTGGCTCGATTTCCCGGGAAATGGGGAATATTTTCCGGTACCGGGGACTCTAAAGTAACTCCTGATTGCCTTGGTTTGCATTGAAATGGAGAGAGAAAAACTTTTTCAACGCTCCCCTTCGGGCTTCTGAGCCGAAATATAGCCCCACTTAAGTTTAAGACTGAAAGAGTAGCCGACACCGTCTTACGCGCATCGTGATTTTGACCAACTTCGGCTCGATTTCCCGAAGCTTCCGGGATATATTCAAGTCCCACGGACTCTAAACTAACCCCTGATGGCCTTGGTCTGCAGTGAAATGGACACAGCAAATTTTTTTGAACGCTTACTTTCGAAATTCTGGGCCGAAATATAGCCCCACTTCACTTTAAGACTGAAATAGTAGCCGAGACCGCCTTAGACGCATCGTGATTTTGACCAACGTCGGCTTGAGTTGCCAGAACTTAAGGGATATTTTCCAGTCCCGTGGACTCTAAACTAACTCATGATGGCCTTGGTTTTCAGTTAAATTGAGAGAGCAAAACTTTTTGAACGCTCACTTTCGAGCTTCTGGGCCGAAATATACAGCCACGTCACTTTAAGACTAAAAGAGTAGCCGAGACTGCTTTACGCGCATCGTGATTTTGACAAACTTCGGCTCGATTTCCCGGGACTTGGGGGATATTTTGATGTCCCGGACACTGTAAACAATCTGCTGATGTGGCTTGGTTTGCGGTGAAATGGACACAGCAAAACTTTTTGAACTTTCACTTTCTAGCTTCTGGGCCGAAATATAGCCCCAGTTCACTTTAAGAATGAAAGAGTAGCGGAGACCGCCTTAGGCGCATCGTGATTTTGACAAAATTCGGCTCGATTTCCCCGAACTTGGGCGATATTTTCCAGTCCCGAGGAGTCTAAACTAACTCCTGATGGCCTTGGTTTCCAGTGTAATGAACACAGTAACACTTTTTGAACGCTTATTTTCGACCTTCTGGAATGAAATATAGCCCCGCTTCACTTTAAGACTGAAAGAGTAGGCGAGACCGCCTTACGCGCATCGTGATTTTGACCAACTTCGGCTGGATTTCCCGGAAGTTGGCGAATATTTTCAATTCCCAGGGAAGCTAAACTAACTTCCGATGGCCTTAGTTTGCAGTTAAATGGACACAGCAAAACTTTTTGAACGCTCACTTTCGAGCTTATGGGTCGAAATATAGCCCCACGTAACTTTAACACTGAAAGAGTAGCCGAGACCGCCTTACGCGCATCGTGATTTTGAGATACTTCGGCTCGATTTCCCGCAAATAGGGGGATATTTTCCAGTCCCGGGGACCCTAAACTAACTCCTGATGGCCTTACTTTCTAGTGAAATGGACACAGGAACACTTTTTGAACGCGCACTTTCGAGCTTGCTGGCCGAAATATAGCCCTACTTCTTTTTAAGACTGAAAGAGTAGGCGGGAGCGCCTTACGCGCATTGTGATTTTGAGGATCTTCGGCTCGATCTGGCGAAACTTGGGAGATAGTTTCCAGTCCCAAAGTCTCTAAACTCACTCCTGATTGTCTAACATGTGAGTGAAATAGAGAGAAAAATTTTTGAAGCCTTACTCTCGAGCTTCTGGAGTTAAATCTAAGCCCACTTTACCTTAAGACTGAAAGAGTAGCCGAGACCCCCTTAAGCGCATCGTGATTTTGACTAACTTCAGGTGGATTTCCCGTAACTTGGGGGATATTTCCAGTCCCTTGGACGCTAAACTAAGTCGTGATGGCCTTGTTTTGCAGTGAAATGGACACAGCAAAACTTTCTAAACACTCAGTTTCGAGCTTCTGGGCCGAAATATTACCCCACTTCACTTTAAGACTGAAAGAGTAGCCGAGACCGCCGTACGCGCGTCGTGATTTTGACCAACTTCGGTTAAATTTCCCGGAACTTGGGGGATATTTTCCAGTCCCGGGGACTCTAAACTGACCCCCGACGTCCTTGGTCTGCAGTAAAATGGACACAGCAAAACTTTTTGAACGCTCACTTTTGAGCTTCTGGGCCGAAATATAGCTCCACTTCACTTTAAGAGTGAAAGAGTAGCCGAGACCGCCTTACGCCCATCGTAATTTTGACCAACTTCGGCTCGATTTCCCGGAACTTGGGGGATATTTTCCAGTCCCGCGGACTCTAAAGTAACTCCTGATGTCCTTGCTCTGGAGTGAAATGGACACAGCACAACTTTTTGAACGCTCACTTTCCAGCTTCTGGGCGGAAATATTGCCCCAGTTGACTTTAAGAATGAAAGAGTAACCGGGACCGCCTTACGCGCATCGTGATTTTGACCAACTTTGGCTCGATTTCCCGGGATATCGGGGATATTTTCCGGTACCGGGGACTCTAAAGTAACTCCTGATTGCCTTGGTTTGCATTGAAATGGACACAGCACAACTTTTTGAACGCTCACGTTCGAGCTTCTCGGCCGAAATATAGCCCTACTTCACTTTAAGACTGAAAGAGTAGCTGAGACCGCATTTCGCGCATCGTGATTTTGATCAAGTTCGGCTCGCTTTCCCGGAACTTAGGGAATATTTTCCAGTCCCGGGGACCCTAAACTAACTTTTGATAGGTTTGGTTTGCAGTGAAAATCACACAGCAAAACTTTTTGAACGCTCACTTTCGAGCTTCTGGACAGAAATATAGCCCCACTTCACCTTAAGACTGAAAGGGTAGCCGAGACCGCTTTGGGAGCATCGTGATTTTGACCAACTGCAGCTCGATTAACCGGAACTTGGGGAATATTTTCCAGTCCTGGGGACGCTAAACTAACTCGTGATGGCCGTGTTTTTCAGTCAAAGAACACAGCAAAACTTTTTGAACGCTCACTTTCGGGCTTCTTGCCCGAAATATAGCCCCACTTCACTTTAAGACAGAAAGAGTAGTCGAGACAACTTTAAGGGCATCGTGATTTTGACCAACCTCGGCTCAATTTCCCAGACCTTGGTGCATATTTTCTCGTCCCGGGGACGCTAAACTATCTCCTGATGGCCTTGGTTTGGAGTGAAATGAACACAGCAAAACTTTTTGAACGCTCACTTTCGGGCTTCTGGCCCGAAATATAGCCCCACTTCACTTTAAGACTGAAAGAGTAGCCAAGACGACCTTACGCAAATCGTGATTTTGACCAACTTCGGCTCGATTTCCCGGAAGTTGGGGGATATTTTCCAGTCCCGGTGACTGTAAACTAGCTCCTGATGGCTTTGGTTTGCCGTGAAATAAACACAGGGAAACTTTTTGAACGCCCCCTTTCAAACTCTTGGGTAGGAATAACGCCTCACTTCACTTTAAGACTGAAACAGTAAGCGAGAACGCCTAACGCGCACCGTGATTTTGACCAACTTCGGCTAAATTTCCCTGAACTTGGGGGATATTTTCCAGTCCCGAAGACTCTTAAGTAACCCCTAATGGCCTTCGTTTGCATTGAAATGGATACAGCAAAACTTTTTGAGGCTCACTTTTGAGCTTCTGGGCCGAAATATAGCCCCACTTCACTTGAAGACTGAAACTCTAGGCAAGACCGTCTTGCGCGCATCGTGATTTTGACCAACGTCTTCTCGATTTTCCGGAACTAGGGAAATATATTGGAGTCCCGGGGACTCTAAACTAACTGCTGATGGCCTTGGTTTGCAGTGAAATGGACACAGCAGATTTTTTGCAGCGCTCACTTTGGAGCTTCTGGGCCGAAATAGAGCCCCACTTCACTTTAAGACTGAAAGAGTAGCCGAGGCCGCCTTAGGCGCATCGTGATTTTGACCAAGTTCGGCTTGAGTTGCCAGAACTTAAAAGATATTTTCCAGTCCCTGGGACTCTAAACTAACTCATGATGGGCTTGGTTTTCAGTGAAATTCAGAGAGGAAAACTTTTTGAACGGTCACTTTCGAAGTTCTGGGCCGAAATATAGCCCTACTTCACTTTAAGACTGAAAGAGTAGCCGAGACCGCCTTACGCGAATCGTTATTTTGACCAACTTCGTCTGGATTTCGCGGAACTTGGGGGATATTTTCCAGTTCCGGGCACTGTAAACTACTTCCTGAGGGCCTTGCTTTGCAGTGAAATGGGCACAGCATAACTTTTTGAACGCTCACTTTCGAGCTTCTGGGCCGAAATATACAACCACGTCACTTTAAGACTCAAAGAGTAGCCAAGACTGCTTTACGCGCATCGTGATTTTGACAAACTTCGGCTCGATTTCCCGGGACTTGCGGGATATTTTGATGTCCCGGAGACTGTAAACTATCTCCTGATGTGGCTTGGTTCGCGGTGAAATGGACACAGCAAAACGTTTTGAACTTTCACTTTCGAGCTTCTGGGCCGAAATATAGCCCGAGTTCACTTTAAAGAATGAAAGAATAGCCGAGACCGCCTTACGCGCATCGTGATTTTGACCAACTTTGGCTCGATTTCCCGGGAAATGGGGAATATTTTCCGGTACCGGGGACTCTAAAGTAACTCCTGATTGCCTTGGTTTGCATTGAAATGGAGAGAGCAAAACTTTTTCAACACTCCCCTTCGGGCTTCTGAGCCGAAATATAGCCCCACTTCAGTTTAAGACTGAAAGAGTAGCCGAGACCGCCTTACGCCCATCGTAATTTTGACCAACTTCGGCTCGATTTCCCGGAACTTGGGGGATATTTTCCAGTCCCGCGGACTCTAAAGTAACTCCTGATGTCCTTGCTCTGGAGTGAAATGGACACAGCACAACTTTTTGAACGCTCACTTTCCAGCTTCTGGGCGGAAATATTGCCCCAGTTGACTTTAAGAATGAAAGAGTAACCGGGACCGCCTTACGTGCATCGTGATTTTGACCAACTTTGGCTCGATTTCCCGGGATATCGGGGATATTTTCCGGTACCGGGGACTCTAAAGTAACTCCTGATTGCCTTGGTTTGCATTGAAATGGACACAGCACAACTTTTTGAACGCTCACGTTCGAGCTTCTCGGCCGAAATATAGCCCTACTTCACTTTAAGACTGAAAGAGTAGCTGAGACCGCATTTCGCGCATCGTGATTTTGATCAAGTTCGGCTCGCTTTCCCGGAACTTAGGGAATATTTTCCAGTCCCGGGGACCCTAAACTAACTTTTGATAGGTTTGGTTTGCAGTGAAAATCACACAGCAAAACTTTTTGAACGCTCACTTTCGAGCTTCTGGACAGAAATATAGCCCCACTTCACTTTAAGACTGAAAGGGTAGCCGAGACCGCTTTGGGAGCATCGTGATTTTGACCAACTGCAGCTCGATTAACCGGAACTTGGGGAATATTTTCCAGTCCTGGGGACGCTAAACTAACTCGTGATGGCCGTGTTTTTCAGTCAAAGAACACAGCAAAACTTTTTGAACGCTCACTTTCGGGCTTCTTGCCCGAAATATAGCCCCACTTCACTTTAAGACAGAAAGAGTAGTCGAGACAACTTTAAGGGCATCGTGATTTTGACCAACCTCGGCTCAATTTCCCAGACCTTGGTGCATATTTTCTCGTCCCGGGGACGCTAAACTATCTCCTGATGGCCTTGGTTTGGAGTGAAATGAACACAGCAAAACTTTTTGAACGCTCACTTTCGGGCTTCTGGCCCGAAATATAGCCCCACTTCACTTTAAGACTGAAAGAGTAGCCAAGACGACCTTACGCAAATCGTGATTTTGACCAACTTCGGCTCGATTTCCCGGAAGTTGGGGGATATTTTCCAGTCCCGGTGACTGTAAACTAGCTCCTGATGGCTTTGGTTTGCCGTGAAATAAACACAGGGAAACTTTTTGAACGCCCCCTTTCAAACTCTTGGGTAGGAATAACGCCTCACTTCACTTTAAGACTGAAACAGTAAGCGAGAACGCCTAACGCGCACCGTGATTTTGACCAACTTCGGCTAAATTTCCCTGAACTTGGGGGATATTTTCCAGTCCCGAAGACTCTTAAGTAACCCCTAATGGCCTTCGTTTGCATTGAAATGGATACAGCAAAACTTTTTGAGGCTCACTTTTGAGCTTCTGGGCCGAAATATAGCCCCACTTCACTTGAAGACTGAAACTCTAGGCAAGACCGTCTTGCGCGCATCGTGATTTTGACCAACGTCTTCTCGATTTTCCGGAACTAGGGAAATATATTGGAGTCCCGGGGACTCTAAACTAACTGCTGATGGCCTTGGTTTGCAGTGAAATGGACACAGCAGATTTTTTGCAGCGCTCACTTTGGAGCTTCTGGGCCGAAATAGAGCCCCACTTCACTTTAAGACTGAAAGAGTAGCCGAGGCCGCCTTAGGCGCATCGTGATTTTGACCAAGTTCGGCTTGAGTTGCCAGAACTTAAAAGATATTTTCCAGTCCCTGGGACTCTAAACTAACTCATGATGGGCTTGGTTTTCAGTGAAATTCAGAGAGGAAAACTTTTTGAACGGTCACTTTCGAAGTTCTGGGCCGAAATATAGCCCTACTTCACTTTAAGACTGAAAGAGTAGCCGAGACCGCCTTACGCGAATCGTTATTTTGACCAACTTCGTCTGGATTTCGCGGAACTTGGGGGATATTTTCCAGTTCCGGGCACTGTAAACTACTTCCTGAGGGCCTTGCTTTGCAGTGAAATGGGCACAGCATAACTTTTTGAACGCTCACTTTCGAGCTTCTGGGCCGAAATATACAGCCACGTCACTTTAAGACTCAAAGAGTAGCCAAGACTGCTTTACGCGCATCGTGATTTTGACAAACTTCGGCTCGATTTCCCGGGACTTGCGGGATATTTTGATGTCCCGGAGACTGTAAACTATCTCCTGATGTGGCTTGGTTCGCGGTGAAATGGACACAGCAAAACGTTTTGAACTTTCACTTTCGAGCTTCTGGGCCGAAATATAGCCCGAGTTCACTTTAAAGAATGAAAGAATAGCCGAGACCGCCTTACGCGCATCGTGATTTTGACCAACTTTGGCTCGATTTCCCGGGAAATGGGGAATATTTTCCGGTACCGGGGACTCTAAAGTAACTCCTGATTGCCTTGGTTTGCATTGAAATGGAGAGAGCAAAACTTTTTCAACGCTCCCCTTCGGGCTTCTGAGCCGAAATATAGCCCCACTTCAGTTTAAGACTGAAAGAGTAGCCGACACCGTCTTACGCGCATCGAGATTTTGACCAACTTCGGGTCGATTTCTCGAAACTTCGGTTATATATTCAAGTCCCAAGGACTCTAAACTAACCCTTGATGGCCTTGGTCTGCAGTGAAATGGACACAGCAATTTTTTTTTGAACGCTTACTTTCGAAATTCTGGGCCGAAATATAGCCCCACTTCACTTTAAGACTGAAATAGTAGCCGAGACCGCCTTAGACGCATCGTGATTTTGACCAACTTCGGCTTGAGTTGCCAGAACTTAAGGGATATTTTCCAGTCCCGTGGACTCTAAACTAACTCCTGATGGCCTTGGTTTGCAGTGAAATGGACGCAGGAAAACTTTTTGAACGCTCAGTTTCGAGCTTCTGGGCCGAAATACAACCGTATTTCACTTTAAGACTGAAATAGTAGCCGAGACCGCCTTACGAGCATCGTGATTTTGACCAAGTTCAGCTCGATTTCCCGGAACTTGGGGGATATTTTCCAGTCCGGGGGACTTTAAACTAACTCTTGATGGCCTTGGTTTGCAGTTAAATGCACAAAGCGTAACTTTTTAAAGGGTCACTTTCGAGCTTCTGGGCCGAAATATAGCCCCACTTTACTTTAAGACTGAAAGAGTAGCCGAGACCGTCTTACGCGCATCGTGATTTTGACCAACTTCCGTTCGATTTCCCGGAACTTCGGGGATATATTCCAGTCCCGGAAACTCTAAACGAACTGCTGATGGCCTTGGTTTGCAGTGAAATGGACACAGCACATTTTTTCGAACGCTCACTTTGGAGCTTCTCGGCCGAAATATAGCCCTACTTCACATTAAGACTGAAAGAGTAGCCGAGACCGCCTTACGCGCAATTGTAATTTTGACAAACTTCGGCTCGATTTCCCGGAAGTTGGCGAATATTTTCAATTCCCGGGGAAGCTAAACTAACTTCCGATGGCCTTAGTTTGCTTTTAAATGGACACAGCAAAACTCTTTGAACGCTCACTTTCGAGCTTATGGGTCGAAATATAGCGCCACTTAACTTTAAGACTGAAAGACTAGCCGAGACCGCCTTACGCGCATCGTGATTTTGGGATACTTCGGCTCGATTTCCCGCAAATAAAGGGATATTTTCCAGTCTCGGGGACCCTAAACTAACTGCTGATGGCCTTGGTTTGCAGTGAAATGGACACAGGAACACTTTTTGAACGGGCACTTTCGAGCTTCCTGGCCGAAATATAGCCCTACTTCTTTTTAAGACTGAAAGAGTAGGCGGGAGCGCCTTACGCGCATTGTGATTTTGAGGATCTTCGGCTCGATCTGGCGAAACTTGGGAGATATTTTCCAGTCCCAAAGTCTCTAAACTCACTCCTGATTGTCTAAGATGTGAGTGAAATAGAGACAAAAATATTTGAACCCTTACTTTCGAGCTTCTGGGGTTAAATCTAGGCCCACTTTACCTTAAGACTGAAAGAGTAGCCGAGACCCCCTTAAGCGCATCGTGATCTTGACTAACTTCGGGTGGATTTCCCGTAACTTGGGGGATATTTCCAGTCCCTTGGACGCTAAACTAAGTCGTGATGGCCTTGTTTTGCAGTGAAATGGACACAGCAAAACTTTTTGAACGCTCACTTTCGAGCTTGTGGGCCGAAATATAGCCATACTTCACTTTGAGACTGAAACAGTAGCCGACACCACGTTTCGCACATCGTGATTTTGATCAACTTCGGCTCGATTTCCCGGAACTTGCGAAATATTTTCCAGTCCCGGGGACTCTAAACTAACTTGTGCTGGTCTTGGTTTGCAGTGAAACGGAAACAGAAAAAGGTTTTGAACGCATACTTTCGAGCTTCTGGACCGAAATAGAACCCCACTTCACTTGAAGACTGAAAGAGTAGCCGAGACCGCCTTACGTGCATCGTGATTTTGAGCAACTTCGGCTCGATTTGCCGGAACTAAGGGGATATATTCCAGTTCTGAGGACTCTAAACTAATTCCTGATGGCCTTCGTTTGCAGTAAAATGGAGCCAGCAAAACTTTTTGAACGCTCAATTTCGAGCTTCTGGGCCAAAATATAGCACCCCATTACTTTAACACTGAAAGAGTAGCGGAGACCGCCTGACGCGCATCGTGATTTTGACAAACTTCGGGTTGATTTCCCGGAACTTGGGGGATATTTTCCAGTCCCGGGGACTCTCAACTAACTCCTGCTTGTCTTGGTTTGCAGTGAAATGGACACAGCGAAAGTTTTTGAACGCTCACTCTCAAGCTTCTGGGCCGAAATAGAGCCCCATATTACTTTAAGACTGAGAGTAGGCGAGACCGTCTTGAGCGAATCGTGATTTTGACCAATTTCGCGTTTATTTACCGAAACTTCGGGGGTATATTCCAGTCAAAGGGACTCTAAAGTAACTCCTGATGGCCTTGGTTTTCAGTGAAATGGACAGAGCACAACTTTGGAGCTTCTGGGCAGAAATATAGCCCCACTTTGCATTAAGACTGAAAGAGTAGATGAGACCGCGTTACGCGCATCGTAATTTTCACGAACTTCGAATGGATTTCCCGGAGCTTGGGGAATATTTTGCAGTCCCTTGGACGCTAAACTAAGTCCTGATGGCCTTGTTTTGAAGTAAAATGGACACAACGAACCTTTTTGAATGCTCACTCTCTAGCTTGGGGCCGAAATATAGCCACACTTCACTTTAGGACTGACACAGTAGCCGAGACCACCTTACGCGCATCATGAATTTGATCAACTTCGGCTCGATTTCCCGGGACTTATGGGATATTCTCCAGTTTCGGGGACTCTAAACTAACTTCTGATGGCGTTGGTTTGCACTGAAAGTGAAAGAGGAAAACTTTTTAAACACTCACTTTCGAACTTCTGGGCAGAAATATTGCCCCACTTCACTTTAAGACTGAAAGAGTAGCCGAGACCACCTTACGCACATCGTGATTTTGACCAACTTCGGCTCGATTTACCGGAACTTGGGGGATATTTTCCAGTCCCGAGGACTCTTAAGTAACCCCTGATGGCCTTGGTTTGCATTGAAATGGATACAGCAAAACTTTTTGAACGCTCACTTTTGAGCTTCGGGGCCGAAATATAGCCCCACTTCACTTTAAGACTGAAAGAGTAGCCGAGACCGTCTTACGCGCATTTTTATTTTGACCAACGTCTTCTCTATTTTCCGGAACTTGGGAAATACATTCCACTTCCGGGGACTCTAAACTAACTCCTGATAGCCTTGGTTTGCAGTGAAATAGACACAGTAATTTTTTTTGAGCTTTGAGCTTGTGGGCCGAAATAGAGCCCCACTTCACTTTAAGACTGAAGGAGTAGCCGACACCGCCTTAAGCGCACCGTGATTTTGACCAACTTCGGCTCGATTTGCCGGAACTTGGGGGATATTTTCCAGTCCCAGGGACTCTAAACTAACTCCTGATTGTCTTGGTTTTCAGTGAAATGGACACAGGGAAACTTTTTGAACGCTCACTCTCGAGCTTCTGGACCGAAATATAGCCCCACTTTACTTTAAGACTGAAAGAGTAGCCGAGACTGTCTTGCGCAAATCGTGATTTTGACCAACTTCGGGTCGGTTTCCCGGAACTTGGGGGATATATTCCATTTCCGCGGGCTCTAAACTAACTCCTGATGGCCTTGGGTTTCAGTGAAATGGACAAAGGAAAGCTTTTTGAACACTCTCTTTGTAGCTTCTGGGCCGAAATAGAATCCCACTTCACTTTCAGACTGAAATAGTAGCCGAGACCGCCTCACGCGCATCGTGAGTTAGACCAAGTTCAGCTCGATTTCACGCAACTTTTGGGATATTTTCCAGTCCGGGGGACTCTGAACTAACTCCGGGAGGCCTTGGTTTACACTGAAATGCGCACAGCATAACTTTTTGAACGCCCACTTTTGAGCTTGTGCGCCGAAATATCGCACCACTTCACTTTAAGACTGAAAGAGTAGCCAAGATCGCCTTACGCGCATCGTGATTTTGCCCATTTTCGGATCGATTTCTCGGAACTTGGGGGACATTTTCCAGTCCTGGGGACTCTAAACTAACTCCTGATTGCCTTGGTTTGCATTGAAATGGACAGAGCAAAACTTTTTTAACGCTCACTTTCGAGCTTGTGGGCCGAAATATAGCCACACTTTACTTTAAGACTGAAACAGTGGCGGAGACCGCATTTCGCGCATCGTGATTTTGATCAACTTCGGCTCGCTTTCCCGGAACTTGGGGAATATTTCCAGTCCCGGGAACCCTAAACTAGCTTTTGATAGCTTTGGTTTGCAGTGAAACGCACACAGCAAAACTTTTTGAACGCTGACTTTCGAGCTTCTGGACAGAAATATAGCCCGACTTTACTTTAAGACTGAAAGAGTAGCCAAAACCGCCCTAGGTATATCGTAATTTTGACGAACTTCGAATGGATTTCCCGGAACTTGGGGTATATTTTCCAGTCCCTTAGACGCTAAACTAAGTCCTGATGGCCTTGTTTTGAAGTGAAGTGAACACAGCGAAACTTTTTGAACGCTCACTTTCTAGCTTTTGGGCCGAAATATAGGCACACTTGACTTTAAGACTGAAACAGTAGCCGAGACCACGTTACGCCCATCATGAATTTCATCAACGTCGGCTCCATTTCCCGGGACTTGGGGGATATTTTCCAGTCCCGGGGACTCTAAACTAACTCCTGATCGCCTTGGTTTGCATTGAAATGGACACAGCACAATTTTTTGAACGCACACTTTCGAGATTCTTGGCCGAAATATAGCCCCACTTCACTTAAGACTCAAAGAGTAGCCGAGACCGCCTTGCTCGCATCGTGAGTTTGACAAACTTCGGGTGGATATTCCGGAACTTGGGGGATATTTTCCAGTCCCAGGAACTCTAAACTAACTCCTGATGGCCTTGGTTTGCAGTGAAATGGACAGAGCAAAACTTTTTGAACGCTCACCTTCGAGCTTCCTGGCCGAAATAAAGCCCCACTTTACTTTAAGACTTAAAGAGTAACCGAGACCACCTTACGCGCATTGTGATTTTGACAAACTTCGGTTTGATCTCCCGGAACTTGGGGAACATTTTCCAGTCCCTTGGACGGTAGCATAAGTCCTGATGGCCTTGTTTTGCAGTGAAATGGACAGAGCAAAACTTTTTGAACGTTCACTTTCGAGCTTGTGGGCCGAAATTTAGCCACACTTCACTTTAAGACTGAAACAGTAGCCGAGACCGCATTTCGCGCATCGTGATTTTGACCAACTCCGGCTCGCTTTCCCGGAACTTGGGGAACATTTTCCAGTCCCGGGGACCCTAAACTAACTTTTGATGGCTTTGGTTTGCAGTGAAATGCACACAGCAAAACTTTTTGAACGCTCACTTTCGAGCTTCTGGAAAGAAATATAGCCCCACTTCACTTTAAGACTGAAAGGGTAGCCAAGACCGCTTTGGGAGCATCGTGATTTTTACCAACTGCAGCTCGATTTACCGGAACTTGGGGAATATTTTCCAGTCCCGAGGACATTAAACTAACTCGTGATGGCCTTGTTTTTCAGTCAAAGAGCACAGCACAAGTTTTTCAACGCTCGCTTTCGAGCTTCTGGGCCTAAATATAGCCACACTTCACTTTAAGACTGAAACAGTAGCCGAGACCGCGTTACGCGCATCGTGATTTTGATCAACTTCTGCTCGCTTTCCTGGAACTTGGGGAATATTTTGCAGTCCCGGGGACTCTAAACTAACCCCTGATGGCCATGGTTTGCTGTGAAATTCACACAGCACAAGTTTTTGAACGCACACTTTCGAGCTTCTAGGCCGAAATATAGTCCCACATCACTTACGACTTAAAGAGTAGCCGTGACCGGCGTGCGCGCATCGTGATTTTGACCAACTTCGGGTCGATTTCCCGGAACTTGGGGGATATTTTCCAGTCCCTTGGACACTAAACTAGGTGCCGATGGCCTTGATTTGCAGTGAAATGGACACAGCAAAGCTTTTTCAACGCTCACTTTCGAGCTTGTGGGCCGAAATATAGCCATACTTCACTTTAAGACTGAAACAGTAGCCGACACCACGTTTCGCGCATCGTGATTTTGATCAACTTCGGCTCGATTTCCCGGAACTTGCGAAATATTTTCCAGTCCCAGCGACTCTAAACTAACTCGTGCTGGTCTTGGTTTGCAGTGAAAGGGAAACAGAAAAAGTTTTTGAACGCATACTTTCGAGGTTCTGGACCGAAATAGAACCCCACTTCACTTGAAGACTGAAAGAGTAGCCGAGACGCCTTACGTGCATCGTGATTTTGCGCAACTTCGGCTCGATTTGTCGGAACTAAGGGGATATATTCCAGTTCTGAGGACTCTAAACTAATTCCTGATGGCCTTCGTTTGCAGTAAAATGGAGCCAGCAAAACTTTTTGAACGCTCAATTTCGAGCTTCTGGGCCAAAATATAGCACCCCATTACTTTAACACTGAAAGAGTATCCGAGACCGCCTTACGCGCATCGTGATTTTGACAAACTTCGGGTTGATTTCCCGGAACTTGGGGGATATTTTCCAGTCCCGGGGACTCTCAACTAACTCCTGCTTGTCTTGGTTTGCAGTGAAATGGACACAGCGAAAGTTTTTGAACGAACACTCTCGAGCTTCTGGGCCGAAATAGAGCCCCATTTGACTTTAAGACTGAAAGAGCAGGCGAGACCGTCTTCAGCGAATCGTGATTTTGACCAATTTCGCGTTTATTTCCCGAAACTTGGGGGATATATTCCAGTCAAAGGGACTCTAAAGTAACACCTGATGGCCTTGGTTTTCAGTGAAATGGACAGAGCACAACTTTGGAGCTTCTGGGCAGAAATATAGCCCCACTTTACTTTAAGACTGAAAGAGTAGATGAGACCGCCTTACGCGCATCGTAATTTTCACGAACTTCGAATGGATTTCCCGGAACTTGGGGGATATTTTGCAGTCCCTTGGACGCTAAACTAAGTCCTGATGGCCTTGTTTTGAAGTAAAATGGACACAACAAAACTTTTTGAACGCTCACTTTCTAGCTTGTGGGCCGAAATATAGCCACACTTCACTTTAGGACTGACACAGTAGCCGAGACCACCTTACGCGCATCATGAATTTGATCAACTTCGGCTCGATTTCCCGGGAGTTGGGGGATATTCTCCAGTCCCGGGGACTCTAATCTAACTTCTGATCGCCTTGGTTTGCACTGAAAGTGACAGAGCAAAACGTTTTAAACACTCACTTTCGAGCTTCTGGACCGAAATATTGCCCCACTTCACTTTAAGACTGAAAGAGTAGCCGAGACCACCTTACGCACATCGTGATTTTGACCAACTTCGGCTCGATTTACCGGAACTTGGGGGATATTTTCCAGTCCCGAGGACTCTTAAGTAACCCCTGATGGCCTTGGTTTGCATTGAAATGGATACAGCAAAACTTTTTGAACGCTCACTTTTGAGCTTCGGGGCCGAAATATAGCCCCACTTCACTTTAAGACTGAAAGAGTAGCCGAGACCGTCTTACGCGCATCGTGATTTTGACCAACGTCTTCTCGATTTTCCGGAACTTGGGAAATACATTCCACTCCCGGGGACCCTAAACTAACTCCTGATAGCCTTGGTTTGCAGTGAAATAGACACAGTAATTTTTTTTGAGCTTTGAGCTTGTGGGCCGAAATAGAGCCCCACTTCACTTTAAGACTGAAGGAGTAGCCGACACCGCCTTAAGTGCACCGTGATTTTGACAAACTTCGGCTCGATTTGCCGGAACTTGGGGGATATTTTCCAGTCCCGGGGACTCTAAACGAACTCCTGATTGTCTTGGTTTTCAGTGAAATGGACACAGCGAAAGTTTTTGAACGCTCACTCTCGAGCTTCTGCACCGAAATATAGCCCCACTTTACTTTAAGACTGAAAGAGTAGCCGAGACCGTCTTCCGCAAATCGTGATTTTGACCAACTTCGGGTCCGTTTCCCGGAACTTGGGGGATATATTCCATTTCCACGGGCTCTAAACTAACTCTTGATGGCCTTGGGTTTCAGTGAAATGGACAAAGGAAAGCTTTTTGAACACTCTCTTTGTAGCTTCTGGGCCGAAATAGAATCCCACTTCACTTTCAGACTGAAATAGTAGCCGAGACCGCCTCACGCGCATCGTGAGTTAGACCAAGTTCAGCTCGATTTCACGCAACTTTTGGGATATTTTCCAGTCCGGGGGACTAAAATAACTCCGGGTTGCCTTGGTTTGCACTGAAATGGGCACAGCATAACTTTTTGAACGCCCACTTTGGAGCTTGTGGGCCGAAATATAGCCCCACTTTACTTTAAGACTGAAAGAGTAGCTGAGATCGCCTTACGCGCATCGTGATTTTGACCATGTTCGGATCGATTTGTCGGAACTTGGGGGATATTTTCCAGTCCCGGGGACTCTAAACTAACTCCTGATCGCCTTGGTTTGCATTGAAATGGACACAGCACAATTTGTTGAACGCACACTTTCGAGATTCTTGGCCGAAATATAGCCCCACTTCACTTAAGACTCAAAGAGTAGCCGAGACCGCCTTGCTCGCATCGTGAGTTTGACAAACTTCGGGTGGATATTCCGGAACTTGGGGGATATTTTCCAGTCCCAGGAACTTTAAACTAACTCCTGATGGCCTTGGTTTGCAGTGAAATGGACAGAGCAAAACTTTTTGAACGCTCACCTTCGAGCTTCCTGACCGAAATAAAGCCCCACTTTACTTTAAGACTTAAAGAGTAACCGAGACCACCTTACGCGCATTGTGATTTTGACAAACTTCGGTTTGATCTCCCGGAACTTGGGGAACATTTTCCAGTTCCTTGGAGCTAACCTAAGTCCTGATGGCCTTGTTTTGCAGTGAAATAGACACAGCAAAACTTTTTGAACGCTCACTTTCGAGCTTGTGGGCCGAAATATAGCCACACTTTACTTTAAGACTGAAACAGTAGCCGAGACCGCATTTCGCGCATCGTGATTTTGACCAACTCCGGCTCGCTTTCCCGGAACTTGGGACATATTTTCCAGTCCCGGGTACCCTAAACTAACTTTTGATAGCTTTGGTTTGCATTGAAATGCACACAGCAAAACTTTTTGAACGCTCACTTTCGGGCTTCTGGGCCGAAATATAGCCCCACTTCACTTTAAGACTGAAACAGTAGCCGATACCGCATTTCGCGCATCGTGATTTTGATCAACTTCGGTTCGATTCCCCGGAACTTCGGCAATATATTTCAGTCCCGGGGACTCTAAACTAACCCCTGATTGCCTTGGTTTGCAGTGAAATGGACACAGCACATTTTTTTGAACGCTCACTTTCGAGCTTCTCGGCCGAAATATAGCCCTACTTCACTTTAAGACTGAAAGAGTAGCCGAGACCGCCTTACGTGCATCGTAATTTTGACCAACTTCGGCTCGATTTCCCGGAAGTTGGCGAATATTTTCAATTCCCGGACAAGCTAAACTAACTTCCGATGGCCTTAGTTTGCAGTTAAATGGACACAGCAAAACTTTTTGAACGCTCACTTTCGAGCTTATGGGTCGAAATATAGCCCCACTTAACTTTAAGACTGAAAGACTAGTCGAGACCGCCTTACGCGCATCGTGATTTTGGGATACTTCGGCTGGATTTGCCGCAAATAGGGGGATATTTTCCAGTCCCGGGGACTCTAAACTAACTCCTGATGACCTTGGTTTGCAGTGAAATGGACACAGGAACACTTTTTGAACGCGCACTTTCGAGCTTGCTGGCCGAAATATAGCCCTACTTCTTTTTAAGACTGAAAGAGTAGGCGGGAGCGCCTTACGCGCATTGTGATTTTGAGGATCTTCGGCTCGATCTGGCGAAACTTGGGACATATTTTCCAGTCCCAAAGTCTCTAAACTCACTCCTGATTGTCTAAGATGTGAGTGAAATAGAGACAAAAATTTTTGAACCCTTACTTTCGAGCTTCTGGAGTTAAATCTAAGCCCACTTTACCTTAAGACTGAAAGAGTAGCCGAGACCCCCTTACGCGCATCGTGATTTTGACTAACTTCGGGTGGATTTCCCGTAACTTGGGGGATATTTCCAGTCCCTTGGACGCTAAACTAAGTCGTGATGGCCTTGTTTTGCAGTCAAATGGACACAGCAAAACTTTTTAAACACTCAGTTTCGAGCTTCTGGGCCGAAATATTGAACCACTTCACTTTAAGACTGAAAGAGTAGCCGAGACCGCCGTACGCGCGTCGTGATTTTGACCAACTTCGGTTAAATTTCCCGAAAATTGGGGGATATTTTCCAGTCCCGGGGACTCTAAACTGACCCCCGACGTCCTTGGTCTGCAGTAAAATGGACACAGCAAAACTTTTTGAACGCTCACTTTTGAGCTTCTGGGCCGAAATATAGCTCCACTTCACTTTAAGAGTGAAAGAGTAGCCGAGACCGCCTTACGCCTATCGTAATTTTGATCAACTTCGGCCCGATTTCCCGGAACTTGGGGGATATTTTTCAGTCCCGGGGACTCAAAACTAACTCGTGCTGGTCTTGGTTTGCAGTGAAACGGAAACAGAAAAAGGTTTTGAACGCATACTTTCGAGCTTCTGGATCGAAATAGAACCCCACTTCACTTGAAGACTGAAAGAGTAGCCGAGACCGCCTTACGTGCATCGTGATTTTGAGCAACTTCGGCTCGATTTGCCGGAACTAAGGTGATATATTCCAGTTCTGAGGACTCTAAACTAATTCCTGATGGCCTTGGTTTGCAGTAAAATGGAGCCAGCAAAACTTTTTGAACGCTCAATTTCGAGCTTCTGGGCCAAAATATAGCACCCCATTACTTTAACACTGAAAGAGTAGCCGAGACCGCCTTACGCGCATCGTGATTTTGACAAACTTCGGGTTGATTTCCCGGAACTTGGGGGATATTTTCCAGTCCCGGGGACTCTCAACTAACTCCTGCTTGTCTTGGTTTGCAGTGAAATGGACACAGCGAAAGTTTTTGAACGCTCACTCTCGAGCTTCTGGGCCGAAATAGAGCCCCATTTGACTTTAAGACTGAAAGAGTAGGCGACACCGTCTTAAGCGAATCGTGATTTTGACCAATTTCGCGTTTATTTCGCGAAACTTGGGGGATATATTCCAGTCAAAGGGACTCTAAAGTAACTCCTGATGGCCTTGGTTTTCAGTGAAATGGACAGAGCACAACTTTGGAGCTTCTGGGCAGAAATATAGCCCCACTTTACTTTAAGACTGAAAGAGTAGATGAGACCGCGTTACGCGCATCGTAATTTTGACGAACTTCGAATGGATTTCCCGGAACTTGGGGGATATTTTGCAGTCCCTTGGACGCTAAACTAAGTCCTGATGGCCTTGTTTTGAAGTAAAATGGACACAACAAAACTTTTTGAACGCTCACTTTCTAGCTTGTGGGCCGAAATATAGCCACACTTCACTTTAGGACTGACACAGTAGCCGAGACCACCTTACGCGCATCATGAATTTGATCAACTTCGGCTCGATTTCCCGGGAGTTGGGGGATATTCTCCAGTCCCGGGGACTCTAATCTAACTTCTGATGGCCTTGGTTTCCACTGAAAGTGACAGAGCAAAACGTTTTAAACACTCACTTTCGAGCTTCTGGGCCGAAATATTGCCCCACTTCACTTTAAGACTGAAAGAGTAGCCGAGACCACCTTACGCACATCGTGATTTTGACCAACTTCGGCTCGATTTACCGGAACTTGGGGGATATTTTCCAGTCCCGAGGACTCTTAAGTAACCCCTGATGGCCTTGGTTTGCATTGAAATGGATACAGCAAAACTTTTTGAACGCTCACTTTTGAGCTTCTGGGCCGAAATATAGCCCCACTTCACTTTAAGACTGAAAGAGTAGCCGAGACCGTCTTACGCGCATCGTGATTTTGACCAACGTCTTCTCGATTTTCCGGAACTTGGGAAATACATTCCACTCCCGGGGACTCTAAACTAACTCCTGATAGCCTTGGTTTGCAGTGAAATAGACACAGTAATTGTTTTTGAGCTTTGAGCTTGTGGGCCAAAATAGAGCCCCACTTCACTTTAAGACTGAAGGAGTAGACGACACCGCCTTAACCGCACCGTGATTTTGACCAACTTCGGCTCGATTTGCCGGAACTTGGGGGATATTTTCCAGTCCCAGGGACTCTAAACTAACTCCTGATTGTCTTGGTTTTCAGTGAAATGGACACAGCGAAAGTTTTTCAACGCTCACTCTCGAGCTTCTGGACCGAAATATAGCCCCACTTTACCTTTAGACTGAAAGAGTAGCCGAGACCGTCTTCCGCAAATCGTGATTTTGACCAACTTCGGGTCGGTTTCCCGGAACTTGGGGGATATATTCCATTTCCGCGGGCTCTAAACTAACTCCTGATGGCCTTGGTTTGAAATGGACAAAGGAAAGCTTTTTAAACACTCTCTTTGCAGGTTCTGGGCCGAAATAGAATCCCACTTCACTTTCAGACTGAAATAGTAGCCGAGACCGCCTCACGCGCATCGTGAGTTAGACCAACTTCAGCTCGATTTCACGCAACTTTTGGGATATTTTCCAGTCCGGGGTACTCTAAACTAACTCCGAATGGCCTTGGTTTGCACTTAAATGCGCACAGCATAACTTTTTGAACGCCCACTTTGGAGCTTGTGGGCCGAAATATAGCCCCACTTCACTTTAAGAGTGAAAGAGTAGCCGAGATCGCCTTACGCGCATCGTGATTTTGACCATTTTCGCATCGATTTATCGGAACTTGGGGGATATTTTCCAGTCCCGGGGACTCTAAACTAACTCCTGATCGCCTTGCTTTGCATTGAAATGGACAGAGCAAAACTTTTTGAACGCTCACTTTCGAGCTTGTGGGCCGAAATATAGCCACACTTTACTTTAAGACTGAAACAGTAGCGGAGACCGCATTTCGCGCATTGTGATTTTAATCAACTTCGGCTCGCTTTCCCGGAACTTGGGGAATATTTTCCAGTTCCGGGGACTGTAAACTAACCCCTGATGGCCTTGGTTTGCAGTGAAATGAACACAGCAAAACTTTTTGAACGCTGACTTTCGAGCTTCTGGACAGAAATATAGCCCCACTTCACTTTAAGACTGAAAGGGTAGCCGAGACCGCTTTGGGAGCATCGTGATTTTGACCAACTTCAGCTCGATTTACCGGAAATTGGGAAATATTTTCCAGTCGCAGGGACGCTAAACTAACTCGTGAAGGCCTTGTTTTTCAGTCAAAGAACACAGCGAAACTTTTTGAACGCTCACTTTCGGGCTTCTGGGCCGAAATATAGCGCCACTTCACTTTAAGACTGAAACAGTAGCCGATACCGCATTTCGCGCATCGTGATTTTGATCAACTTCGGTTCGATTCCCCGGAACTTGGGCAATAGTTTTCAGTCCCGGGGACTCTAAACTAACCCCTGATGGCCTTGGTTTGCAGTGAAATGAACACAGGAAAACTTTTTGAACGCTCACTTTCGGGCTTCTGGGCCGAAATATAGCGCCACTTCACTTTAAGACTGAAACAGTAGCCGATACCGCATTTCGCGCATCGTGATTTTGATCAACTTCGGTTCGATTCCCCGGAACTTGGGCAATATTTTTCAGTCCCGGGGACTCTAAACTAACCCCTGATGGCCTTGGTTTGCAGTGAAATGAACACAGCAAAACTTTTTGAACGCTCACTTTCGGGCTTCTGGCCCGAAATATAGCGCCACTTCACTTTAAGACAGAAACTGTAGCCGAGACCATTTTAGGGGCATCGCGATTTTGACCAACCTCGGCTCAATTTCCCGGACCTTGGGGCATATTTTCTTGTCCCGGGGACGTTAAGTAACTCCTGATGGCCTTGGTTTCCAGTGAAATGAACACAGCAAAACTTTTTGAACGTTCACATTCGGGCTTCTGGCCCGAAATATAGCCCCACTTCACTTTAAGACTGAAAGAGTAGCCGACACTACCTTACGCAAATCGTGATTTTGACCAACTTCGGCTCGATTTCCCGGAACTTGGGGGATATTTTCCAGTCCCGGGGACTCTAAACTTGCTCCTGATGGCTTTGGTTTCCAGTGAAATAAACACAGGGAAACTTTTTGAACGCTCACTTTCAAGCTCCTGGGAAGGAATAAAGCCCTACTTCACTTTAAGACTGAAACAGGAAGCGAGACCGCCTAACGCGCACCGTGATTTTGACCAACTTCGGCTAAATTTCCCTGAACTTGGGGGATATTTTCCAGTCCCGAGGACTCTTAAGTAACCCCTGATGGCCTTCGTTTGCATTGAAATGGATACAGCAAAACTTTTTGAAGCTCACTTTTGAGCTTCTGGGCCGAAATATAGCCCCACTTCACTTTAAGACTGAAAGACTAGCGAAGACCGTCTTGCCCGCATCGTGATTTTGACCAACGTCTGCTCCATTTTCCGGAACTTGGGAAATATATTGCAGTTCCGGGGACTCTAAACTAACTCCTGATAGCCTTGGTTTGCAGTGAAATGGACACAGCAATTTTTTTGGAGCGCTCACTTTGGAGCTTCTGGGCCGAAATAGAGCCCCACTTCACTTTAAGACTGAAAGAGTAGCCGAGGCCGGCTTAGGCGCATCGTGATTTTGACCAACTTCGGCTTGAGTTGCCAGAACTTAAAAGATATTTTCCAGTCCCGGGGACTCTAAACTAACTCATGATGGCCTTGGTTTTCAGTGAAATTCAGAGAGGAAAACTTTTTGAACGCTCACTTTCGAGCTTCTAGACCGAAATATAGCCCTACTTCACTTTAAGACTGAAAGAGTAGCCGAGACCGCCTTACGCGAATCGTTATTTTGTCCAACTTCGTCTCGATTTCGCGGAACTTGTGCGATATTTTCCAGTTCCGGGCGCTGTAAACTACTTCCTGAGGGCCTTGCTTTGCAGTGAAATGGGCACAGCATAACTTTTTGAATGCTCACTTTCGAGCTTCTGGGCCGAAATATACAGCCACGTCACTTTAAGACTAAAAGAGTAGCCGAGACTGCTTTACGCGCATCGTGATTTTGACAAACTTCGGCTCGATTTCCCGGAACTTGGGGGATATTTTGATGTCCCGGAGACTGTAAACTATCTCCTTATGTGGCTTGGTTCGCGGTGAAATGGACACAGCAAAACTTTTTGAACTTTCACTTTCGAGCTTCTGGGCCGAAATATAGCCCGAGTTCACTTTAAAGAATGAAGGAATAGCCGAGACCGCCTTACGCGCATCGTGATTTTGACCAACTTTGGCTCGATTTACCGGGAAATGGGAAATATTTTCCGGTACCGGGGACTCTAAAGTAACTCCTGATTGCCTTGGTTTGCATTGAAATGGAGAGAGCAAAACTTTTTCAACGCTCCCCTTCGAGCTTCTGAGCCGAAATATAGCCCCACTTTAGTTTAAGACTGAAAGAGTAGCCGACACCCTCTTACGCGCATCGTGATTTTGACCAACTTCGGCTCGACTTCCCGAAACTTCGGGGATATATTCAAGTCCCAGGGACCCTAAACTAACCCCTGATGGCCTTGGTCTGCAGTGAAATGGACACAGCAAATTTTTTTCGGCGCTCACTTTGGAGCTTCTTGGCCGAAATATAGCCCCACTTCACTTTAAGACTGAAAGAGTAGCCGAGGCCGCTCTAGGCGAATCGTGATTTTGACCAACTTCGGCTTGAGTTGCCAGAACTTAAGGGATATTTTCCAGTCCCGTGGACTCTAAACTAACTAATGATGGCCTTGGTTTTCAGTTAAATTGAGAGAGTAAAACTTTTTGAACGCTCACTTTGGAGCTTCTGGGCCGAAATATACAGCCACGTCACTTTAAGACTAAAAGAGTAGCCGAGACTGCTTTACGCGCATCGTGATTTTGACAAACTTCGGCTCTATTTCCCGGAACTTGGGCGATATTTTCCAGTCCCGCGGTCTCTAAAGTAACTGCTGATGGCCTTGCTCTGGAGTGAAAAGGACACAGCACAACTTTTTGAATGCTCACTTTCCAGCTTCTGGGCGGAAATAAATCCGCAGTTTACTTTAAGAATGAAAGAGTAACCGGGACCGCCTTACGCGCATCGTGATTTTGACCAACTTTGGCTCGATTTCCCGGGAAATGGACGATATTTTCTGGTACCGGGGACTCTAAACTAACTCCTGATTGCCTTGGTTTGCAGTGAAATGGACACAGCACAACTTTTTGAACGCTCACGTTTGAGCTTCTGGGCCGAGGCATAGCCCTACTTCACTTTAAGAGTGAAAGACTAGCCGAGACCGCCTTACGCCCATCGTAATTTTGACGAACTTCCGCTCGATTTCCCGGAACTTGGGGGAGATTTTCTAGTCCCGCGGACTCTAAAGTAACTGCTGATGGCCTTGCTCTGGAGTGAAAAGGACACAGCACAACTTTTTGAATGCTCACTTTCCAGCTTCTGGGCGGAAATAAATCCGCAGTTTACTTTAAGAATGAAAGAGTAACCGGGACCGCCTTACGCGCATCGTGATTTTGACCAACTTTGGCTCGATTTCCCGGGTAATGGGGGATATTTTCCGGTACCGGGGACTCTAAACTAACTCCTGATTGCCTTGGTTTGCAATGAAATGGACACAGCACAACTTTTTGAACGCTCACGTTTGAGCTTGTGGGCCGAAGCATAGCCCTACTTCACTTTAAGACTGAAAGACTAGCCGAGACCGCCTTACGCGCATCGTGATTTTGGGCTACTTCGGCTCGATTTGCCGGTACTTGGGAGATCATTCCCAGTCCCGGGCACTCTAAACTAATTCCTGATGGCCTTGGTTTTCAGTGAAATGGACACAGCCAAACTCTTTGAACGTTCACTTTCGAGCTTCTGGGCCGAAATATAGCCCCACTTCACTTTAAGACTGAAAGAGTAGCCGGGACCGCCTTACGCGCATGGTAATTTTGTCGAACTTCGGCTTGATTTCCTGGGACTTGGGGGATATTTTCCAGTCCCGGATGCTCTAAACTAACTCCTGAGTGCCTTGGTTTTTAGTGAAATGGACACAGGTAAAAGGGGCGCACGCTAGGTTTCCAGGTTGTAGGCCGAAATATAGCCCCACTTTATTTTAAGACTGAAAGTGTACACGAAACCGCCTTAAGCGCATCGAAATTTTTAGCCACTATGGCTCGATCTGCCAAAACTTGGGGGATATTTTCCAGTCCCGGGTACTCTACCCTAACTGTTGATGGCCTTAGTTTTCAGTCAAATGGTCACAGGTAACAGGAGCGCACGCTCGGTGTCGAGCTTCTAGGCCGAAATGTAGCCCCAGTTCATTTTAAGACTGAAAGAGTAAACGAAACTGCCGTACGCTTATCGTAATTTTAAGAAAGTATGGCTCAATTTGCCGAAACTTGGAGGATAGCTTCCAGTCTCGAGGATTCTAAACTGTCTCCTGATGGACTTAGTTCTTAGTGAAATGGACACAGGTAAAAGGAGAGCACGCTCGGTGTCGAGCTTGTAGAACCGAAATATAGCCCCACTTCATTTTCGGAGTAAACGAGTAGCCGAGACCGCCTTACGCGCATCGTGATTTTGAGGATCTTTGGCTCGATTTGCCGGAATTCGGGGAATATTTTCCAGTCCCGAGGACTCTATGCTAACTCCTGATGAACTTAGTTTTCAGTGATATGTACACAGGCAAAAGGAGCGCACGCTCGGTGTTGAGCTCGTCGGCCGAAATATAGCCCCACTTCATTTTAAGACTGAAAGAGTAGCCGAGACCGCCTTACGCGCATCGTGATTTTGAGTAACTTTGGCTCGATCTGCCAGAATTTGGGAAATATTTTCCAGTGCCAAGGACTCTAAACTAACTCCTGATGGCCTAAGATGTCAGTGAAATGGACACAGGTAAAATTAGCGCACGCCCGGTCTCGAGCTTCTAGGTCGAAATATAGCCCCCCTTAATTTTAAGACTAAAAGAGTAGCCGAGACCGCCTTATGCGCATCGTGATTTTGGGCCACTTTTGCTCGATTTCCCGAAAGTTGGCGAATAATTTAAAGTCCCGGGGACGCTAAACTAACTCCCGATGACCTTGGTTTGCGGTTTAATGAACACAGCAAAACATTCTGAACGCTCACCTTCGAGCTTCAGGGCCGAAATATAGCCCTACTTAAATTTAAGACTGAAAGAATAGCCGAGAGCCCGTTACGCGCATCGTAATTTTCATCAACTTCGGCGCCATTTCCTGGAACTTGGAGAATATTTTCAAGTCCCGGGGACTCTATACTAACTCCTGATGGCCTTGGTTTGCAGTGAAATGGACACGGCAAAACTTTTTGAACGCTCACTTTCGAGCTTGTGGGCCTAAATATAGCCCTACTTCACTTTAAGACTGAAAGAGTAGCCGAGACCGCCTTACGCGCATCGTAATTTTGACCAACTTCGGCTCGATTTCCCGGAAGTTGGCGAATATTTTCAATTCCCGGACAAGCTAAACTAACTTCCGATGGCCTTAGTTTGCAGTTAAATGGACACAGCAAAACTTTTTGAACGCTCACTTTCGAGCTTATGGGTCGAAATATAGCCCCACTTAACTTTAAGACTGAAAGAGTAGCCGAGACCGCCTTACGCGCATCGTGATTTTGGGATACTTCGGCTGCATTTGCCGCAAGTAGGGGGATATTTTCCAGTCCCGGGAACTCTAAATTAACTCCTGATGGCCTTGGTTTGCAGTGAAATGGACACAGGAACACTTTTTGAACGCGCACTTTCGAGCTTGCTGGCCGAAATATAGCCCTACTTCTTTTTTAGACTGAAAGAGTAGGCGGGAGCGCCTTACGCGCATTGTCATCTTGAGGATCTTCGGCTCGATCTGGCGAAACTTGGGAGATATTTTCCAGTCCCAAAGTCTCTACACTCACTCCTGTTTGTCTAAGATGTGAGTGAAATACAGAGAAAAATTTTTGAACCCTTACTTTCGAGCTTCTGGAGTTAAATCTAAGCCCACTTTACCTTAAGACTGAAAGAGTAGCCGAGACCCCCTTAACCGCATCGTGATTTTGACTAACTTCGGGTGGATTTCCCGTAACTTGGGGGATATTTCCAGTCCCTTGGACGCTAAACTAAGTCGTGATGGCCTTGTTTTGCAGTGAAATGGACACAGCAAAACTTTCTAAACACTCAGTTTCGAGCTTCTGAGCCGAAATATTACCCCACTTCACTTTAAGACTGAAAGAGTAGCCGAGACCGCCCTACGCGCGTCGTGATTTTGACCAACTTCGGTTAAGTTTCGCGGAACTTGGGGGATATTTTCCAGTCCCGGGGACTCTAAACTGACCCCCGACGTCCTTGGTCTGCAGTAAAATGGACACAGCAAAACTTTTTGAACGCTCACTTTTGAGCTTCTGGGCCGAAATATAGCTCCACTTCACTTTAAGAGTGAAAGACTAGCCGAGACCGCCTTACGCCCATCGTAATTTTGACGAACTTCCGCTCGATTTCCCGGAACTTGGGGGAGATTTTCTAGTCCCGCGGACTCTAAAGTAACTGCTGATGGCCTTGCTCTGGAGTGAAATGGACACAGCACAACTTTTTGAATGCTCACTTTCCAGCTTCTGGGCGGAAATAAATCCGCAGTTTACTTTAAGAATGAAAGAGTAACCGGGACCGCCTTACGCGCATCGTGATTTTGACCAACTTTGGCTCGATTTCCCGGGTAATGGGGGATATTTTCCGGTACCGGGGACTCTAAACTAACTCCTGATTGCCTTGGTTTGCAATGAAATGGACACAGCACAACTTTTTGAACGCTCACGTTTGAGCTTGTGGGCCGAAGCATAGCCCTACTTCACTTTAAGACTGAAAGACTAGCCGAGACCGCCTTACGCGCATCGTGATTTTGGGCTACTTCGGCTCGATTTGCCGGTACTTGGGAGATCATTCCCAGTCCCGGGCACTCTAAACTAATTCCTGATGGCCTTGGTTTTCAGTGAAATGGACACAGCCAAACTCTTTGAACGTTCACTTTCGAGCTTCTGGGCCGAAATATAGCCCCACTTCACTTTAAGACTGAAAGAGTAGCCGGGACCGCCTTACGCGCATGGTAATTTTGTCGAACTTCGGCTTGATTTCCTGGGACTTGGGGGATATTTTCCAGTCCCGGATGCTCTAAACTAACTCCTGAGTGCCTTGGTTTTTAGTGAAATGGACACAGGTAAAAGGGGCGCACGCTAGGTTTCCAGGTTGTAGGCCGAAATATAGCCCCACTTTATTTTAAGACTGAAAGTGTACACGAAACCGCCTTAAGCGCATCGAAATTTTTAGCCACTATGGCTCGATCTGCCAAAACTTGGGGGATATTTTCCAGTCCCGGGTACTCTACCCTAACTGTTGATGGCCTTAGTTTTCAGTCAAATGGTCACAGGTAACAGGAGCGCACGCTCGGTGTCGAGCTTCTAGGCCGAAATGTAGCCCCAGTTCATTTTAAGACTGAAAGAGTAAACGAAACTGCCGTACGCTTATCGTAATTTTAAGAAAGTATGGCTCAATTTGCCGAAACTTGGAGGATAGCTTCCAGTCTCGAGGATTCTAAACTATCTCCTGATGGACTTAGTTCTTAGTGAAATGGACACAGGTAAAAGGAGAGCACGCTCGGTGTCGAGCTTGTAGAACCGAAATATAGCCCCACTTCATTTTCGGAGTAAACGAGTAGCCGAGACCGCCTTACGCGCATCGTGATTTTGAGCATCTTTGGCTCGATTTGCCGGAATTCGGGGAATATTTTCCAGTCCCGAGGACTCTATGCTAACTCCTGATAAACTTAGTTTTCAGTGATATGTACACAGGCAAAAGGAGTGCACGCTCGGTGTTGAGCTCGTCGGCCGAAATATAGCCCCACTTCATTTTAAGACTGAAAGAGTAGCCGAGACCGCCTTACGCGCATCGTGATTTTGAGCAACTTTGGCTCGATCTGCCAGAATTTGGGAAATATTTTCCAGTGCCAAGGACTCTAAACTAACTCCTGATGGCCTAAGATGTCAGTGAAATGGACACAGGTAAAATTAGCGCACGCCCGGTCTCGAGCTTCTAGGTCGAAATATAGCGCCCCTTAATTTTAAGACTGAAAGAGTAGCCGAGACCGCCTTACGCATCGTGATTTTGGGCCACTTTTGCTCGATTTCCCGGAAGTTGGCGAATAATTTAAAGTCCCGGGGACGCTAAACTAACTCCCGATGACCTTGGTTTACAGTATAATGAACACAGCAAAACATTCTGAACGCTCACCTTCGAGCTTCAGGGCCGAAATATAGCCCTACTTAAATTTAAAACTGAAAGAATAGCCGAGAGCCCGTTACGCGCATCGTAATTTTCATCAACTTCGGCGCCATTTCCTGGAACTTGGAGAATATTTTCCAGTCCCGGGGACTCTATACTAACTCCTGATGGCCTTGGTTTGCATTGAAATGGACACAGCAAAACTTTTTGAACGCTCACTTTCGAGCTTGTGGGCCTAAATATAGCCACACTTCACTTTAAGACTGAAACAGTAGCCGAGACCGCGTTACGCGCATCGTGATTTTGATCAACTTCTGCTCGCTTTCCTGGAACTTGGGGAATATTTTCCAGTCCCAGGCACTCTAAACTAACTCCTGATGGCCATGGTTTGCAGTGAAATTCACACAGCACAACTTTTTGAACGCACACTTTCGAGCTTCTAGGCCGAAATATAGTCCCACATCACTTACGACTTAAAGAGTAGCCGAGACCGGCGTGCCCGCATCGTGATTTCGGCCAACTTCGGGTCGATATTCCGGAACTTGAAGATATTTTCCAGTCCCAGGGACTCTAAGCTAACTCTTGATGGCCTTGGTTTGCAGTGAAATGGAGACAGCAAAACTTTTTGACCGCTCACCTTGAAGCTTCTGGGGCGAAATATAGCCCACTTTACTTTAATACTGAAAAAGTAGCCGAGACCGCCCTACGCGCATCGTGATTTTGACAAACTTCGGGTGGATTTCCCGGAACTTGGGGGATATTTTCCAGTCCCTTGGACGCTAAACTAGGTGCCGATGGCCTTGTTTTGCAGTGAAATGGACACAGCAAAGCTTTTTCAACGCTCACTTTCGAGCTTGTGGGCTGAAATATAGCCATACTTCACTTTAAGACTGAAACAGTAGCCGACACCACGTTTCGCGCATCGTGATTTTGATCAACTTCGGCTCGATTTCCCGGAACTTGCGAAATAATTTCCAGTCCCGGGGACTCTAAACTAACTCGTGCTGGTCTTGGTTTGCAGTGAAACGGAAACAGAAAAAATTTTTGAACGCATACTTTCGAGCTTCTGGACCGAAATAGAAGCCCACTTCACTTGAAGACTGAAAGAGTAGCCGAGACCGCCTTACATGCATCGTGATTTTGAGCAACTTCGGCTCGATTTGCCGGAACTAAGGGGATATATTCCAGTTCTGAGGACTCTAAACTAATCTCTGATGGCCTTGGTTTGCAGTAAAATGGATCCAGCAAAACTTTTTGAACGCTCAATTTCGAGCTTCTGGGCCAAAAGATAGCGCCCCATTACTTTAACACTGAAAGACTAGCCGAGACCGCCTTACGCGCATCGTGATTTTGACAAACTTTGGGTGGATTTCCCGGATCATGGGGACTCTCAACTAACTCCTCCTCTTCTTGGTTTGCAGTGAAATGGACACAGCGAAAGTTTTTGAAGGCTCACTCTCGAGCTTCTGGGCCGAAATAGAGCCCCATTTGACTTTAAGACTGAAAGAGTAGGCGAGACCGTCTTGAGCGAATCGTGATTTTGACCAATTTCGCGTTTATTTCCCGAAACTTGGTGGATATATTCCAGTCAAAGGGACTCGAAAGTAACTCCTGATGGCCTTGGTTTTCAGTGAAATGGACAGAGCACAACTTTGGAGCTTCTGGGCAGAAATATAGCCCCACTTTACTTTAAGACTGAAAGAGTAGATGAGACCGCCTTACGCGCATCGTAATTTTGACGAACTTCGAATGGATTTCCCGGAGCTTGGGGAATATTTTGCAGTCCCTTGGACGCTAAACTAAGTCCTGATAGCCTTGTTTTGAAGTAAAATGGACACAACAAAACTTTTTGAACGCTCACTTTCTAGCTTGTGGGCCGAAATATAGTCACACTTCACTTTAGGACTGACACAGTAGCCGAGGGCACGTTACGCGCATCATGAATTTGATCAACTTCGGCTCGATTTCCGGGACTTGGGGGATATTCTCCAGTCCCGGGGACTCTAAAGTAACTTCTGATGGCCTTGGTTTGCACTGAAAGTGACAGAGCAAAACTTTTTAAACACTCACTTTCGAGCTTCTGGCCGAAATATTGCCCGACTTCACTTTAAGACTGAAAGAGTAGCCGAGACCACCTTGCGCACATCGTGATTTTGACCAACTTCGGCTCGATTTACCGGAACTTGGGGGATATTTTCCAGTCCCGAGGACTCTTAAGTAACCCTTGATGGCCTTGGTTTGCATTGAAATGGATACAGCAAAACGTTTTGCACGCTCACTTTTGAGCTTCTGGGCCGAAATATAGCCCCACTTCACTTTAAGACTGAAAGAGTGGCCAAGACCGTCTTACGCACATCGTGATTTTGACCAACGTCTTCTCGATTTTCCGGAACTTGGGAAATACATTCCACTCTCGGGTACTCTAAACTAACTCCTGATAGCCTTGGTTTGCAGTGAAATAGACACAGTAATTGTTTTTGCGCTTTGAGCGTGTGGGCCGAAATAGAGCCCCACTTCACTTTAAGACTGAAGGAGTAGCCGACACCGCCTTAAGCGCACCGTGATTTTGACCAACTTCGGCTCGATTTGCCGGAACCTGGGAGATATTTTCCAGTCCCGGGGACTCTAAACTAACTCCTAATTGTCTTGGTTTTCAGTGAAATGGACAAAGCGAAAGTTTTTGAACGCTCACTCTCGAGCTTCTGCACCGAAATATAGCCCCACTTTACTTTAAGACTGAAAGAGTAGCCGAGACCGTCTTGCGCAAATCGTGATTTTGACCAACTTCGGGTCGGTTTCCCGGAACTTGGGGGATATATTCCATTTCCGCGGGCTCTAAACTAACTCCTGATGGCCTTGGTTTTCAGTGAAATGGACAAAGGAAAGCTTTTTGAACACTCTCTTTGTAGCTTCTGGGCCGAAATAGAATCCCACTTCACTTTCAGACTGAAATAGTAGCTGAGACCGCCTCACGCGCATCGTAAGTTAGACCAAGTTCAGCTCGATTTCACATAACTTTTGGGATATTTTTAGTCCGGGGGACTCTAAACAAACTACGGATGGCCTTGGTTTGCACTGAAATGCGCACAGCATAACCTTTCGAACGCCCACTTTGGAGCTTGTGGGCCGAAATATAGCCCCACTTCACTTTAAGACTGAAAGAGTAGCCGAGATCGCCTTACGCGCATCTTGATTTTGACCATTTTCGGATCGATTTCTCGGAACTTGGGGGATATTTTCCAGTCTCGGGGACTCTAAACTAACTCCTGATCGCCTTGCTTTGCATTGAAATGGACAGGGCAAAACTTTTTGAACGCTCACTCTCGAGCTTGTGGGCCGAAATATAGCCACACTTTACTTTAAGACTGAAACAGGAGCCGAGACCACGTTACGCGCATCATGAATTTGATCAACTTCGCCTCCAATTCCCGGGACTTCGGGGATATTTTCCAGTCCCGGGGACTCGAAACTAACTCCTGAGGGCCTTGGTTTGCATTGAAATGGACACAGCACAATTTTTGGAACGCACACTTTGGAGATTCTGGGCCGAAATATAGCCCCACTTCACTTAAGACTGAAAGAGTAGCCGAGACCGCCTTGCTCGCATCGTGAGTTTGACAAACTTCGGGTTGATCTCCCGGAACTTGGGGAACATTTTCCAGTCCCTTGGACGGTAACCTAAGTCCTGATGGCCTTGTTTTGCAGTGAAATAGACACAGCAAAACTTTTTGAACGCTCACTTTCGAGCTTGTGGGCCGAAATATAGCCACACTTTACTTTAAGACTGAAACAGTAGCCGAGACCGCATTTCGCGCATCGTGATTTTGATCAACTTCGGCTCGCTTTCCCGGAACTTGGGGAATATTTTCCAGTCCCGGGGACCCTAAACTAACTTTTGATAGCTTTGGTTTGCAGTGAAATGCACACAGCAAAACTTTTTGAACGCTGACTTTCGAGCTTCTGGACAGAAATATAGCCCCACTTCACTTTGAGACTGAAAGGGTAGCCGAGACCGCTTTGGGAGCATCGTGATTTTGACCAACTTTAGCTCGATTTACCGGAACTTGGGTAATATTTTCCAGTCGCAGGGACCCTAAACTAACTCGTGAAGGCCTTGTTTTTCAGTCAAAGAACACAGCAAAACTTTTTGAACGCTCGCTTTCGGGCTTCTGGGCCGAAATATAGCCCACTTCACTTTAAGACTGAAACAGTAGCCGATACCGCATTTCGCGCATCGTGATTTTGATCAACTTCGGTTCGATTCCCCGGAACTTGGGCAATATTTTTCAGTCTCGGGGACTCTAAACTAACCCCTGATGGCCTTGGTTTGCAGTTAAATGGACACAGCAAAACTTTTTGAACGCTCACTTTCGGCCTTCTGGCCCGAAATATAGCCTCACTTCACTTTAAGACAGAAACTGTAGCCGAGACCACTTTAGGGGCATCGTGATTTTGACCAACCTCGGCTCAATTTCCCGGACCTTGGGGCATATTTTCTTGTCCCGGAGACGCTAAACTAACTCCTGATAGCCTTGGTTTGCAGTGAAATGAACACAACAAAACTTTTTGAACGCTCACTTTCGGGCTTCTGGCCCGAAATATAGCCCCACTTCACTTTAAGACTGAAAGAGTAGCCGAGACTACCTTACGCAAATCGTGATTTTGACCAACTTCGGCTCGATTTCCCGGAAGTTGGGGGATATTTTCCAGTCCCGGGGACTCTAAACTAGCTCCTGATGGCTTTGGTTTGCAGTGAAATAAACACAGGGAAACTTTTTGAACGCTCACTTTCGAGCTCCTGGGCAGGAATAAAGCCTCACTTCACTTTAAGACTGAAACAGTAAGCGAGACCGCCTAACGCGCACCGTGATTTTGACCAACTTCGGCTAACTTTCCCTGAACTTGGGGGATATTTTCCAGTCCCGAAAACTCTTAAGTAACCCCTGATGAACTTCGTTTGCATTGAAATGGATACAACAAAACTTTTTGAAGCTCACTTTTGAGCTTCTGGGCCGAAATATAGCCCCACTTCACTTTAAGACTGAAAGACTAGCCAAGACCGTCTTGCGCGCATCGTGATTTTGACCAACGTCTTCTCCATTTTCCGGAACTTGGGAAATATATTGCAGTCCCAGAGACTCTCAACTAACTCCTGATGGCCTTGTTTTGGAGTGAAATGGACACGGCAAATTTTTTCCGGCGCTCACTTTGGAGCTTCTGGGCCGAAATAGAGCCCCACTTCACTTTAAGACTGAAAGAGTAGCCGAGGCCGCCTTAGGCGCATTGTGATTTTGACCAACTTCGGCTTGAGTTGCCAGAACTTAAAAGATATTTTCCAGTCCCGGGGACTCTAAACTAACTCATGATTGCCTTGGTTTTCAGTGAAATTGAGAGAGCAAAACTTTTTGAGCGCTCACTTTCGAGCTTCTGGACCGAAATATAGCCCTACTTCACTTTAAGACTGAAAGAGTAGCCGAGACCGCCTTACGCGAATCGTTATTTTGACCAACTTCGTCTGGATTTCGCGGAACTTGGGGGATATTTTCCAGTTCCGGGCACGGTAAACTACTTCCTGAGGGCCTTGCTTTGCAGTGAAATGGGCACAGCATAACTTTTTGAACGCTCACTTTCGAGCTTCTGGGCCGAAATATACACCCACGTCACTTTAAGACTAAAAGAGTAGCCGAGACTGCTTTACGCACATCGTGATTTTGACAAACTTCGGCTCGATTTCCCGCAACTTGGGGGATGTTTTGATGTCCCGGAGACTGTAAACTATCTCCTGATGTGGCTTGGTTCGCGGTGAAATAGACACAGCAAAACTTTTTGAACTTTCACTTTCGAGCTTCTAGGCCGAAATATAGCCCGAGTTCACTTTAAGAATGAAAGAATAGCCGAGACCGCCTTACGCGCAGCGTTATTTTGACCAACTTTGGCTCGATTTCCCGGGAAATGGCGAATATTTTGCGGTACCGGGGACTCTAAAGTAACTCTTGATTGCTTTGGTTTGCATTGAAATGGAGAGAGCAAAACTTTTTCAGTGCTCCCCTTCGGGCTTCTGAGCCGAAATATAGCCCCACTTCAGTTTAAGACTGAAAGAGAAGCCGACACCGTCTTAGACGCATGGTGATTTTGACCAACTTCGGCTTGACTTGCCAGAACTTAAGGGATATTTTCCACTCCCGGGGACTCTAAATTAACTCATGATGGCCTTGGTTTTCAGTTAAATTGAGAGAGTAAAACTTTTTGAACGCTCACTTTGGAGCTTCTGGGCCGAAATATACAGCCACGTCACTTTAAGACTAAAAGAGTAGCCGAGACTGCTTTACGCGCATCGTGATTTTGACAAACTTCGGCTCGATTTCCCGGGACTTGGGGGATATTTTGATGTCCCGGACACTGTAAACAATCTGCTGATGTGGCTTGGTTTGCGGTGAAATAGACACAGCAAAACTTTTTGAACTTTCACTTTCTAGCTTCGGGGCCGAAATATAGCCCCACTTCACTTTAAGACTGAAAGAGTAGGCGAGACCGCCTTACGAGCATCGTGATTTTGACCAAGTTCAGCTCGATTTCCCGGAACTTGGGGGATATTCTCCTGTCCGGGGGACTTTAAACTAACTCCTGATGGCCTTGGTTTGCAGTGAAATGGACACAGCACATTTTTTTGAACGCTCACTTTCGAGCTTCTCGGCCGAAATATAGCCCTACTTCACTTTAAGACTGAAAGAGTAGCCGAGACCGCCTTACGCGCATCGTAATTTTGACCAACTTCGGCTCGATTTCCCGGAAGTTGGCGAATATTTTCAATTCCCGGGGAAGCTAAACTAACTTCCGATGGCCTTAGTTTGCAGTTAAATGGACACAGCAAAACTTTTTGAACGCTCACTTTCGAGCTTATGGGTCGAAATATAGCCGCACTTAACTTTAAGACTGAAAGAGTAGCCGAGACCGCCTTACGCGCATCGTGATTTTGGGATACTTCGGCTGGATTTCCCGCAAATAGGGGGATATTTTCCAGTCCCGGGAATTCTAAACTAACTCCTGATGGCCTTGGTTTGCAGTGAAATGGACACAGGAACACTTTTTGAACGCGCACTTTCGAGCTTGCTGGCCGAAATATAGCCCTACTTCTTTTCAAGACTGAAAGAGTAGGCGGGAGCGCCTTACGCGCATTGTCATCTTGAGGATCTTCGGCTCGATCTGGCGAAACTTGGGAGATATTTTCCAGTCCCAAAGTCTCTACACTCACTCCTGATTGTCTAAGATGTGAGTGAAATGCAGAGAAAAATTTTTGAACCCTTACTTTCGAGCTTCTGGAGTTAAATCTAAGCCCACTTTACCTTAAGACTGAAAGAGTAGCCGAGACCCCCTTAACCGCATCGTGATTTTGACTAACTTCGGGTGGATTTCCCGTAACTTGGGGGATATTTCCAGTCCCTTGGACGCTAAACTAAGTCGTGATGGCCTTTTTTTGCAGTGAAATGGACACAGCAAAACTTTTTAAACACTCAGTTTCGAGCTTCTGGGCGGAAATATTGCCCCACTTCACTTTAAGACTGAAAGAGTAGCCGAGACCGCCGTACGCGCGTCGTGATTTTGACCAACTCCGGTTAAATTTCCCGGAACTTGAGGGATATTTTCCAGGCCCGGGGACTCTAAACTGAGCCCCGACGTCCTTGGTCTGCAGTAAAATGGACACAGCAAAACTTTTTGAACGCTCACTTTTGAGCTTCTGGGCCGAAATATAGCTCCACTTCACTTTAAGAGTGAAAGAGTAGCCGAGACCGCCTTACGCCAATCGTAATTTTGACCAACTTCGGCTCGATTTCCCGGAACTTGGGGGAGATTTTCCAGTCCCGCGGACTCTAAAGTAACTCCTGATGGCCTTGCTCTGGAGTGAAATGGACACAGCACAACTTTTTGAACGCTCACTTTCCAGCTTCTGGGCGGAAATATTGCCCCAGTTCACTTTAAGAATGAAAGAGTAACCGGGACCGCCTTACGCGCATCGTGATTTTGACCAACTTTGGCTCGATTTCCCGGGAAATGGGGGATATATTCTGGTACCGGGGACTCTAAACTAACTCCTGATTGCCTTGGTTTGCAGTGAAATGGACACAGCACAACTTTTTGAACGCTCACGTTTGAGCTTCTGGGCCGAAGCATAGCCCTACTTCACTTTAAGACTGAAAGACTAGCCGACACCGCCTTATGCGCATCGTGATTTTGGGCTACTTCGGCTCGATTTCCCGGAACTTGGGAGATAATTGCCAGTCCCGGGCACTCTAAACTAATTCCTGATGGCCTTGGTTTTCAGTGAAATGGACACAGCCAAACTCTTTGAACGTTCACTTTCGAGCTTCTGGGCCGAAATATAGCCCCACTTCACTTTAAGACTGAAAGAGTAGCCGGGACCGCCTTACGCGCATGGTAATTTTGTCGAACTTCGGCTTGATTTCCTGGGACTTGGGGGATATTTTCCAGTCCCGGAAGCTCTAAACTAACTCCTTAGTGCCTTGGTTTTTAGTGAAATGGACACAGGTAAAAGGGGCGCACGCTAGGTTTCCAGGTTGTAGGCCGAAATATAGCCCCACTTTATTTTAAGACTGAAAGTGTACACGAAACCGCCTTAAGCGCATCGAAATTTTTAGCCACTATGGCTCGATCTGCCAAAACTTGGGGGATATTTTCCAGTCCCGGGTACTCTACCCTAACTGTTGATGGCCTTAGTTTTCAGTCAAATGGTCACAGGTAACAGGAGCGCACGCTCGGTGTCGAGCTTCTAGGCCGAAATGTAGCCCCAGTTCATTTTAAGACTGAAAGAGTAAACGAAACTGCCGTACGCTTATCGTAATTTTAAGAAAGTATGGCTCAATTTGCCGAAACTTGGAGGATAGCTTCCAGTCTCGAGGATTCTAAACTATCTCCTGATGGACTTAGTTCTTAGTGAAATGGACACAGGTAAAAGGAGAGCACGCTCGGTGTCGAGCTTGTAGAACCGAAATATAGCCCCACTTCATTTTCGGAGTAAACGAGTAGCCGAGACCGCCTTACGCGCATCGTGATTTTGAGCATCTTTGGCTCGATTTGCCGGAATTCGGGGAATATTTTCCAGTCCCGAGGACTCTATGCTAACTCCTCATGAACTTAGTTTTCAGTGATATGTACACAGGCAAAAGGAGTGCACGCTCGGTGTTGAGCTTGTCGGCCGAAATATAGCCCCGCTTCATTTTAAGACTGAAAGAGTAGCCGAGACCGCCTTTCGCGCATCGTGATTTTTAGCAACTTTGGCTCGATCTGCCAGTATTTGGGAAATATTTTCCAGTCCCAAGGACTCTAAACTAACACCTGATGGCCTAAGATGTCAGTGAAATGGACACAGGTAAAATTAGCGCACGCCCAGTCTCGAGCTTCTAGGTCGAAATATAGCCCCCCTTAATTTTAAGACTAAAAGAGTAGCCGAGACCGCCTTACGCGCATCGTGATTTTGGGCCACTTTTGCTCGATTTCCCGGAAGTTGGCGAATAATTTAAAGTCCCGGGGACGCTAAACTAACTCCCGATGACCTTGGTTTGCAGTTTAATGAACACAGCAAAACATTCTGAACGCTCACCTTCGAGCTTCAGGGCCGAAATATAGCCCTACTTAAATTTAAGACTGAAAGAATGGCAAAGAGCCCGTTACGCGCATCGTAATTTTCATCAACTTCGGCGCCATTTCCTGGAACTTGGAGAATATTTTCCAGTCCCGGGGACTCTAAACTAACTCCTGATGGCCTTGGTTTGCAGTGAAATGGACACAGCAAAACTGTGTGAACGCTCACCTTCAAGCTTCTGGGCCGAAATATAGCCCACTTTACTTTAATACTGAAAAAGTAGCCGAGACCGCCTTACGCGCATCGTGATTTTGACAAACTTCGGGTGGATTTCCCGGAACTTGGGGGATATTTTCCAGTCCCTTACACGCTAAACTAGGTGCCGATGGCCTTGTTTTGCAGTGAAATGGACACAGCAAAGCTTTTTGAGCTTCTAGGCCAAAATATAGTCCCACATCACTTACGACTTAAAGAGTAGCCGAGACCGCCTTACGCGCATCGTGATTTTGACAAACTTCGGGTTGATTTCCCGGAACTTGGGGGATATTTTCCAGTCCCGGGGACTCTCAACTAACTCCTGCTTGTCTTGGTTTGCAGTGAAATGGACACAGCGAAAGTTTTTGAAGGCTCACTCTCGAGCTTCTGGGCCGAAATAGAGCCCCATTTGACTTTAAGACTGAAAGAGTAGGCGAGACCGTCTTGAGCGAATCGTGATTTTGACAAATTTCGCGTTTATCTCCCGAAACTTGGGGGATATATTCCAGTCAAAGGGACTCTAAAGTAACTCCTGATGGCCTTGGTTTTCAGTGAAAAGGACAGAGCACAACTTTGGAGCTTCTGGACAGAAATATAGCCCCACTTTACTTTAAGACTGAAAGAGTAGATGAGACCGCCTTACGCGCATCGTAATTTTGACGAACTTCGAATGGATTTCCCGGAGCTTGGGGGATATTTTGCAGTCCCTTGGACGCTAAACTAAGTCCTGATGGCCTTGTTTTGATGTAAAATGGACACAACAAAACTTTTTCAACGCTCACTTTCTAGCTTGTGGGCCGAAATAGAGTCACACTTCACTTTAGGACTGACACAGTAGCCGAGACCACGTTACGCGCATCATGAATTTGATCAACTTCGGCTCGATTTCCCGGGACTTGGGGGATATTTTCCAGTCCCGGGGACTCTAAAGTAACTTCTGATGGCCTTGGTTTGCACTGAAAGTGACAGAGCAAAACTTTTTAAACACTCACTTTCGAGCTTCTGGGCCCAAATATTGCCCCACTTCACTTTAAGACTGAAAGAGTAGCCGAGACCAGCTTACGCACATCGTGATTTTGACCAACTTCGGCTCGATTTACCGGAACTTGGGGGATATTTTCCAGTCCCGAGGACTCTTAAGTAACCCCTGATAGCCTTGGTTTGCATTGAAATGGATACAGCAAAACGTTTTCCACGCTCACTTTTGAGCTTCTGGGCCGAAATATAGCCCCACTTCACTTTAAGACTGAAAGAGTAGCCGAGACCGTCTTACGCACATCGTGATTTTGAACAACGTCTTCTCGATTTTCCGGAACTTGGGAAATACATTCCACTCCCGGGGACTCTAACCTAACTCCTGATAGCGTTGGTTTGCAGTGAAATAGACACAGTAATTTTTTTTGAGCTTTGAGCGTGCGGGCCGAAATAGAGCCCCACTTCACTTTAAGACTGAAGGAGTAGCCGACACCGCCTTAAGCGCACCGTGATTTTGACCAACTTCGGCTCGATTTGCCGGAACCTGGGAGATATTTTCCAGTCCCGGGGACTCTAAACTAACTCCTAATTGTCTTGGTTTTAAGTGAAATGGACAAAGCGAAACTTTTTGAACGCTCACTCTCGAGCTTCTGGACCGAAATATAGCCCCACTTTACTTTAAGACTGAAAGAGTAGCCGAGACCGTCTTGCGCAAATCGTGATTTTGACCAACTTCGGGTCGGTTTCCCGGAACTTGGGGGATATATTCCATTTCCGCGGACTCTAAACTAACTCCTGATGGCCTTGGTTTTCAGTGAAATGGACAAAGGAAAGCTTTTTGAACACTCTCTTTGTAGCTTCTGGGTCGAAATAGAATCCCACTTCACTTTGAGACTGAAATAGTAGCCGAGACCGCCTCACGCGCATCGTGAGTTAGACCAAGTTCAGCTCGATTTCACGCAACTTTTGGGATATTTTCCAGTCTGGGGGACTCTAAACTAACTCCGGATGGCCTTGGTTTGCACTGAAATGCGCACAGCATAACTTTTTGAACGCCCACTTTGGAGCTTGTGGGCCGAAATATAGCCCCACTTCACTTTAAGACTGAAAGAGTAGCCGAGATCGCCTTACGCGCATCGTGATTTTGACCTTTTTCGGATCGATTTCTCGGAACTTGGGGGATATTTTCCAGTCCCGGGGACTCTAAACTAACTCCTGATCGCCTTGCTTTGCATTGAAATGGACAGAGCAAAACTTTTTGAACGCTCACTTTCGAGCTTGTGGGCCGAAATATAGCCACACTTTACTTTAAGACTGAAACAGGAGCCGAGACCACGTTACGCGCATCATGAATTTGATCAACTTCGCCTCCAATTCCCGGGACTTGGGGGATATTTTCCAGTCCCGGGGACTCTAAACTAACTCCTGAGGGCCTTGGTTTGCATTGAAATGGACACAGCACAATTTTTGGAACGCACACTTTGGAGATTCTGGGCCGAAATATAGCCCCACTTCACTTAAGACTCAAAGAGTAGCCGAGACCGCCTTGCTCGCATCGTGAGTTTGACAAACTTCGGGTCGATATTCCGTAACTTGGGGGATATTTTCCAGTCCCAGGAACTCTAAACTAACTCTTGACGGCCTTGGTTTGCAGTGAAATGGACAGAGCAAAACTTTTTGAACGCTCATCTTCGAGCTTCCTGGCCGAAATAAAGCCCCACTTTACTTTAAGACTTAAAGAGTAACCGAGACCACCTTACGCGCATTGTGATTTTCACAAACTTCAGGTTGATCTCCCGGAACTTGGGGAACATTTTCCAGTCCCTTGGACGCTAAACTAAGTCCTGATGGCCTTGTTTTGCAGTGAAATGGACACAGCAAAGCTTTTTGAACGCTCACTTTCGAGCTTGTGGGCCGAAATATAGCCATACTTTACTTTAAGAATGAAACAGTAGCCGAGACCGCATTTCGCGCATCGTGATTTTGATCAACTTCGGCTCGCTTTTCCGGAATTTGGGGAATATTTTCCAGTCCCGGGGACCCTAAACTAAGTTTTGATAGCTTTGGTTTGCAGTGAAATGCACACAGCAAAACTTTTTGAACGCTGACTTTCGAGCTTCTGGACAGAAATATAGCCCCACTTCACTTTAAGACTGAAAGGGTAGCCGGGACCGCTTTGGGAGCATCGTGATTTTGACCAACTTCAGCTCGATTTACCGGAACTTGGGTAATATTTTCCAGTCGCATGGACGCTAAACTAACTCGTGATGGCCTTGTTTTTCAGTCAAAGAACACAGCAAAACTTTTTGAACGCTCGCTTTCGGGCTTCTGGGCCGAAATATAGCCCCACTTCACTTTAAGACTGAAACAGTAGCCGATACCGCATTTCGCGCATCGTGATTTTGATCAACTTCGGTTCGATTCCCCGGAACTTGGGCAATATTTTTCAGTCTCGGGGACTCTAAACTAACCCCTGATGGCCTTGGTTTGCAGTGAAATGGACACAGCAAAACTTTTTGAACGTTCACTTTCGGGCTTCTGGCCCGAAATATAGCCCCACTTCACTTTAAGACAGAAAGAGTAGCCGAGACCACTTTAGGGGCATCGTGATTTTGACCAACCTCGGCTCAATTTCCCGGACCTTGGGGCATATTTTCTTGTCCCGGAGACGCTAAACTAACTCCTCATGGCCTTGGTTTGCAGTGAAATGAACACAGCAAAACTTTTTGAATGCTCACTTTCGGGCTTCTGGCCCGAAATATAGCCCCACTTCACTTTAAGACTGAAAGAGTAGCCGAGACTACCTTACGCAAATCGTGATTTTGACCAACTTCGGCTCGATTTCCCGGAAGTTGGGGGATATTTTCCAGTCCCGGGGACTCTAAACTAGCTCCTGATGGCTTTGGTTTGCAGTGAAATAAACACAGGGAAACTTTTTGAACGCTCACTTTCGAGCTCCTGGGCAGGAATAAAGCCTCACTTCACTTTAAGACTGAAACAGTAAGCGAGACCGCCTAACGCGCACCGTGATTTTGACCAACTTCGGCTAACTTTCCCTGAACTTGGGGGATATTTTCCAGTCCCGAAGACTCTTAATTAACCCCTGATGAACTTCGTTTGCATTGAAATGGATACAACAAAACTTTTTGAAGCTCACTTTTGAGCTTCTGGGCCGAAATATAGCCCCACTTCACTTTAAGACTGAAAGACTAGCCAAGACCGTCTTGCGCGCATCGTGATTTTGACCAACGTCTTCTCCATTTTCCGGAACTTGGGAAATATATTGCAGTCCCGGAGACTCTCAACTAACTCCTGATGGCCTTGTTTTGGAGTGAAATGGACACGGCAAATTTTTTCCGGCGCTCACTTTGGAGCTTCTGGGCCGAAATGGAGCCCCACTTCACTTTAAGACTGAAAGAGTAGCCGAGGCCGCCTTAGGCGCATCGTGATTTTGACCAACTTCGGCTTGAGTTGCCAGAACTTAAAAGATATTTTTCAGTCCCGGAGACTCTAAACTAACTCCTGATTGCCTTGGTTTTCAGTGAAATTGAGAGAGCAAAACTTTTTGAGCGCTCACTTTCGAGCTTCTGGACCGAAATATAGCCCTACTTCACTTTAAGACTGAAAGAGTAGCCGAGACCGCCTTACGCGAATCGTTATTTTGACCAACTTCGTCTGGATTTCGCGGAACTTGGGGGATATTTTCCAGTTCCGAGCACTTTAAACTACTTCCTGAGGGCGTTGCTTTGCAGTGAAATAGGCACAGCATAACTTTTTGAACGCTCACTTTCGAGCTTCTGGGCGGAAATATTGCCCCAGTTGACTTTAAGAATGAAAGAGTAACCGGGACCGCCTTACGCGCATCGTGATTTTGACCAACTTTGGCTCGATTTCCCGGGAAATGGGGGATATTTTGCGGTACCGGGGACTCTAAACTAACTCCTGATTGCCTTGGTTTGCAGTGAAATGGACACAGCACAACTTTTTGAACGCTCACGTTTGAGCTTGTGGGCCGAAGCATAGCCCTACTTCACTTTAAGACTGAAAGACTAGCCGAGAACGCCCTACGCGCATCGTGATTTTGGGCTACTTCGGCTCGATTTCCCGGAACTTGGGAGATAATTGCCAGTCCCGGGCACTCTAAACTAATTCCTGATGGCCTTGGTTTTCAGTGAAATGGACACAGCCAAACTCTTTGAACGTTCACTTTCGAGCTTCTGGGCCGAAATATAGCCCCACTTCACTTTAAGACTGAAAGAGTAGCCGGGACCGCCTTACGCGCCTGGTAATTTTGTCGAACTTCGGCTTGATTTCCTGGGACTTGGGGGATATTTTCCAGTCCCGGAAGCTCTAAACTAACTCCTTAGTGCCTTGGTTTTTAGTGAAATGGACACAGGTAAAAGGGGCGCACGCTAGGTTTCCAGGTTGTAGGCCGAAATATAGGCCCACTCTATTTTAAGACTGAAAGTGTACACGAAACCGCCTTAAGCGCATCGAAATTTTTAGCCACTATGGCTCGATCTGCCAAAACTTGGGGGATATTTTCCAGTCCCGGGGACTCTACCCTAACTGTTGATGGCCTTAGTTTTCAGTCAAATGGTCACAGGTAACAGGAGCGCACGCTCGGTGTCGAGCTTCTAGGCCGAAATGTAGCCCCAGTTCATTTTAAGACTGAAAGAGTAAACGAAAATGCCGTACGCTTATTGTAATTTTAAGAAAGGATGGCTCAATTTGCCGAAACTTGGAGGATAGCTTCCAGTCTCGAGGATTCTAAACTATCTCCTGATGGACTTAGTTCTTAGTGAATTGGACACAGGTAAAAGGAGAGCACGCTCGGTGTCGAGCTTGTAGAACCGAAATATAGCCCCACTTCATTTTCGGAGTAAACGAGTAGCCGAGACCGCCTTACGCGCATCGTGATTTTGAGCATCTTTGGCTCGATTTGCCGGAATTCGGGGAACATTTTCCAGTCCCGAGGACTCTATGCTAACTCCTGATGAACTTAGTTTTCAGTGATATGTACACAGGCGAAAGGAGCGCACGCTCGGTGTTGAGCTTGTCGGCCGAAATATAGCCCCACTTCATTTTCGGAGTAAACGAGTAGCCGAAACCGCCTTACGCGCATCGTGATTTTGAGCAACTTTGGCTCGATCTGCCAGAATTTGGGAAATATTTTCCAGTCCCAAGGACTCTAAACTAACACCTGATGGCCTAAGATGTCAGTGAAATGGACACAGGTAAAATTAGCGCACGCCCAGTCTCGAGCTTCTAGGTCGAAATATAGCCCCCCTTAATTTTAAGATTGAAAGAGTAGCCGAGACCGCGTTACGCGCATCGTGATTTTGGGCCACTTTTGCTCGATTTCCCGGAAGTTGGCGAATAATTTAAAGTCCCGGGGACGCTAAACTAACTCCCGATGACCTTGGTTTGCAGTTTAATGAACACAGCAAAACATTCTGAACGCTCACCTTCGAGCTTCAGGGCCGAAATATAGCCCTACTTAAATTTAACACTGAAAGGATAGCCAAGAGCCCGTTACGCGCATCGTAAGTTTCATCAACTTCGGCGCCATTTCCTGGAACTTGGAGAATATTTTCCAGTCCCGGGGACTCTATACTAACTCCTGATGGCCTTGGTTTGCAGTGAAATGGACACAGCAAAACTTTTTGAACGCTCACCTTCAAGCTTCTGGGCCGAAATATAGCCCACTTTACTTTAATACTGAAAAAGTAGCCGAGACCGCCTTACGCGCATCGTGATTTTGACAAACTTCGGGTGGATTTCCCGGAACTTGGGGGATATTTTCCAGTCCCTTGCACGCTAAACTAGGTGCCGATGGCCTTGTTTTGCAGTGAAATGGACACAGCAAAGCTTTTTGAGCTTCTAGGCCAAAATATAGTCCCACATCACTTACGACTTAAAGAGTAGCCGAGACCGCCTTACGCGCATCGTGATTTTGACAAACTTCGGGTTGATTTCCCGGAACTTGGGGGATATTTTCCAGTCCCGGGGACTCTCAACTAACTCCTGCTTGTCTTGGTTTGCAGTGAAATGGACACAGCGAAAGTTTTTGAAGGCTCACTCTCGAGCTTCTGGGCCGAAATAGAGCCCCATTTGACTTTAAGACTGAAAGAGTAGGCGAGACCGTCTTGAGCGAATCGTGATTTTGACCAATTTCGTGTTTATTTCCCGAAACTTGGGGGATATTTTCCAGTCCCTTGGACGCTAAACTAGGTGCCGATGGCCTTGTTTTGCAGTGAAATGGACACAGCAAAGCTTTTTGAACGCTCACTTTCGAGCTTGTGGGCCGAAATATAGCCATACTTCACTTTAAGACTGAAACAGTAGCCGACACCACGTTTCGCGCATGGTGATTTTGATCAACTTCGGCTCGATTTCCCGGAACTTGCGAAATATTTTCCAGTCCCGGGGACTCTAAACTAACTCGTGCTTGTCTTGGTTTGCAGTGAAACGGAAATAGAAAAAGTGTTTGAACGCATACTTTGGAGCTTCTGGACCGAAATAGAACCCCACTTCACTTGAAGAGTGAAAGAGTAGCCGAGAGCGGCTTACGTGCATCGTGATTTTGAGCAACTTCGGCTCGATTTGCCGGAACTAAGGGGATATATTCCAGTTCTGAGGACTCTAACCTAATTCCTGATGGCCTTGGTTTGCAGTAAAATGGACCCAGCAAAACTTTTTGAACGCTCAATTTCGAGCTTCTGGGCCAAAATATAGCCCCAAATTACTTTAACACTGAAAGAGTAGGCGAGACCGCCTTACGCGCATCGTGATTTTGACAAACTTCGGGTTGATTTCCCGGAACTTGGGGGATATTTTCCAGTCCCGGGGACTCTCAACTAACTCCTGCTTGTCTTGGTTTGCAGTGAAATGGACACAGCGAAAGTTTTTGAAGGCTCACTCTCGAGCTTCTGGGCCGAAATAGAGCCCCATTTGACTTTAAGGCTGAAAGAGTAGGCGAGACCGTCTTGAGCGAATCGTGATTTTGACCAATTTCGCGTTTATTTCCCGAAACTTGGGGGATATATTCCAGTCAAAGGGACTCTAAAGTAACTCCTGATGGCCTTGGTTTTCAGTGAAAAGGATAGAGCACAACTTTGGAGCTTCTGGGCAGAAATATAGCCCCACTTTACTTTAAGACTGAAAGAGTAGATGAGACCGCCTTACGCGCATCGTGATTTTGACGAACTTCGAATGGATTTCCCGGAGCTTGGGGGATATTTTGCAGTCCCTTGGACGCTAAACTAAGTCCTGATGGCCTTGTTTTGAAGTAAAATGGACACAACAAAACTTTTTGAACGCTCACTTTCTAGCTTGTGGGCCGAAATATAGCCACACCACTTTAGGACTGACACAGTAGCCGAGACCACGTTACGCGCATCATGAATTTGATCAACTTCGGCTCGATTTCCCGGGACTTGGGGGATATTCTCCAGTCTCGGGGACTCTAAAGTAACTTCTGATGGCCTTGGTTTGCACTGAAAGTGACAGAGCAAAACTTTTTAAACACTCACTTTCGAGCTTCTGGGCCGAAATATTGCCCCACTTCACTTTAAGACTGAAAGAGTAGCCGAGACCACCTTACGCACATCGTGATTTTGACCAACTTCGGCTCGATTTACCGGAACTTGGGGGATATTTTCCAGTCCCGGGGACTCTTAAGTAACCCCTGATAGCCTTGGTTTGCATTGAAATGGATACAGCAAAACTTTTTGAACGTTCACTTTTGAGCTTCTGGGCCGAAATATAGCCCCACTTCACTTTAAGACTGAAAGAGTAGCCGAGACCGTCTTACGCGCATCGTGATTTTGACCAACGTCTTCTCGATTTTCCGGAACTTGGGAAATACATTCCACTCCCGGGGACTCTAACCTAACTCCTGATAGCCTTGGTTTGCAGTGAAATAGACACAGTAATTTTTTTTTGAGCTTTGAGCTTGTGGGCCGAAATAGAGCCCCACTTCACTTTAAGACTGAAGGAGTAGCCGACACCGCCTTAAGCGCACCGTGATTTTGACCAACTTCGGGTCGGTTTCCCGGAACTTGCACTACGTGAAAGCTAAAATATTCTAGAGTATTCTAGACTCGAATATGTGATTGTGACGCAATAGAACCCTAGAGTATTCAAGCCGCACACAACACGTGACGTACACCTGGAATATTCGTGTCGAATATGGTGGAATACGCTCCGTTCATAATCGTGCGAGGATTTTCGTTAAAATATACCACACATCTGTCGTACTCCTAGAGTATGATGGCGAACCCTTTGTAAAAAGAACTTTATAAAAGAAGGTAACAGTCCGGGTGCATAGCATTCTCCTGGAAACAAAATTTAGACTATGAATTCAAAGTATGTGCGATCTGCGCGTGTATACGTTTATCCTCGAATACGTGATCTTGACGCCAAAGCTATAGAATTCTAGAGTATTCATGGCGTGTACAACCGTGACGTGGACCTGGAAAATTCTTATCGAAAATGGGCATACGGGAGGAGCACGACCGTATATTCGTTCGTTGACCAGAACAATTGTACTTTTTTGGTTCATGTTGTCGGCGCAGCGCATGTGTTTCGCTTGAGTCAAGAAATTTACACACTTTGTCGTAACTTCGAATTCCCGTCATTCGGTTTTGACCGACGTTTTCGGGATAATCACTACAAAGCGATTTCTCTTTGTGTGACCCGTCTCGTCTGAAGTGGTTAAGTGCTGCACAGCACGAAACCACAAATTGGACACTACGGGATACGTAAAGTTCCGCAAAGTTAAACTGACTGGAGACACGTAAAGCTGCGCAAAGTTTGGTTAGTAAGAGGAATCAAGCTCGTTTCGGAGAAGTTTTGGTGTATTCAGCGGAGAAAGTCCCGAGACCTTCAGACAAATATCTTTTCTCTGTGGGATGAGTTTAACTCCGGAGCCCGCAGGGCAACGAAACTCCTAAATAACGGCCCAATAGCTTCCTCAGTCGACTCCCTGCCATCATATCAACATTGCATTACGTTTGAACAAGAAATCGCAAAACGTATTACGACGACGAAAACACTTCAATCAGATTTTTTCCTCGAGGTTACTTTTAAAACGAAATTGACGTTAAATGTGTTTCGAAGCGACTTGTAACGAAATGAGAGAAACGAGATACATCAGCATTGAGTGTCCGACCTTCAACAAGCACGGATCAGCGGTTTTCCACATTAGATACCATGTTCTCTCGGTTCTCGCGCCATTTTTTGGCGTCCTTTTTGAAAGGTGTGAAATGTTGAAGCTTGCATCGATCTCTTGGTCCTTTTTCACTGTTTAAAAGCTCTACTTTGGCGGACAAAATTCAGTTTACCTTCACTTCTTCTCTGTGCACGATTTCAAGCAGTTTTTGGTGGCATACAGCTGGTGAAAAGATCGATACGTACGGAGGTACGAGTCAACAACAACAACAGGTAAAACGTAAGCCATTGTTGTCTTCCCGGGTTGTCTTGTATGTACGAGTGAGTTAAGCTTAAGTTTCCAGGGTAAACTTCAGTTGTAAAGTTTGCTTAAGATGTATGGAATTGCCTCTGGTTGTAAATGTTTCTTTATCAAGCAGAAGCTATACATTGGAAGTTAATGTAACCTTGATTTCAAAAGGGACAGCGATGGGAATGATATTGAATAAAACCATTAAATCAAACTATTGTGTAAAATTTACTGATTGATTTATTATGATATTTTCCTTAGTACTGCAAGGTTGATTTGAGGTTTCCCAGTATGGATTTACACATAAACTTAACTAACCTTTTATGCGTATTGTATTTTAATCATAGGATGAAGTAAAATTGGTAATGCCTTACATGTATGTATAATCCCTGACATCCTTACTTGAAGAAAAAAAAAAGGAAACCTGTGAGGAAGAACTCTGGCTTACAAGATACACGTATGTATTTATGACTATTTAGGGGTCATGGAGACTTTTTAAGATTTATTTTTGTAAGAGCTTCTGAAAAATTATATTGGCAAGCAAATTTTAGCATTTCACCAGTCAGTCTCTATATATTTTACATATAAACAAGGTGATTTGCAGATCTGTTTTCAGAGTGCTCAGTAGTAAAATACAGCGTGATTATAACAGATGATGAACTGAGCAACTGTAGATCTGACTTGACATTTTATTACTATTTAGTTTGTAGTATACAATTTGTGTGCAGCACTCATGAGATAAAATTGCCAAATGCGAATTTACATCATTACACTGATTTGAAATACACATGCAACTGTTGGAAATATGATAGCTACAATAAGTGAATGCTTTTACAAAAAAAAAAGGAAAGTTGGAAATTATAGATAAACACTGTTACTATTGTGTAACAACAGAAGCTTTAAAAGTTAAAATTAAGCATTTTTTCAGGAAGAATTTGTTTACGTGTCTACATGAAGTTATCAGTTCATTCCATTTATTCAGCGAGGCTAACTCAGGTTTACAAAGGTACTTCTCACAGAGGCATGGGTTACATCGATTTGAAGTGGGGTTATATGGGGCAGCTTGCTCTAAAATCTTTCAAGTGACTTTGAACTTTGATTTATTGTCAAAGTCACTTGGATGCTGCCCAATATAACCCCACTTCAAATCGATGTAACCTACGCCTCTGGGAGAAGTACTTTATTATTTATAAACCTGAGTTAGCCTCTCTGAACAAACAGAATGAACTGATTAGATAACTTCATGTAGACATGCAAACAAATTTCTCCTAACAAATGTTAAATGTTAAATTTTAAATTTTAAATTTTACATCTTCTCTTGTATTTCAATAATAACAGAGTTTATTTGTAATTTCCAACTTTCCTTTGTTTTGTAAAAGCATTCACTTATTTTAGCTATCACATTTCCGATGGTTGCTTGTGTATTCAAATCAGTGTAATAATGTAAATTCCCATTTGGCAATTTTATCTGATGAGTACTGCACACAAGTTGTGTTGTACGAAACTAAATAGTAATAAAATGTCAAGTCAAATCTACATTTGATCAGCTCGTCATCTGTTATTTTATATATACATTATATTAAGGTACATGTAAACCCTGTTTCATCGATGACTGCTACAAATTTCAAGACAATTTGCTATAGTAATGTCAAACTACAGTGGAACTTTGATATAATGAAGTGCCAAGGAATTGGCAAAGCATGTTCACTATAACAGGGTTTCGTTGTATCAAGGTTCTTTTCCGTATAGTCTACTATTACTGGGGCCATGAAAATCATTCGTTATACTGAGGACCTCATCATATAGAGGTTCATTAAATCGAGGCTCCACTGTACTAACCATATTCCTTCCAAAGGTAAATATTGAAAATTGAGTTTTATTACTCATTTAGGTTATTAGCCTAAGTTGGAATTTGTTTGCATGTCTACATGAAGTTATCTAATCAGTTCATTCTGTTTGTTCAGAGTGGCTATTGGCTATTAGCCACTCATTTCAGGTTAAGTGCTGAAAATTCAGAACAATGTTGAATTTGATACTCAAATTTTGATTGGATTAATTAACGCATAAAAAGTTTGCACCATATCTAGCAAAAAATTAAAGGCTTCTAGAGCTTGCCTACCTTTTTCAGTGCAAAGTGAAACATAATCAGTAACCTTGAACATTGTTGCTTGAATCGTTTTGAATGTTTTTAAGCCCACAAACTCTGGCCCTCACATCCTTTCATACTTTGTTTGCACTTTAAACTTGATTAATGTGCAACACAACTCTCTCTTCTCTCAAAGGCATCTTAAGTATGTTTTTGCATGCAGTAGAAACCCAGGTGCTTACAGTGTAGCTTTCCAAATGTGATAAAACCTTTTGGTCATCAATTCTGTCGACACTTAGTGTTGATCTCAGGACTCAGTTTGAATTTTCAGCTCTTTGTCTTGAGGTTACCCTATATATTTCAGAGTGTTTTGCACCCACACCATTTAGCATGTCTAATTAAAGCCAATAAAGCTGGCTATCAATCTACACGTACATCTACATGTATACCAAGAATTTTGAAATAAAATGAATTGTCAAATTTTTCAGGGTTTCTCTATGCGAGCGTCCAAATCACTTTTTGAAAGCTAAATCAGAGTGAGTGCCTCAAATTTTGGACAGTAGCTAGTTTATCGTCCATGTCTATTAATTTTTATTTTGAAATATTTTTTCTCTGAGAGTGATTTTTGAATGATCACTCCACCATTCTTTAATCCTGGTTTGGAAATGTTCTGTAACTTTTTACTGCGATTGAATATGGTAACACGCAGGCAATTTTTTTAGTGTTTTGTGTCCAGAAACTGAGAAACAAATTAAATTAACAAGAAACAAAGTTCGCTTTGACTTGTACATGTAGCTTTCAAAATGTGATAATAATAATAATAATAATAATAATAATAATGGTTTGGATGCCAGCACTAAAATGTCTAGAAAAATTTGGCGATTCATTTTATTTGAAAGTCCTTGGTATAGTTTCATAGCCAGCTCTATAAGTTTTAATTTGATATGGGGTTTACATACAGTGTCTACAGATTAAATCGGATGCACTACATCCCTTTTTAGTGAGACACTTCTAAAGTTATATGGTAATGTTAAGAGGATTCCGATTGTTGAACCAAATAATAATGATGTTAAATATGCAAAGTAGCAATTCATTAATTCATCCTTAATTCTCTTTCGTAACATAGCAGCATCTAGTTCTAAAGTTTGCATACAAAATGTAAGTGTTTTTAGACTGCTTCTCAGATGATTCCTTCTGCTTTTTCATAGTATAGCAGCATCTAGTTAGAAAGTTGTATGCAAAATGTTATAGAAGAGTGGTTTTCAGACTTTGCTTTTCAAATGCTTCATTTTCCCCTTTCATAACACAGCAGCATCTAGTTATAAAGTTTGCAAAAAAAATGTTCTAGTGTTTTTTAAAGACTTTGCTTCTCAGATGGTTATGCTTTTTCATAACAAAGCAGCATGTAGATATACAGTAAAGTAAATGCATACAAAATGTTATGGTGTTTTTTTTAGGTTTTGCTTCTCAGATGGTTCCTTATACTTTTTCGTAACATAGGGTCTTGGCAATGTAAATTCTTCCATAGTTTGATGAAAATAAACATACACGAACAAGTAACAATATAAGTTTTATTATTTATAAATAAAGTATAAAATTTGAAATGAAATGAAGATGTCATAACGGCAGTTGTTTACTTTTGTTGGGATAACATACATATTAAATAAATTAAAAAAAAAAAATATTGTCCTGGTAATTTTCTTTCTTTTGGGTGGGTTTTGTTAGGAATCCAAAGGAATTAAAAAGTGTGTCAGTTACACATGGCAGTTTGAACACAGTTTGGGGGATATACAAGCTTTGGTAAGGGTCCTCAGTATTTGGCGTCAGTATTCGATCACGTGTTCCAGTCGAACAGGAGACATGAATTGAAGTGTGTCGTTTAGGATACCTTAAAACCTCACGTATGCCTCAGTATTCAAACATGAACGCGTTTCATACTTCGTATGAGTCTCGTGTCCCAGTCGAACACCACAGAACACTTGAAGTGTGTCGTTCAGAATACCTTAAAACCTCACGTATGCCTCAGTATTCAAACATGAACACGTTTCATACTTCGCGTGAGTCTCGTGTCCCAGTCGAACACCACAGAACACTTGAAGTGTGTCGTTTCGAATACCTTAAAACTTCACGTATGCCTCAGTATTCAAACATGAATACGTTTCATACTTCGCATGAGTCCCGTGTTCCAGTCGAACACCACAGAACACTTGAAGTGTGTCGTTTCGAATACCTTAAAACGTCACGTATGCCTCAGTATTCAAACATGAATACGTTTCATACTTCGCATGAGTCCCGTGTTCCAGTCGAACACCACAGAACACTTGAAGTGTGTCGTTTCGAATACCTTAAAACGTCACGTATGCCTCAGTATTCAAACATGAACACGTTTCATACTTCGCATGAGTCTCGTGTTCTAGTCGCACGCTCCGAAACACACGCGTGTTGTCTGACTGAACTACGCGGTAGCGTATATTATCTGCATAAAACCCGTTCTTGGCGACGCAAGACATCTTTGGCTGTGAAAAATGTGACATGACTTTCGTATTCATAGCGTGCGATTCTCGAAAATTGGAGCATACTTGACGTATTCATTAGTATTCGAAGACGTTCACGTCAGAAGTGGCGTCGTACATCTCGTGTTCCAGTCGCAAACTCTCGAACGACTGAGAGTATTCTAAAATGTTCGAGTCATAAATGATCGCTATATCTTCGAAGAACATCTAATGCAACATTAATCTACCAAAACGTGGCCCGTATGATTTATCGAACACTTCGAGTCATTCACGAGTATTAAATTTGAATACGGAAAAACAGACCGGATTCCTATAGAATATTCCAGGTGTATTTCGAGTCAGCCGCAATCGAATACGTCAGAACATTGCGGCATACGCGGCGTGCGCCGATCCGTATTCGAGCGAATTCGGACCCGAATATTTGGCTTTTCGCGCAGTGTTGGGGGATATATTCCATTTCCGCGGGCTCTAAACTAACTCCTGATGGCCTTGGTTTTCAGTGAAATGGACAAAGGAAAGCTTTTTGAACACTCTCTTTGTAGCTTCTGGGCCGAAATAGAATCCCACTTCACTTTCAGACTGAAATAGTAGCCGAGACCGCCTCACGCGCATCGTGAGTTAGACCAAGTGCAGCTCGATTTCACGCAACTTTTGGGATATTTTCCAGTCTGGGGGACTCTAAACTAACTCCGGATGGCCTTGGTTTGCACTGAAATGCGCACAGCATAACTTTTTGAACGCCCACTTTGGAGCTTGTGGGCCGAAATATAGCCCCACTTCACTTTAAGACTAAAAGAGTAGCCGAGATCGCCTTACGCGCATCGTGATTTTGACCATTTTCGGATCGATTTGTCGGAACTTGGGGGATATTTTCCAGTCCCGGGGACTCTAAACTAACTCCTGATCGCCTTGCTTTGCATTGAAATGGACAGAGCAAAACTTTTTGAACGCTCACTTTCGAGCTTGTGGGCCGAAATATAGCCACACTTTACTTTAAGACTGAAACAGTAGCCGAGACCGCATTTCGCGCATCGTGATTTTGATCAACTTCGGCTCGCTTTCCCGGAACTTGGGGAATATTTTCCAGTCCCCGGGACCCTAAACTAACTTTTGATAGCTTTGGTTTGTAGTGAAATGCACACAGCAAAACTTTTTCAACGCTGACTTTCGAGCTTCTGGACAGAAATATAGCCCGACTTTACTTTAAGACTGAAACAGTAGCCGAAACCGCCTTACGTATATCGTAATTTTGACGAACTTCGAATGGATTTCCCGGAACTTGGGGGATATTTCCCAGTCCCTTGGACGCTAAACTAACTCCTGATGGCCTTGTTTTGAAGTGAAATGGACACAGCAAAACTTTTTGAACGCTCACTTTCTAGCTTGTGGGCCGAAATATAGGCACACTTGACTTTAAGACTGAAACAGTAGCCGAGACCACGTTACGCGCATCATGAATTTGATCAACTTCGGCTCATATTCCCGGGACTTGGGGGATATTTTCCAGTCCCGGGGACTCTAAACTAACTCCTGATGACCTTGGTTTGCAGTGAAATGGACAGAGCAAAACTTTTTGAACGCTCACCTTCGAGCTTCCTGGCCGAAATAAAGCCCCACTTTACTTTAAGACTTAAAGAGTAACCGAGACCACGTTACGCGCATTGTGATTTTGACAAACTTCGGGAGGATCTCCCGGAACTTGGGGAACATTTTCCAGTCCCTTGGACGCTAAACTAAGTCCTGATGGCCTTGTTTTGCAGTGAAATGGACACAGCAAAACTTTTTGAACGCTCACTTTCGAGCTTGTGGGCCGAAATATAGCCACACTTTACTTTAAGACTGAAACAGTAGCCGAGACCGCATTTCGCGCATCGTGATTTTGATCAACTTCGGCTCGCTTTCCCGGAACTTGGGGAATATTTTCCAGTCCCGGGGACCCTAAACTAAGTTTCGATCGCTTTGGTTTGCAGTGAAATGCACACAGCAAAACTTTTTGAACGCTGACTTTCGAGCTTCTGGACAGAAATATAGCCCCACCTCACGTTAAGACTGAAAGGGTAGCCGAGACCGCTTTGGGAGCATCGTGATTTTGACCAACTTCAGCTCGATTTCCCGGAACTTGGGGGATATTTTCAAGTCCGGGGGACTTTAAACTAACTCCTGATGGCCTTGGTTTGCCGTTAAATGCAGAAAGCGTAACTTCTTAAAGGGTCACTTTCGAGCTTCTAGGCCGAAATATAGCCCCACTTTACTTTAAGACTGAAAGAGTAGCCGAGACCGTCTTACGCGCATCGTGATTTTGACCAACTTCCGTTCGATTTCCCGGAACTTCGGGGATATATTCCAGTCCCGGGGACTCTAAACTAACTGCTGATGGTCTTGGTTTGCAGTGAAATGGACACAGCACATTTTTTTGAACAATCACTTTCGAGCTTCTCGGGCGAAATATAGCCCTACTTCACTTTAAGACTGAAAGAGTAGCCGATACCGCCTTACGCGCATCGTAATTTTGACCAACTTCCGCTCGATTTCCCGGAAGTTGGCGAATATTTTCAATTCCCGGACAAACTAAACTAACTTCCGATGGCCTTAGTTTGCAGTTAAATGGACACAGCGAAACTTTTTGAACGCTCACTTTCGAGCTTATGGGTCGAAATATAGCCCCACTTAACTTTAAGACTGAAAGAGTAGCCGAGACCGCCTTACGCGCATCGTGATTTTGGGATACTTCGGCTGGATTTCCCGCAAATAGGGGGATATTTTCCAGTCCCGGGGACTCTAAACTAACTCCTGATGGCCTTGGTTTGCAGTGAAATGGACACAGGAACACTTTTTGAACGCGCACTTTCGAGCTTGCTGGCCGAAATATAGCCCTCCTTCTTTTTAAGACTGAAAGAGTAGGCGGGAGCGCCTTACGCGCATTGTGATTTTGAGGATCTTCGGCTCGATCTGGCGAAACTTGGGAGATATTTTCCAGTCCGAAAGTCTCTACACTCACTCCTGATTGTCTAACATGTGAGTGAAATAGAGACCAAAAATTTTTGAACCCTTACTTTCGAGCTTCTGGAGTTAAATCTAAGCCCACTTTACCTTAAGACTGAAAGAGTAGCCGAGACCCCCTTAACCGCATCGTGATTTTGACTAACTTCGGGTGGATTTCCCGTAACTTGGGGGATATTTCCAGTCCCTTGGACGCTAAACTAAGTCGTGATGGCCTTGTTTTGCAGTGAAATGGACACAGCAAAACTTTCTAAACACTCACTTTCGAGCTTCTCGGCCGAAATATAGCCCTACTTCACTTTAAGACTGAAAGAGTAGCCGATACCGCCTTACGCGCATCGTAATTTTGCCCAACTTCGGCTCGATTTCCCGGAAGTTGGCGAATATTTTCAATTCCCGGGGAAGCTAAACTAACTTCCGATGGCCTTAGTTTGCAGTTAAATGGACACAGCAAAACTTTTTGAACGCTCACTTTCGAGCTTATGGGTCGAAATATAGCCCCACTTAACTTTAAGACTGAAAGAGTAGCCGAGACCGCCTTACGCGCATCGTGATTTTGGGATACTTCGGCTGGATTTCCCGCAAATAGGGGGATATTTTCCAGTCCCGGGAACTCTAAACTAACTCCTGATGGCCTTGGTTTGCAGTGAAATGGACACAGGAACACTTTTTGAACGCGCACTTTCGAGCTTGCTGGCCGAAATATAGCCCTCCTTCTTTTTAAGACTGAAAGAGTAGGCGGGAGCGCCTTACGCGCATTGTGATTTTGAGGATCTTCGGCTCGATCTGGCGAAACTTGGGAGATATTTTCCAGTCCGAAAGTCTCTACACTCGCTCCTGATTGTCTAACATGTGAGTGAAATAGAGACCAAAATTTTTGAACCCTTCCTTTCGAGCTTCTGGAGTTAAATCTAAGCCCACTTTACCTTAAGACTGAAAGAGTAGCCGAGACCCCCTTAACCGCATCGTGATTTTGACTAACTTCGGGTGGATTTCCCGTAACTCGGGGGATATTTCCAGTCCCTTGGACGTTAACCCAAGTCGTGATGGCCTTGTTTTGCAGTGAAATGGACACAGCAAAACTTTTTAAACACTCAGTTTCGAGCTTCTGGGCCGAAATATTGCCCCACTTCACTTTAAAACTGAAAGAGTAGCCGAGACCGCCGTACGCGCGTCGTGATTTTGACCAACTTCGGTTAAATTTCGCGGAACTTGAGGGATATTTTCCAGGCCCGGGGACTCTAAACTGACCCCCGACGTCCTTGGTCTGCAGTAAAATGGACACAGCAAAACTTTTTGAACGCTCACTTTTGAGCTTCTGGGCCGAAATATAGCCCCACTTCACTTTAAGAGTGAAAGAGTAGCCGCGACCGCCTTACGCCCATCGTAATTTTGACCAACTTCGGCTCGATTTCCCGGAACTTGGATGATATTTTCCAGTCCCGCGGACTCTAAAGTAACTCCTGATGGCCTTGCTCTGGAGTGAAATGGACACAGCACAACTTTTTGAACGCTCACTTTCCAGCTTCTGGGCGGAAATATTGCCCCAGTTGACTTTAAGAATGAAAGAGTAACCGGGACCGCCTTACGCGCATCGTGATTTTGACCAACTTTGGCTCGATTTCCCGGGAAATGGGGGATATTTTGCGGTACCGGGGACTCTAAACTAACTCCTGATTGCCTTGGTTTGCAGTGAAATGGACACAGCACAACTTTTTGAACGCTCACGTTTGAGCTTCTGGGCCGAAGCATAGCCCTACTTCACTTTAAGACTGAAAGACTAGCCGAGACCGCCCTACGCGCATCGTGATTTTGGGCTACTTCGGCTCGATTTCACGAAACTTGGGAGATAATTGCCAGTCCCGGGCACTCTAAACTAATTCCTGATGGCCTTGGTCTTCAGTGAAATGGACACAGCCAAACTCTTTGAACGTTCACTTTCGAGCTTCTGGGCCGAAATATAGCCCCACTTCACTTTAAGACTGAAAGAGTAGCCGGGACCGCCTTACGCGCCTGGTAATTTTGTCGAACTTCGGCTTGATTTCCTGGGACTTGGGGGATATTTTCCAGTCCCGCAAGCTCTAAACTAACTCCTGAGTGCCTTGGTTTTTAGTGAAATGGACACAGGTAAAAGGGGCGCACGCTAGGTTTCCAGGTTGTAGGCCGAAATATAGCCCCACTTTATTTTAAGACTGAAAGTGTACACGAAACCGCCTTAAGCGCATCGAAATTTTTAGCCACTATGGCTCGATCTGCCAAAACTTGGCGGATATTTTCCAGTCCCGGGGACTCTACCCTAACTCTTGATGGCCTTAGTTTTCAGTCAAATGGTCACAGGCAACAGGAGCGCACGCTCGGTGTCGAGCTTCTAGGCCGAAATGTAGCCCCAGTTCATTTTAAGACTGAAAGAGTAAACGAAACTGCCGTACGCTTATCGTAATTTTAAGAAAGTATGGCTCAATTTGCCGAAACTTGGAGGATGGCTTCCAGTCTAGAGGATTCTAAACTATCTCCTGATGGACTTAGTTCTTAGTGAAATGGACACAGGTAAAAGGAGAGCACGCTCGGTGTCGAGCTTGTAGAACCGAAATATAGCCCCACTTCAGTTTAAGACTGAAAGAGTAGCCGAGACCGCCTTACGCGCATCGTGATTTTGAGCAACTTTGGCTCGATCTGCCAGAATTTGGGAAATATTTTCCAGTCTCAAGGACTCTAAACTAACTCCTGATGGCCTAAGATGTCAGTGAAATGGACACAGGTAAAATTAGCGCACGCCCGGTCTCGAGCTTCTAGGTCGAAATATAGCCCCCCTTAATTTTAAGACTAAAAGAGTAGCCGAGACCGCCTTACGCGCATCGTGATTTTGGGCCACTTTTGCTCGATTTCCCGGAAGTTGGCGAATAATTTCAAGTCCCGGGGACGCTAAACTAACTCCCGATGACCTTGGTTTGCAGTTTAATGAACACAGCAAAACATACTGAACGCTCACCTTCGAGCTTCAGGGCCGAAATATAGCCCTACTTAAATTTAAGACTGAAAGAATAGCCGAGAGCCCGTTACGCGCATCGTAATTTTCATCAACTTCGGCGCCATTTCCTGGAACTTGGAGAATATTTTCCAGTCCCAGGGACTCTATACTAACTCCTGATGGCCTTGGTTTCCAGTGAAATGGACACAGCAAAACTTTTTGAACGCTCACTTTCGAGCTTGTGGGCCTAAATATAGCCACACTTCACTTTAAGACCGAAACAGTAGCCGAGACCGCGTAACGCGCATCATGATTTTGATCAACTTCTGCTCGCTTTCGTGGAACTTGGGGAATATTTTCCAGTCCCGGGGACTCTAAACTAACTCCTGATGGCCATGGTTTGCAGTGAAATTGACAAAGCACAAGTTTTTGAACGCACACTTTCGAGCTTCTAGGCCGAAACATAGTCTTACCTCACTTACGACTTAAAGAGTAGCCGAGACCGCCGTGCGCGCATCGTGATTTTGACCAACTTCAGGTCGATATTCCGGAACTTGGGGGATATTTTCCAGTCCCAGCGACTCTAAACTAACTCTTGATGGCCTTGGTTTGCAGTGAAATGGAGACAGGAAAACTTTTTGAACGCTCACCTTCAAGCTTCTGGGCCGAAATATAGCCCACTTTACTTTAATACTGAAAAAGTAGCCGAGACCGCCTTACGCGCATCGTGATTTTGTCAAACTTGGGGTGGATTTCCCGGAACTTGGGGGATATTTTCCAGTCCCTTGGACGCTAAACTAGTTGCTGATGGCCTTGTTTTGCAGTGAAATGGACACAGCAAAGCTTTTGGAACGCTCACTTTCGAGGTTGTGGGCCGAAATATAGCCATACTTCACTTTAAGACTGAAACAGTAAGCGAGACCACGTTTCGCGCATCGTGATTTTGATCAACTTCGGCTCGATTTCCCGGAACTTGCGAAATATTTTCCAGTCCCGGGGACTCTAAACTAACTCGTGCTGGTCTTGGTTTGCAGTGAAACGGAAACAGAAAAAGTTTTTGAACGCATACTTTCGAGCTTCTGGACCGAAATAGAACCCCACTTCACTTGAAGAGTGAAAGAGTAGCCGAGAGCGCCTTACGTGCATCGTGATTTTGAGCAACTTCGGCTCGATTTGCCGGAACTAAGGGGATATATTCCAGTTCTGAGGACTCTAAACTTATTCCTGATGGCCTTGGTTTGCAGTAAAATGGACCCAGGAAAACTTTTTGAACGCTCAATTTCGAGCTTCTGGGCCAAAATATAGCTCCCCATTACTTTAACACTGAAAGAGTATCCGAGACCGCCTTACGCGCATCGTGAGTTTGACAAACTTCGGGTGGATTTCCCGAAACATGGGGGATATTTTCCAGTCCCGGGGACTCTCAACTAACTCCTGCTTGTCTTGGTTTGCAGTGAAATGGACACAGCGAAAGTTTTTGAACGCTCGCTCTCGAGCTTCTGGGCCGAAATAGAGCCCCATTTGACTTTAAGACTGAAAGAGTAGGCGAGACCGTCTTGAGCGAATCGTGATTTTGACCAATTTCGCGTTTATTTCCCGAAACTTGGGGGATATATTCCAGTCAAAGGGACTCTAAAGTAACTCCTGATGACTGTGGTTTTCAGTGAAATGGACAGAGCACAACTTTGGAGCTTCTGGACAGAAATATAGCCCCACTTTACTTTAAGACTGAAAGAGTAGATGAGACCGCGTTACGCGCATCGTAATTTTGACGAACTTCGAATGGATTTCCCGGAACTTGGGGGATATTTCCCAGTCCCTTGGACGCTAAACTAAGTCCTGATGGCCTTGTTTTGATGTAAAATGGACACAACAAAACTTTTTGAACGCTCACTTTCTAGCTTGTGGGCCGAAATATAGCCACACTTCACTTTAGGACTGACACAGTTGCCGAGACCACGTTACGCGCATCAGGAATTTGATCAACTTCGGCTCGATTTCCCGGGACTTGGGGGATATTCTCCAGTCCGGGGGACTCTAAACTAACTTCTGATGGCCTTGGTTTGCACTGAAAGTGACAAAGCAAAACTTTTTAAACACTCACTTTCGAGCTTCTGGGCCGAAATACTGCCCCACTTCACTTTAAGACTGAAAGAGTAGCCGAGACCACCTTACGCACATCGTGATTTTGACCAACTTCGGCTCGATTTACCGGAACTTGGGGGATATTTTCCAGTCCCGAGGACTCTTAAGTAACCCCTGATAGCCCTGGTTTGCATTGAAATGGATACAGCAAAACGTTTTGAACGCTCACTTTTGAGCTTCTGGGCCGAAATATAGCCCCACTTCACTTTAAGACTCAAAGACTAGCCAAGACCGTCTTGCGCGCATCGTGATTTTGACCAACGTCTTCTCGATTTTCCGGAACTTTGGGAAATACATTCTACTCCCGGGGACGCTTAACTAACTCCTGATAGCCTTGGTTTGCAGTGAAATAGACACAGTAATTTTTTTTCAGCTTTGAGCTTGTGGGCCGAAATACAGCCCACTTCACTTTAAGACTGAAGGAGTAGCCGACACCGCCTTAAGCGCACCGTGATTTTGACCAACTTCGGCTCGATTTGCCGGAACTTGGGGGATATTTTCCAGTCCCGGGGACTCTAAACTAACTCCTGATTGTCTTGGTTTTCAGTGAAATGGACACAGCGAAACTTTTTGAACGCTCACTCTCGAGCTTTTGGACCGAAATATAGCCCCACTTTACTTTAAGACTGAAAGAGTAGCCGCGACCGTCTTGCGCAAATCGTGATTTTGACCAACTTCGGGTCGGTTTCCCGGAACTTGGGGAATATATTCCATTTCCGCGGGCTCAAAACTAACTCCTGATGGCCTTGGTTTGAAGTGAAATGAACACAGCAAAACTTTTTGAACGCTCACTTTCGGGCTTCTGGCCCGAAATATAGCCCCACTTCACTTTAAGACTGAAAGAGTAGCCGAGACTACCTTACGCAAATCGTGATTTTGACCAACTTCGGCTCGATTTTCCGGAAGTTGGCGGATATTTTCCAGTCCCGGGGACTCTAAACTAGCTCCTGGTGGCTTTGGTTTGCAGTGAAATAAACACAGGGAAACTTTTTGAACGCTCACTTTCAAGCTCCTGGGCAGGAATAAAGCCTCACTTCACTTCAAGACTGAAACAGTAAGCGAGACCGCCTAACGCACACGGTGATTTTGACCAACTTCGGCTAAATTTCCCTGAACTTGGGGGATATTTTCCAGTCCCGAAGACTCTTAAGTAACCCCTGATGGCCTTCGTTTGCATTGAAATGGATACAGCAAAACTTTTTGAAGCTCCCTTTTGAGCTTCTGGGCCGAAATATAGCCCCACTTCACTTTAAGACTGAAAGACTAGCCAAGACCGTCCTGCGCGCATCCTGATCTTGACCAACGTCTTCTCCATTTTCCGGAACTTGGGAAATATATTGCAGTCCCGGGGACTCTAAACGAACTCCTGATGGCCTTGGTTTGCAGTGAAATGGACACAGCAAATTTTTTGCAGCGCTCACTTTGGAGCTTCTGGGCCGAAATAGAGCCCCACTTCACTTTAAGACTGAAAGAGTAGCCGAGGCCGCCTTAGGCGAATCGTAATTTTGACCAACTTCGGCTTGAGTTGCCAGAACTTAAAAGATATTTTCCAGTCGCGGGGACTCTAAACTAACTCATGATGGCCTTGGTTTTCAGTGAAATTCAGAAAGGAAAACTTTTTGAACGCTCACTTTCGAGCTTCTAGACAGAAATATAGGCCCACTACACTTTAAGACTGAAAGAGTAGCCGAGACCACCTTACGCGAATCGTTATTTTGACCAAATTCGTCTCGATTTCGCGGAACTTGTGCGATATTTTCCAGTTCCGGGGACTGTAAACGACTTCCTGAGGGCCTTGCTTTGCAGTGAAATGGGCACAGCATAACTTTTTGAACGCTCACTTTCGAGCTTGTGGGCCGAAATATACAGCCACGTCACTTTAAGACTCAAAGAGTAGAAGAGACTGCTTTACGCGCATCGTGATTTTGACAAAGTTCGGCTCGATTTCCCGGGACTTGGGGGATATTTTGATGTCCCGGACACTATAAACAATCTGCTGATGTGGCTTGGTTTGCGGTGAAATGAACACGGCAAAACTTTTTGAACTTTCACTTTTTAGCTTCTGGGCCGAAATATAGCCCCAGTTCACTTTAAGAATGAAAGAGTAGCCGAGACCGCCTTACGCGCATCGTGATTTTGACAACATTCGGCTCGATTTCCCCGAACTTGGGCGATATTTTCCAGTCCCGAGGAGTCTAATCTAACTCCTGATGGCCTTGGTTTGCAGTCAAATGAACACAGCAAAACGTTTTGAACTTTCACTTTCTAGCTTCTGGGCCGAAATATAGCCCCAGTTCACTTTAAGAATGAAAGAGTACCTGAGACCGTCTTACGCGCATCGTGATTTTGACAAAATTCGGCTCGATTTCCCCGAACTTGGGCGATATTTTCCAGTCCCGAGGAGTCTATACTAACTCCTGATGGCCTTGGTTTGCAGTGAAATGAACACAGTAACACTTTTTGAAGGCTTATTTTTTTAAGACTGAAAGAGTAGGCGAGACCGCCCTACGCGCATCGTGATTTTGAGCAACTTCCGCTCGATTTTCTAGAATTTTGGCGATATTTTCAAGTCCCGGTGACTCTAAACTAACTCCTGATGGCCTTGGTTTGCAGTGAAATGGACGCAGGAAAACTTTTTGAACGCTCAGTTTCGAGCTTCTGGGCCGAAATACAACCGTATTTCACGTTAAGACTGAAATAGTAGCCGAGACCGCCTTACGAGCATCGTGATTTTGACCAAGTTCAGCTCGATTTCCCGGAACTTGGGGAAAATTTTCCAGTCCGAGGGACTTTAAACTAACTCCTGATGGCCTTGGTTTGCCGTTAAATGCAGAAAGCGTAACTTCTTAAAGGGTCACTTTCGAGCCTCTGGGCCGAAATATAGCCTCACTTTACTTTAAGACTGAAAGAGTAGCCGAGAGCGTCTTACGCGCATCGTGATTTTGACCAACTTCCGTTCGATTTCCCGGAACTTCGGGGATATATTCCAGTCCCGGGGACTCTAAACTAACTGCTGATGGTCTTGGTTTGCAGTGAAATGGACACAGCACAATTTTTTGAACGCTCACTTTCGAGCTTCTCGGCCGAAATATAGCCCTACTTCACTTTAAGACTGAAAGAGTAGCCGAGACCGCCTTACGCGCATCGTAATTTTGACCAACTTCGGCTCGATTTCCCGGAAGTTGGCGAACATTTTCAATTCCCGGACAAGCTAAACTAACTTCCGATGGCCTTAGTTTGCAGTTAGATGGACACAGCAAAACTTTTTGAACGCTCACTTTCGAGCTTATGGGTCGAAATATAGCCCCACTTAACTTTAAGACTGAAAGAGTAGCCGAGACCGCCTTACGCGCATCGTGATTTTGGGATACTTCGGCTGGATTTCCCGCAAATAGGGGGATATTTTCCAGTCCCGGGGACTCTAAACTAACTCCTGATGGCCTTGGTTTGCAGTGAAATGGACACAGGAACACTTTTTGAACGCGCACTTTCGAGCTTGCTGGCCGAAATATAGCCCTACTTCTTTTTAAGACTGAAAGAGTAGGCGGGAGCGTCTTACGCGCATTGTGATTTTGAGGATCTTCGGCTCGATCTGGCGAAACTTGGGAGATATTTTCCAGTCCCAAAGTCTCTAAACTCACTCCTGATTGTCTAAGATGTGAGTGAAATACAGAGAAAAATTTTTGAAGCCTTACTTTCGAGCTTCTGGAGTTAAATCTAAGCCCACTTTACCTTAAGACTGAAAGAGTAGCCGAGACCCCCTTAAGCGCATCGTGATTTTGACTAACTTGGGGTGGATTTCCCGTAACTTGGGGGATATTTCCAGTCCCTTGGACGCTAAACTAAGTCGTGATGGCCTTGTTTTGCAGTGAACTGGACACAGCAAAACTTTCTAAACACTCAGTTTCGAGCTTCTGGGCCGAAATATTGCCCCACTTCCCTTTAAGACTGAAAGAGTAGCCGAGACCGCCGTACGCGCGTCGTGATTTTGACCAACTTCGGTTAAATTTCCCGGAACTTGGGGGATATTTTCCAGTCCCGGGGACTCTAAACTGACCCCTGACGTCCTTGGTCATCAGTAAAATGGACACAGCAAAACTTTTTGAACGCTCACTTTTGAGCTTCTGGGCCGAAATATAGCTCCACTTCACTTTAAGAGTGAAAGAGTAGCCGAGACTGCCTTACGCCCATCGTAATTTTGACCAACTTCGGCTCGATTTCCCGGAACTTGGGGCATATTTTCCAGTCCCGCGGACTATAAAATAACTCCTGATGGCCTTGCTCTGGAGTGAAATGGACACAGCACAACTTTTTGAACGCTCACTTTCCAGCTTCTGGGCGGAAATATTACCCCAGTTCACTTTAAGAATGAAGGAGTAACCGGGACCGCCTTACGCGCATCGTGATTTTGACCAACTTTGGCTCGATTTCCCGGAAAATGGGGGATATTTTGCGGTACCGGGGACTCTAAACTAACTCCTGATCGCCTTGGTTTGCAGTGAAATGGACACAGCACAACTTTTTGAACGCTCACGTTTGAGCTTCTGGGCCGAAGCATAGCCCTACTTCACTTTAAGACTGAAAGAGTAGCCGATACCGCCTTACGCGCATCGTGATTTTGGGCTACTTCGGCTCGATTTCCCGGAACTTGGGAGATCATTCCCAGTCCCGGGCACTCTAAACTAATTCCTGATGGCCTTGGTTTTCAGTGAAATGGACACAGCCAAACTCTTTGAACGTTCACTTTCGAGCTTCTGGGCCGAAATATAGCCCCATTTCACTTTAAGACTGAAAGAGTAGCTGGGACCGCCTTACGCATGGTAATTTTGTCGAACTTCGGCTTGATTTCCTGGGACTTGGGGGATATTTTCCAGTCCCGCAAGCTCTAAACTAACTCCTGAATGCCTTGGTTTTTAGTGAAATGGACACAGGTAACAGGGGCGCACGCTAGGTTTCCAGGTTGTAGGCCGAAATATAGCCCCACTTTATTTTAAGACTGAAAGTGTACACGAAACCGCCTTAAGCGCATCGAAATTTTTAGCCACTATGGCTCGATCTGCCAAAACTTGGGGGATATTTTCCAGTCCCGGGTACTCTACCCTAACTCTTGATGGCCTTAGTTTTCAGTCAAATGGTCACAGGTAACAGGAGCGCACGCTCGGTGTCGAGCTTCTAGGCCGAAATGTAGCCCCAGTTCATTTTAAGACAGAAAGAATAAACGAAACGGCCGTACGCTTATCGTAATTTTAAGAAAGTATGGCTCAATTTGCCGAAACTTGGAGGATAGCTTCCAGTCTCGAGGATTCTAAACTATCTCCTGATGGACTTAGTTCTTATTGAAATGGACACAGGTAAAAGGAGAGCACGCTCGGTGTCGAGCTTGTAGAACCGAAATATAGCCCCACTTCATTTTCGGAGTAAACGAGTAGCCGAGACCGCCTTACGCGCATCGTGATTTTGAGCATCTTTGGCTCGATTTGCCGGAATTCGGGGAATATTTTCCAGTCCCGAGGACTCTATGCTAACTCCACATGAACTTAGTTTTCAGTGATATGTACACAAGCAAAAGGAGCGCACGCTCGGTGTTGAGCTTGTCGGCCGAAATATAGCCCCACTTCATTTTAAGACTGAAAGAGTAGCCGAGACCGCCTTACGCGCATCGTGATTTTGAGCAACTTTGGCTCGATCTGCCAGAATTTGGGAAATATTTTCCAGTCTCAAGGACTCTAAACTAACTCCTGATGGCCTAAGATGTCAGTGAAATGGACACAGGTAAAATTAGCGCACGCCCGGTCTCGAGCTTCTAGCTCGAAATATAGCCCCCCTTAATTTTAAGACTGAAAGAGTAGCCGAGACCGCCTTACGCGCATCGTGATTTTGGGCCACTTTTGCTCGATTTCCCGGAAGTTGGCGAATAATTTAAAGTCCCGGGGACGCTAAACTAACTCCCGATGACCTTGGTTTGCAGTTTAATGAACACAGCAAAACATTCTGAACGCTCACCTTCGAGCTTCAGGGCCGAAATATTGCCCTACTTAAATTTAAGACTGAAAGAATAGCCGAGAGCCCGTTACGCGCATCGTAATTTTCATCAACTTCGGCGCCATTTCCTGGAACTTGGAGAATATTTTCCAGTCCCAGGGACTCTATACTAACTCCTGATGGCCTTGGTGTGCAGTGAAATGGACACAGCAAAAGTTTTTGAACGCTCACTTTCGAGCTTGTGGGCCTAAATATAGCCACACTTCACTTTAAGACTGAAACAGTAGCCGAGACCGCGTTACGCGCATCGTGATTTTGATCAACTTCTGCTCGCTTTCGTGGAACTTGGGGAATATTTTTCAGTCCCGGGGACTCTAAACTAACTCCTGATGGCCATGGTTTGTAGTGAAATTCACACAGCACAAGTTTTTGAACGCGCACTTTCGAGCTTCTAGGCCGAAATATAGTCCCACATCACTTACGACTTAAAGAGTAGCCGTGACCGGCGTGCGCGCATCGTGATTTTGACCAACTTCGGGTCGATATTCCGGAACTTGAGGGATATTTTCCAGTCCCAGCGACTCTAAGCTAACTCTTGATGGCCTTGGTTTGCAGTGAAATGGAGACAGCAAAATGTTTTGAACGCTCACCTTCAAGCTTCTGGACCGAAATATAGCCCATTTTACTTTAATACTGAAAAAGTAGCCGAGACCGCCTTACGCGCATCGTAATTTTGACAAACTTGGGGTGGATTTCCCGGAACTTGGGGGATATTTTCCAGTCCCTTGGACGCTAAGCTAGGTGCCGATGGCCTTGTTTTGCAATGAAATGGACACAGCAAAGCTTTTTGAACGCTCACTTTCGAGGTTGTGGGCCGAAATATAGCCATACTTCACTTTAAGACTGAAACAGTAGCCGACACCACGAACTAAGGGAATATATTCCAGTTCTGAGGACTCTAAACTAATTCTTCATGGCCTTGGTTTGCAGTAAAATGGACCCAGCAAAACTTTTTGAACGCTCAACTTCGAGCTTCTGGGCCAAAATATAGCCCCCCATTACTTTAACACTGAAAGAGTAGCCGAGACCGCCTTACGCGCATCGTGACTTTGACCAACTTCGGCTCGATTTCCCGGAACTTGGGGGATATTTTCCAGTCCCGAGGACTCTTAAGTAACCCCTGATGGCCTTGGTTTGTATTGAAATGGATACAGCAAAACTTTTTGAACGCTCACTTTTGAGCTTCTGGGCCGAAATATAGCCCCACTTCACTGTAAGACTGAAAGAGTAGCCGAGACCGTCTTAAGCGCATCGTGATTTTGACCAACGTCTTCTCGATTTTCCGGAACTTGGGAAATACATTCCACTCCCGGGGACTCTAAACTAACTCCTGATAGGCTTGGTTTGCAGTGAAATAGACACAGTAATTTTTTTTGAGCTTTGAGCTTGTGGGCCGAAATAGAGCCCCACTTCACTTTGACTGAAGGAGTAGCCGACACCGCCTTAAGCGCACCGTGATTTTGACCAACTTCGGCTTGATTTGCCCGAACTTGGGGGATATTTTCCAGTCCCGGGGACTCTAAACTAACTCCTGATTGTCTTGGTTTTCAGTGAAACGGACAAAGCGAAACTTTTTGAACGCTCACTCTCGAGGTTCTGGACCGAAATATAGCCCCACTTTACTTTAAGACTGAAAGAGTAGCCGAGACCGTCTTGAACAAATCGTGATTTTGACCAACTTCGGGTCGGTTTCCCGGAACTTGGGGGATATATTCCATTTCCGCGGACTCTAAACTAACTCCTGATGGCCTTGGTTTTCAGTGAAATGGACAAAGGAAAGCTTTTTGAACACTCTCTTTGTAGCTTCTGGGCCGAAATAGAATCCCACTTCACTTTCAGACTCAAATAGTAGCCGAGACAGCCTCACGCGCATCGTGAGTTAGACCAACTTCAGCTCGATTTCACGCAACTTTTGGGATATTTTCCAGTCCGGAGGACTCTAAACTAACTCCGGATGGCCTTGGTTTGCACTGAAATGCGCACAGCATAACTTTTTGAACGCCCACTTTGGAGCTTGTGGGCCGAAATATAGCCCCACTTCACTTTAAGACTGAAAGAGTAGCCGAGATCGCCTTACGCGCATCGTGATTTTGACCATTTTCGGATCGATTTGTCGGAACTTGGGGGATATTTTCCAGTCCCGGGGACTCTAAACTAACTCCTGATCGCCTTGCTTTGCATTGAAATGGACAGAGCAAAACTTTTTGAACGGTCACTTTCGAGCTTGTGGGCCAAAATATAGCCACACTTTACTTTAAGACTGAAACAGTAGCCGATACCGCATTTCGCGCATCGTGATTTTGATCAACTTCGGCTCGCTTTCCCGGAACTTGGGGAATATTTTCCAGTCCCGGGGACCCTAAACTAACTTTTGATAGCTTTGGTTTGCAGTGAAATGCACACAGCAAAACTTTTTGAACGGTCACTTTCGAGCTTCTGGACAGAAATATAGCCCGACTTTACTTTAAGACTGAAAGAGTGGCCGAAACCGCCTTACGTATATCGTAATTTTGACGAACTTCGAATGGATTTCCCGGAACTTGGGGGATATTTTCCAGTCCCGTGGACGCTAAACTAAGTCCTGATGGCCTTGTTTTGAAGTGAAATGGACACAGCAAAACTTTTTGAACGCTCACTTTCTAGCTTGTGGGCCGAAATATAGGGACACTTGACTTTAAGACTGAAAGAGTAGCCGAGACCACGTTACGCGCATCATGAATTTGATCAACTTCGGCTCCAATTCCCGGGACTTGGGGGATATTTTCCAGTCCCGGGGACTCTAAACTACCTCCTGATGGCCTTGGTTTATATTGCAATGGACACAGCACAATTTTTTGAACGCACACTTTGGAGATTCTGGGCCGAAATATAGCCCCACCTCACTTAAGACTGAAAGAGTAGCCGAGACCGCCTTGCTCGCATCGTGAGTTTGACAAACTTCGGGTCGATATTCCAGAACTTGGGGGATATTTTCCAGTCCCAGGAACTCTAAACTAACTCCTGATGGCCTTGGTTTGCAGTGAAATGGACAGAGGAAAACTTTTTGAACGCTCACCCTCGAGCTTCCTGGCCGAAATAAAGCCGAACTTTACTTTAAGACTGAAAGAGTAACCGAGACCACCTTCCGCGCATTGTGATTTTGACAAACTTCGGGTGGATCTCCGGGAACTTGGGGAACATTTTCCAGCCCCTTGGACGCTAAACTAAGTCCTGATGGCCTTGCTTTGCAGTGAAATGGACACAGCAAAACTTTTTGAACGCTCACTTTCGAGCTTGTGGGCCGAATTATAGCCACACTTTTCTTTACTTTACCACATTTCGCGCATCGTGATTTTGATCAACTTCGGCTCGCTTTCCCGGAACTTGCGGAATATTTTCCACTCGCGGGGACCCTAAACTAACTTTTGATCGCTTTGGTTTGCAGGGAAATGCACACAGGAAAACTTTTTGAACGCTCACTTTCGAGCTTCTGGACAGAAATATAGCCCGACTTTACTTTAAGACTGAAAGAGTAGCCGAAACCGCCTTACGTATATCGTAAGTTTGGCGAACTTCGAATGGATTTCCCGGAACTTGGGGTATATTTTCCAGTCCCTTGGACGCTAAACTAAGTCCTGATGGCCTTGGTTTGAAGTGAAATGGACACAGCAAAACTTTTTGAACGCTCACTTTCTAGCTTCTGGGCCGAAATATAGGCACACTTGACTTTAAGACTAAAAATGTAGCCGAGACCACGTTACCCCTTTCATGAATTTGATCAACTTCGGCTCATATTCCCGGGACTTGGGGGATATTTTCCAGTCCCGGGGACTCTAAACTAACTCCTGATCGCCTTGGTTTCCATTGAAATGGACAAAGCACAATTGTTTGAAAGAAGACTTTGGAGATTCTGGGCCGAAATATAGCCCCACTTCACTTTAAGACTGAAACAGTAGCCGATACCACATTTCGCGCATCGTGATTTTGATCAACTTCGGTTCGATTCCCCGGAACTTGGGCGAGAATTTTCAGTCTCGGGGACTCTAAACTAACCCCTGATGGCCTTGGTTTGCACTGAAATGGACACAGCAAAACTTTTTGAACGCTTACTTTCGGGCTTCTGGCCCGAAATATAGCCCCACCACTTTAAGACAGAAAGACTAGCCGAGACCACTTCAGGGGCATCGTGATTTTGACCAACCTCGGCTCAATTTCCCGTACCTTGGGGCATATTTTCTTGTCCCGGGGACGCTAAACTAACTCCTGATGGTCTTGGTTCGCAGTGAAATGAACACAGCAAAACTTTTTGAACGCTCACTTTCGGGCTTCTGGCCCGAAATATAGCCCGACTTCACTTTAAGACTGAAAGAGTAGCCGAGACTACCTTACGCAAATCGTGATTTTGACCAACTTCGGCTCGATTTCCCGGAAGTTGGCGGATATTTTCCAGTCCCGGGGACTCTAAAGTAGCTCCTGATGGCTTTGGTTTGCAGTGAAATAAACACAGGGAAACGTTTTGAACGCTCACTTTCAAGCTCCTGGGCAAGAATAAAGCGTCACTTCACTTTAAGACTGAAACAGTAAGCGAGACCGCCTAACGCGCACCGTGATTTTGACCAATTTCGGCTAAATTTCCCTAAGCTTGGGGGATATTTTCCAGTCCCGAAGACTCTTAAGTAACCCCTGATGGCCTTCGTTTGCATTGAAATGGATACAGCAAAACTTTTTGAAGCTCACTTTTGAGCTTCTGGGCCGAAATATAGCCCCACTTCACTTTAAGACTGAAAGACTAGCCAAGACCGTCTTGAGCGCATCGTGATTTTGACCAACGTCTTCTCCATTTTCCGGAACTTGGGAAATATATTGCAGTCCCGGGGACTCTAAATTAACTCCTGATGGCCTTGGTTTGCAGTGAAATGGACACAGCAAATTTTTTGCAGCGCTCACTTTGGAGCTTCTGGGCCGAAATAGAGCCCCACTTCACTTTAAGACTGAAAGAGTAGCCGAGGCCGCCTTAGGCGCATCGTGATTTTGACCAACTTCGGCTTGAGTTGCCAGAACTTAAAAGATATTTTCCAGTCCCGGGAACTCTAAACTAACTCATGATGGCCTTGGTTTTCAGTGAAATTCAGAGAGGAAAACTTTTTGAACGCTCACTTTGGAGCTTCTGGACCGAAATATAGCCCTACTTCACTTTAAGACTGAAAGAGTAGCCGAGACCGCCTTACGCGAATCGTTATTTTGACCAACTTCGTCTCGATTTCGCGGAACTTGGGGGATATTTTCCAGTTCCGGGCACTGTAAACTACTTCCTGAGGGCCTTGCTTTGCAGTGAAATGGGCATAGCATAACTTTTTGAACGCTCACTTTCGAGCTTGTGGGCCGAAATATACAGCCACGTCACTTTAAGACTAAAAGAGTAGCCGAGACTGCTTTACGCGTATCGTGATTTTGACAAACTTCGGCTCGATTTCCCGGAACTTGGGAAATATTTTGATGTCCCGGAGACTGTAAACTATCTCCTGATGTGGCTTGGTTCGCGGTGAAATGGACACAGCAAAACTTTTTGAACTTTCACTTTCGAGCTTCTGGGCCGAAATATAGCCCGAGTTCACTTTAAAGAATGAAAGAATAGCCGGCACCGCCTTACGCGCATCGTGATTTTGACCAACTTTGGCTCGATTTCCCGCGAAATGGGGAATATTTTCCGGTACCGGGGACTCTAAAGTAACTCCTGATTGCCTTGGTTTGCATTGAAATGGAGAGAGCAAAACTTTTTCAACGCTCCCCTTCGGGCTTCTGAGCCGAAATATAGCCCCACTTCAGCTTAAGACTGAAAGAGTAGACGACACCGGCTTACGCGCGTCGTGATTTTGACCAACTTCGGTTCGATTTTCCGAAACTTTGGGTATATATTCAAGTCCCAAGGACTCTAAACTAACCCCTGATGGCCTTGGTCTGCAGTGAAATGGACACAGCAAATTTTTTTGAACGCTTACTTTCGAAATTCTGGGCCGAAATATAGCCCCACTTCACTTTAAGACTGAAATAGTAGCCGAGACCGCCTTAGACGCATCGTGATTTTGACCAACTTCGGCTTGAGTTGCCAGAACTTAAGGGATATTTTCCACTCCCGTGGACTCTAAACTAACTCATGATGGCATTGGTTTTCAGTTAAATTGAGAGAGCAAAACTTTTTGAACGCTCACTTTGGAGCTTCTGGGTCGAAATATACAGCCACGTCACTTTAAGACTAAAAGAGTAGCCGAGACTGCTTTACGCGCATCGTGATTTTGAAAAACTTCGGCTCGATTTCCCGGGACTTGGGGGATATTTTGATGTCCCGGACACTGTAAACAATCTGCTGATGTGGCTTGGTTTGCGGTGATATGGACACAGCAAAACTTTTTGAACTTTCACTTTCTAGCTTCTGGGCCGAAATATAGCCCCAGTTCACTTTAAGAATGAAAGAGTAGCCGAGACCGCCTTACGCGCATCGTGATTTTGACAAAATTCGGCTCGATTTCCCCGAACTTCGGCGATATTTTCCAGTGCCGAGGAGTCTAAACTAACTCCTGATTGCCTTGGTTTGCAGTGAAATGAACACAGCACAGTTTTTTCAACGCTCACTTTCGAGCTTCTCGGCCGAAATATAGACCTACTTCACTTTAAGACTGAAAGAGTAGCCGAGACCGCCTTACGCGCATCGTAATTTTGAACAACTTCGGCTCGATTTCCCGGAAGTTGGCGAATATTTTCAATTCCCAGGGAAGCTAACCTAACTTCCGAGAGCCTTAGTTTGCAGTTAAATGGACACAGCAAAACTTTTTGAACGCTCCCTTTCGAGCTTATGGGTCGAAATATAGCCCCACTTAACTTTAACACTGAAAGAGTAGCCGAGACCGCCTTACGCGCATCGTGATTTTGGGATACTTCGGCTGGATTTGCCGCAAATAGGGGGATATTTTCCAGTCCCGGGGACTCTAAACTAACTCCTGATGACCTTGGTTTCCAGTGAAATGGACACAGGAACACTTTTTGAACGCGCACTTTCGAGCTTGCTGGCCGAAATATAGCCCTACTTCTTTTTAAGACTGAAAGAGCAGGCGGGAGCGCCTTACGCGCATTGTGATTTTGAGGATCTTCGGCTCGATCTGGCGAAACTTGGGAGATATTTTCCAGTCCCAAAGTCTCTAAACTCACTCCTGATTGTCTAAGATGTGAGTGAAATAGAGACAAAAATTTTTGAAGCCTTACTTTCGAGCTTCTGGAGTTAAATCTAAGCCCACTTTACCTTAAGACTGAAAGAGTAGCCGAGACCCCCTTAAGCGCATCGTGATTTTGACTAACTTCGGGTGGATTTCCCGGAACTTGGGGGATATTTTCCAGTCCCGGGGACTCTAAACTAACTCATGATGGCCTTGGTTTTCAGTGAAATTCAGAGAGGAAAACTTTTTGAACGCTCACTTTCGAGCTTCTGGACCGAAATAGAACCCCACTTCACTTGAAGACTGAAAGAGTAGCCGAGACCGCCTTACGTGCATCGTGATTTTGAGCAACTTCGGCTCGATTTGCGGGAACTAAGGGAATATATTCCAGTTCTGAGGACTCTAAACTAATTCCTGATTCCGGACCCAGCAAAACGTTTTGAACGCTCAATTTCGAGCTTTTGGGCCAAAATATAGCCCCCCATTACTTTAACACTAAAAGAGTAGCCGAGACCGCCTTACGCGCATCGTGATTTTGACAAACTTCGGGTCGATTTCCCGGAACTTGGGGGATATTTTCTAGTCCCGGCCACTCTCAACTAACTCCTGCTTGTCTTGGTTTGCAGTGAAATGGACACAGCGAAAGTTTTTGAACGCTCACTTTCCAGCTTGTGGGCCGAAATATAGCCACACTTCACTTTAGGACTGACACAGTAGCCGAGACCACGTTACGCGCATCACGAATTTGATGAATTTCGGCTCGATTTCCCGGAACTTGGGGGATATTCTCCAGTCCGGGGGACTCTAAACTAACTTCTGATGGCCTTGGTTTGCACTGAAAGTGACAGAGCAAAACTTTTTAAACACTCACTTTCGAGCTTCTGGGCCGAAATATTACCCCGCTTCACTTTAAGACTGAAAGAGTAGCCGAGACCACCTTACGCACATCGAAATTTTGACCAACTTCGGCTCGATTTACCGGAACTTGGGGGATATTTTCCAGTCCCGAGGACTCGTAAGTAACCCCTGATGGCCTTGGTTTGCATTGAAATGGATACAGCAAAACTTTTTGAACGCTCACTTTTGAGCTTCTGGGCCGAAATATAGCCCCACTTCACTTTAAGACTGAAAGAGTAGTCGAGACCGTCTTGAACAAATCGTGATTTTGACCAACTTCGGGTCGGTTTCCCGGAACTTGGGGGATATATTCCATTTCCGCGGACTCTAAACTAACTCCTGATGGCCTTGGTTTTCAGTGAAATGGACAAAGGAAAGCTTTTTGAACACTCTCTTTGTAGCTTCTGGGCCGAAATAGAATCCCACTTCACTTTCAGACTCAAATAGTAGCCGAGACCGCCTCACGCGCATCGTCAGTTAGACCAAGTACAGCTCGATTTCACGCAACTTTTGGGATATTTTCCAGTCCGGGGGACTCTAAACTAACTCCGGATGGTCTTGGTTTGCACTGAAAGAGTAGCCGAGATCGCCTTACGCGCATCGTGATTTTGACCATTTTCGGATCGATTTGTCGGAACTTGGGGGATATTTTCCAGTCCCGGGGACTCTAAACTAACTCCTGATCGCCTTGCTTTGCATCGAAATGGACAGAGCAAAACTTTTTGAACGCTCACGTTCGAGCTTGTGGGCCGAAATATAGCCACACTTTACTTTAAGACTGAAACAGTAGCCGAGACCGCATTTCGCGCATCGTGATTTTGATCAACTTCGGCTCGCTTTCCCGGAACTTGGGAAATATTTTCCAGTCCCGGGGACCCTAAACTAACTTTTGATAGCTTTGGTTTGCAGTGAAATGCACACAGCAAAACTTTTTGAACGCTCACTTTCGAGCTTCTGGACAGAAATATAGCCCCACTTTACTTTAAGACTGAAAGAGTAGCCGAAACCGCCTTACGTATATCGTAATTTTGACGAACTTTGAATGGATTTCCCGGAACTTGGGCTATATTTTCCAGTCCCTTGGATGCTAAACTAAGTCTTGATGGCCTTGTTTTGAAGTGAAATGGACACAGCAAAACTTTTGGAACGCTCACTTTCTAGCTTGTGGGCCGAAATATAGGCACACTTGACTTTAAGACTGAAACAGTAGCCGAGACCACGTTACCCCTATCATGAATTTGATCAACTTCGGCTCATATTCCCGGGACTTGGGGGATATTTTCCAGTCCCGGGGACTCTAAACTAACTGCTGATGGCCTTGGTTTGCATTGAAATGGACACAGCACAATTTTTTGAACGCACACTTTGGAGATTCTGGGCCGAAATATAGCCCCACTTCACTTAAGACTGAAAGAGTAGCCGAGACCGGCTTGCTCGCATCGTGAGTTTGACAAACTTCGGGTCGATATTCCGGAACTTGGGGGATATTTTCCAGTCCCAGGAACTCTAAACTAACTCCTGATGGCCTTGGTTTGCAGTGAAATGGACAGAGCAAAACTTTTTGAACGCTCACCTTCGAGCTTCCTGGCCGAAATAAAGCCCCACTTTACTTTAAGACTTAAAGGGTAGCGGAGACCGCTTTGGGAGCATCGTGATTTTGAGCAACTTCAGCTCGATTTACCGGAACTTGGGGAATATTTTCCAGTACCAGGGACGCTAAACTAACTCGTGATGGCCTTGTTTTTCAGTCAAAGAACACAGCAAAACTTTTTGAACGGTCACTTTCGGGCTTCTGGCCCGAAACATAGCCCCACTTTACTTTAAGACTGAAACAGTAGCCGATACCGCATTTCGCGCATCGTGATTTTGATCAACTTCGGTTCGATTCCCCGGAACTTGGCCGATATTTTTCGGTCCCGGGGACTCTAAACTAACCCCTGATGGCCTTGGTTTGCAGTGAAATGGACACAGCAAAACATTTTGAACGCTCACTTTCGGGCTTCTGGCCCGAAATATAGTCCCACTTCACTTTAAGACTGAAAGAGTAGCCGAGACTACCTTACGCAAATCGTGATTTTGACCAACTTCGGCTCGGTTTCCCGGAAGTTGGGGGATATTTTCCAGTCCCGGGGACTCTAAACTAGCTCCTGAAGGCTTTGGTTTGCAGTGAAATAAACACAGGGAAACTTTTTGAACGCTCACTTTCAAGCTCATGGGCAGGAATAAAGCCTCACTTCACTTTCAGACTGAAACAGTAAGTGAGACCGCCTAACGCGCACCGTGATTTTGACCAATTTCGGCTAAATTTCCCTGAGCTTGGGGGATATTTTCCAGTCCCGAAGACTCTTAAGTAACCCCTGATGGCCTTCGTTTGCATTGAAATGGATACAGCAAAACTTTTTGAAGCTCACTTTTGAGCTTCTGGGCCGAAATATAGCCCCACTTCACTTTAAGACTGAAAGACTAGCCAAGACCGTCTTGCGCGCATTGTGATTTTGAACAACGTCTTCTCCATTTTCCGGAACTTGGGAAATATATGGCAGTCCCGGGGACTCTAAACTATCTCCTGATGGCCTTGGTTTGCAGTGAAATGGACACAGCAAAGTTTTTGCAGCGCTCACTTTGGAGCTTCTGGGCCGAAATAGAGCCCCACTTCACTTTAAGACTGAAAGAGTAGCCGAGACCCCTTAGGCGCATCGTGATTTTGACCAACTTCGGCTTGAGTTGCCAGAACTTAAAAGATATTTTCCAGTCCCGGGGACTCTAAACTAACTCATGATGGCCTTGGTTTTCAGTGAAATTCAGAGACGAAAACTTTTTGAACGCTCACTTTGGAGCTTCTGGACCGAAATGTAGCCCTACTTCACTTTAAGACTGAAAGAGGAGCCGAGACCGCCTTACGCGAATCGTTATTTTGACCAACTTCGTCTCGATTTCGCGGAACTTGGGGGATATTTTCCAGTTCCGGGCACTGTAAACTACTTCCTGAGGGCCTTGCTTTGCAGTGAAATGGGCAAAGCATAACTTTTTGAACGCTCACTTTCGAGCTTGTGGGCCGAAATATACAGCCACGTCACTTTAAGACTCAAAGAGTAGCCGAGACTGCTTTACGCGCATCGTGATTTTGACAAACTTCGGCTCGATTTGCCGGAACTTGGGGGATATTTTGATGTCCTGGAGACTGTAAACTATCTCCTGCTGTGGCTTGGTTTGCGGTGAAATGGACACAGCAAAACTTTTTGAACTTTCACTTTCGAGCTGCTCGGCCGAAATATAGCCCTACTTCACTTTAAGACTGAAAGAGTGGCCGAGACCGCCTTAAGCGCATCGTAATTTTGAACAACTTCGGCTCGATTTTCCGGAAGTTGGCGAATATTTTCAATTCCCGGGGAAGCTAAACTAACTTCCGATGGCCTTAGTCTGCTTTTAAATGGACACAGCAAAACTTTTTGAACGCTCACTTTCGAGCTTATGGGTCGAAATATAGCCCCACTTTACTTTAAGACTGAAAGAGTAGCCGAGACCGCCCTACGCGCATCGTGATTTTGGGATACTTCGGCTCGATTTCCGGCAAATAGGAGGATATTTTCCAGTCCCGGGGACTCTAAACTAACTCCTGATGGCCTTGGTTTCCAGTGAAATCGACGCAGGAACACTTTTTGAACGCGCACTTCCGAGCTTGCTGGCCGAAATATAGCCCTACTTCTTTTTAAGACTGAAAGAGTAGGCGGGAGCGCCTTACGCGCATTTTTATTTTGAGGATCTTCGGCTCGATCTGGCGAAACTTGGAAGATATTTTCCAGTCCCAAAGTCTCTAAACTCACTCCTGATTGTCTAAGATGTGAGTAAAATAGAGACAAAAATTTTTGAAGCCTTACTTTCGAGCTTCTGGAGTTAAATCTAAGCCCACTTTACCTTAAGACTGAAAGAGTAGCCGAGACCCCCTTAAGCGCATCGTGATTTTGACTAACTTCAGGTGGATTTCCCGTAACTTGGGGAATATTTCCAGTCCCTTGGACGCTAAACTAAGTCGTGATGGCCTTGTTTTGCAGTGAAATGGACACAGCAAAACTTTTTAAACACTCAGTTTCGAGCTTTTGGGCCGAAATATTGCCCCACTTCACTTTAAGACTGAAAGAGTAGCGGAGACCGCCGTACGCGCGTCGTGATTTTGACCAACTTCGGTTGAATTTCCCGGAACTTGGGGGATATTTTCCAGTCCCGGGGACTCTAAACTGACCCCCGACGTCCTTGGTCTGCAGTAAAATGGACACAGCAAAACTTTTTGAACGCTCACTTTTGAGCTTCTGGGCCGAAATATAGCTCCACTTCACTTTAAGAGTGAAAGAGTAGCTGAGACTGCCTTACGCCCATCCTAATTTGGCCAACCTCAGCTTGATTTCCCGGAACTTGGGGGATATTTTCCAGTCCCGCGGACTCTAAAGTAACTCCTGATTGCCTTGCTCTAGAGTGAAATGGACACAGCAAAACTTTTTGAACGCTCACTTTCGAGCTTCTTGGCGGAAATATTGCCCCAGTTCACTTTAAAAATAAAAGAGTAACCGGGACCGCCTTACGCGCATCGTGATTTTGACCAACTTTGGGTCGACTTCCCGGGAAATGGGGGATATTTTTCGGTACCGGGGACTCTAAACTAACTCCTGATTGCCTTGGTTTGCAGTGAAATGGACACAGCACAACTTTTTGAACGCTCACGTTTGAGCTTCTGGGCCGAAGCATAGCCCTACTTCACTTTAAGACTGAAAGACTAGCCGAGACTGCCTTACGCGCATCGTGATTTTGGGCTACTTCGGCTGGATTTCCGGGAACTTGGGAGATAATTGCCAGTCCCGGGCACTCTAAACTAATTCCTGATGGCCTTTGTCTTCAGTGAAATGCACAAAGCCAAACTCTTTGAACGTTCACTTTCGAGCTTCTGGGCCGAAATATAGCCCCACTTCACTTTAAGACTGAAAGAGTAGCCGGGACGGCCTTACGCGCATGGTAACTTTGTCGAACTTCGGCTTGATTTCCTGGGACTTGGGGGATATTTTCCAGTCCCGGAAGCTCTAAACTAACTCCTGAATGCCTTGGTTTTAAGTGAAATGGACACAGGTAACAGGGGCGCACGCTAGGTTTCCAGGTTGTAGGCCGAAATATAGCCCCACTTTATTTTAAGACTGAAAGTGTACACGAAACCGCCTTAAGCGCATCGAAATTTTTAGCCACTATGGCTCGATCTGCCCAAACTTGGGGGATATTTTCCAGTCCCGGGTACTCTACCCTAACTCTTGATGGCCTTAGTTTTCAGTCAAATGGTCACAGGTAACAGGAGCGCACTCTCGGTGTCGAGCTTCTAGGCCGAAATGTAGCCCCAGTTCATTTTAAGACTGAAAGAGTAAACGAAACTGCCGTACGCTTATCGTAATTTTAAGAAAGTATGGCTCAATTTGCCGAAACTTGGAGGATAGCTTCCAGTCTCGAGGATTCTAAACTATCTCCTGATGGACTTAGTTCTTAGTGAAATGGACACAGGTAAAAGGAGAGCACGCTCGGTGTCGAGCTTGTAGAGCCGAAATATAGCCCCACTTCATTTTCGGAGTAAACGAGTAGCCGAGACCGCCTTACGCGCATCGTGATTTTGAGCATCTTTGGCTCGATTTGCCGGAATTCGGGGAATATTTTCCAGTCCCGAGGACTCTATGCTAACTCCTGATGAACTTAGTTTTCAGTGATATGTACACAGGCGAAAGGAGCGCACGCTCGGTGTTGAGCTTGTCGGCCGAAATATAGCCCCACTTCATTTTAAGACTGAAAGAGTAGCCGAGACCGCCTTACGCGCATCGTGATTTTGAGCAACTTTGGCTCGATCTGCCAGAATTTGGGAAATATTTTCCAGTCCCAAGGACTCTAAACTAACTCCTGATGGCCTAAGATGTCAGTGAAATGGACACAGGTAAAATTAGCGCACGCCCGGTCTCGAGCTTCTAGCTCGAAATATAGCGCCCCTTAATTTTAAGATTGAAAGAGTAGCCGAGACCGCCTTACGCGCATCGTGATTTTGGGCCACTTTTGCTCGATTTCCCGGAAGTTGGCGAATAATTTAAAGTCCCCGGGACGCTAAACTAACTCCCGATGACCTTGGTTTGCAGTTTAATGAACACAGCAAAACATTCTGAACGCTCACCTATGAGCTTCAGGGCCGAAATATAGCCCTACTTAAATTTAAGACTGAAAGAACCGCCGAGAGCCCGTTACGCGCATCGTAATTTTCATCAACTTCGGCGCCATTTCCTGGAACTTGGAGAATATTTTCCAGTCCCGGGGACTCTAAGCTAACTCCTGATGGCCTTGGTTTGCAGTGAAATGGACACAGCAAAACTTTTTGAACGCTCACTTTCGAGCTTGTGGGCCTAAATATAGCCACACTTCACTTTAAGACTGAAACAGTAGCCGAGACCGCGTTACGCGCATCGTGATTTTGATCAACTTCTGCTCGCTTTCCTGGAACTTGGGGAATATTTTCCAGTCCCGGGGACTCTAAACTAACTCCTGATGGCCATGGTTTGCAGTGAAATTCACACAGCACAAGTTTTTGAACGCATACTTTCGAGCTTCTAGGCCGAAATATAGTCCCACATCACTTACGACTTAAAGAGTAGCCGAGACCGGCGTGCGCGCATCGTGATTTTGACCAACTTCGGGTCGATCTTCCGGAACTTCGGGGATACTTTCCAGTACCAGGTACTCTAAACTAACTCTTGATGGCGTTGGTTTGCAGTGAAATGGAGACAGCAAAACTTTTTGAACGCTCACCTTCAAGCTTCTGGGCCGAAATATAGCCCACTTTACTTTAATACTGAAAAAGTAGCCGAGACCACGTTTCGCGCATCGTGATTTTGAGAAACTTCGGGTGGATTTCCCGGAACTTGGGGGGTATTTTCCAGTCCCTTGGACGCTAAACTAGGTGCCGATGGCCTTGTTTTGCAATGAAATGGACACAGCAAAGCTTTTTGAACACTCACTTTCGAGCTTGTGGGCCGAAATATAGCCACACTTCACTTTAAGACTGAAACAGTAGCCGAGACCGCGTTACGCGAATCGTGATTTTGATCAACTTCTGTTCACTTTACTGGAACTTGGGGAATATTTTGCAGTCTCGGGGACTCTAAACTAACTCCTGATGGCCATCGTTTGCAGTGAAATTCACACAGCACAAGTTTTTGAACGCACACTTTCGAGCTTCTAGGCCGAAATATAGTCCCACATCACTTACGACTTAAAGAGTAGCTGAGACCGGCGTGCGCGCATCGTGATTATGACCAACTTCGGGTCGATATTCCGGGACTTGGGGGATATTTTCCAGTCCCAGGAACTCTAAACTAACTCCTGATGGTCTTGGTTTGCAGTGAAATGGAGACAGCAAAACTTTTTGAACGCTCACCTTCAAGCTTCTGGGTCGAAATATAGCCCACTTTACTTTAATACTGAAAAAGTAGCCGAGACCGCCTTACGCGCATCGTGACTTTGACAAACTTCGGGTGGATTTCCCGGAACTTGGGCGATATTTTCCAGTCCCTTGGACGCTAAACTAGGTGCCGATGGCCTTGTTTTGCAGTGAAATGGACACAGCAAAGCTTTTTGAGCTTCTAGGCCGAAATATAGTTCCACATCACTTACGACTTAAAGAGTAGCCGAGACCGCCTTACGCGCATCGTGATTTTGACAAACTTCGGGTTGATTTCCCGGAACTTGGGGGATATTTTCCAGTCCCGGGGACTCTCAGCTAACTTCTGCTTGTCTTGGTTTGCAGTGAAATGGACACAGCGAAAGTTTTTGAACCCTCACTCTCGAGCTTCTGGGCCGAAATAGAGTCCCATTTTACTTTAAGACTGAAAGAGTAGGCGAGACCTTCTTCAGCGAATCGTGATTTTGACCAATTTCGCGTTTATTTCCCGAAACTTGGGGGGTATATTCCAGTCAAAGGGACTCTAAAGTAACTCCTGATGGCCTTGGTTTTCAGTGAAATGGACAGAGCACAACTTTGGAGCTTCTGGGCAGAAATACAGCCCCACTTTACTTTAAGACTGAAAGAGTAGACGAGGCCGCCTTACGCGCATCGTAATTTTGACGAACTTCGAATGGATTTTCCGGAACTTGGGGGATAGTTTCCAGTTCCTTGGACGCTAAACTAAGTCCTGATGGCCTTGTTTTGAAGTAAAATGGACACAACAAAACATTTTGAACGCTCACTTTCTAGCTTGTGGGCCGAAATATAGCCACACTTCACTTTACGACTGACACAGTAGCCGAGACCACGTTACGCGTATCATGAATTTGATCAACTTCGGCTCGATTTCCCGTGACTTGGGGGATATTCTTCAGTCCCGGCGACTCTAAACTAACTTCTGGTGGCCTTGGTTTGCACTGAAAGTAACAGAGCAAAACTTTTTAAACACTCACTTTCGAGCTTCTGGGCCGAAATATTGTCCCACCTCACTTTAAGACTGAAAGAGTAGCCGAGACCACCTTACGCACATCGTGATTTTGACCAACTTCGGCTCGATTTACCGGAACTTGGGGGATATTTTCCAGTCCCGAGGACTCTTAAGTAACCCCTGATGGTCTTGGTTTGCATTGAAATGGATACAGCAAAATCTTTGAACTCTCACTTTTGAGCTTCTGGCCCGAAATATAGCCCCACTTCACTTTAAGACTGAAAGAGTAGCCGAGACCGCCTTAAGCGCACCGTGATTTTGACCAACTTCGGCTCGATTTCCCCGAACTTGGGGGATATTTTCCAGTCCCGGGGACTCTAAACTAACTCCTGATTGTCTTGGTTTTCAGTGAAATGGACACAGCGAAACTCTTTGAACGCTCACTCTCGAGCTTCTGGACCGAAATATAGCCACACTTCACTTTAAGACTGAAAGAGTAGCCGAGATCGTCTTGCGCAAATCGTGATTTTGACCAACTTCGGGTCGGTTTCCCGGAACTTGAGGGATATATTCCATTTCCGCGGGCTCTAAACTAACTCCTGATGGCCTTGGTTTTCAGTGAAATGGACAAAGGAAAGCTTTTTGAACACTCTCTTTGTAGCTTCTGGGCCGAAATAGAATCCCACTTCACTTTCAGACTCAAATAGTAGCCGAGATCGCCTTACGCGGATCGTGATTTTGACCATTTTCGGATCGATTTCTCGGAACTTGGGGCATATTTTCCAGTCCCGGGGACTCTAAACTAACTCCTGATCGCCTTAATTTGCATTGAAATGGACAGAGCAAAACTTTTTGAACGCTCACTTTTGAGCTTGTGGGCCGAAATATAGCCACACTTTACTTTAAGACTGAAACAGTAGCCGAGACCGCATTTCGCGCATCGTGATTTTGATCAACTTCGGCTCGCTTTCCCGGAACTTGAGGAATATTTTCCAGTCCCGGAGACCCTAAACTAACTTTTGATAGCTTTGGTTTGCAGTGAAATGCACACAGCAAAACTTTTTGAACGCTCACTTTCGAGCTTCTGGACAGAAATATAGCCCGACTTTACTTTAAGACTGAAACAGTAGCCGAAACCGCCTTACGTATATCCTAATTTTGACGAACTTCGAATGAATTTCCCGGATCCTGGGGTATATTTTCCAGTCGCATGGACGCTAAACTAAGTCCTGATGGCCTTGTTTTGAAGTGAAATGGACACAGCAAACCTTATTGAACGCTCACTTTCTAGCTTGTGGGCCGAAATATAGACACACTTGACTTTAAGACTGAAACAGTAGCCGAGACCACGTTACGCGCATCATGAATTTGATCAACTTCGCTTCTACTTCCCCGGGACTTGGGGGATATTTTCCAGTCCCGGGGACTCTAAACTAACTGCTGATGGCCTTGGTTTGCATTGAAATGGACACAGCACAATTTTTTGAACGCACACTTTCGAGATTCTCGGCCGAAATATAGCCCCACCTCACTTAAGACTGAAAGAGTAGCCGAGACCGCCTTGCTCGCATCGTGAGTTTGACAAACTTCGGGTCGATATTCCGGAACTTGGGGGATATTTTCCAGTCCCAGGAACTCTAAACTAACTCATGATGGCCTTAGTTTTCACTGAAATGGACAGAGCAAAACTTTTTGAACGCTCACCTTCGAGCTTCCTGGCCGAAATAAAGCCCAACTTCACTTTAAGACTGAAAGAGTAGCCGAGACCGCCTTACGCGAATCGTTATTTTGACCAACTTCGTCTCGATTTCGCGGAACTTGGGGGATATTTTCCAGTTCCGGGCACTGTAAACTACTTCCTGAGGGCCTTGCTTTGCAGTGAAATGGGCACAGCATAACTTTTTGAATGCTCACTTTCGAGCTTCTGGGCCGAAATATACAGCCACGTCACTTTAAGACTCAAAGAGTAGCCGAGACTGCTTTACGCGCATCGTGATTTTGACAAACTTCGGCTCGATTTTCCGGGACTTGCGGGATATTTTGATGTCCCGGAGACTGTAAACTATCTCCTGATGTGGCTTGGTTCGCGGTGAAATGGACACAGCAAAACTTTTTGAACTTTCACTTTCGAGCTTCTGGGCCGAAATATAGCCCAAGTTCACTTTAAAGAATGAAAGAATAGCCGACACCGCCTTACGCGGATCGTGATTTGGACCAACTTTGGCTCGATTTCCCGGGAAATGGGGAATATTTTCCGGTACCGGGGACTCTAAAGTAACTCCTGATTGCCTTGGTTTGCATTGAAATTGAGAGAGCAAAACTTTTTCAACGCTCCCCTTCGGGCTTCTGAGCCGAAATATAGCCCCACTTCACTTTAAGACTAAAAGAGTAGCCGACACCGTCTTACGCGCATCGTGATTTTGACCAACTTCGTCTCAATTTCCCAAAACTTCGGGTATATATTCAAGTCCCAAGGACTCTAAACTAACCCCTGATGGCCTTGGTCTGCAGTGAAATGGACACAGCAAATTTTTTTGAACGCTTACTTTCGAAATTCTGGGCCGAAATATAGCCACACTTCACTTTAAGACTGAAATAGTAGCCGAGACCGCCTTAGACGCATCGTGATTTTGACCAACTTCGGCTTGAGTTGCCTGAACTTAAGGGATATTTTCCAGTCCCGTGGACTCTAAACTAACTCATGATGGCATTGGTTTTCAGTTAAATTGAGAGAGCAAAACTTTTTGAACGCTCACTTTCGAGCTTCTGGACCGAAATATACAGCCACGTCACTTTAAGACTAAAAGAGTAGCTGAGACTGCTTTACGCGCTCGTGATTTTGACAAACTTCAGCTCGATTTCCCGGGACTTGGGGGATATTTTGATGTCCCGGACACTGTAAACAATCTGCTGATGTGGCTTGGTTTCCGGTGAAATGGACACAGCAAAACTTTTTGAACTTTCACTTTCAAGCTTCTGGGCCGAAATATAGCCCCAGTTCACTTTAAGAATGAAAGAGTAGCCGAGACCGCCTTACGCGCATCGTGATTTTGACAAAATTCGGCTCGATCTCCCCGAACTTGGGCGATATTTTCCAGTCCGCAGGAGTCTAAACTAACTCCTGATGGCCTTGGTTTGCAGTGAAATGAACACAGTAAAACTTTTTGAACTTTCACTTTCTAGCTTCTCGGCCGAAATATAGCCCCAGTTCACTTTAAGAATGAAAGAGTAGCCGAGACCGCCTTACGCGCATCGTGATTTTGACAAAATTCGGCTCGATTTCCCCGAACTTGGGCGATATTTTCCCGTCCCGAGGAGTCTAAACTAACTCCTGATGGCCTTGGTTTGCAGTGAAATGAACACAGTAACACTTTTTGAAGGCTTATTTTCGAGCTTCTGGGATGAAATATAGCCCCGCTTCACTTTAAGACTGAAAGAGTAGGCGAGACCGCGTTACGCGCATCGTGATTTTGAGCAACTTCCGCTCGATTTTCTAGAATTTTGGCGATATTTTCCAGTCCCGGGGACTCTAAACTAACTCCTGATGGCCTTGCTTTGCAGTGAGATGCACGCAGGAAAACTTTTTGAACGCTCAGTTTCGAGCTTCTGGGCCGAAATACAACCGTATTTCACTTTAAGACTGAAATAGTAGGCGAGACCGCCTTACGAGCATCGTGATTTTGACCAAGTTCAGCTCGATTTCCCGGAACTTGGGGGATATTTTCCAGATCGGGGGACTTTAAACTAACTCCTGATGGCCTTGGTTTGCAGTTAAATGCAGAAAGGGTAACTTTTTAAAGGGTCACTTTCGAGCTTCTGCGTCGAAATATAGCCCCACTTTACTTTAAGACTGAAAGAGTAGCCGAGACCGTCTTAGGCGCATCGTGATTTTGACCAACTTCCGTTCGATTTCCCGGAACTTCGGGGATATATTCCAGTCCCGGAGACACTAAACTAACTGCTGATGGCCTTGGTTTGCAGTGAAATGGACACAGCACAATTTTTTGAACGCTCACTTTCGAGCTTCTCGGCCGAAATATAGCCCTACTTCACTTTAAGACTGAAAGAGTAGCCGAGACCGCCTTACGCGCATCGTAATTTTGACCAACTTCGGCTCGATTTCCCGGAAGTTGGCGAATATTTTCAATTCCCGGACAAGCTAAACTAACTTCCGATGGCCTTAGTTTGCAGTTAAATGGACACAGCAAAACTTTTTGAACGCTCACTTTCGAGTTTATGGGTCGAAATATAGCCCCACTTAACTTTAAGACTGAAAGAGTATCCGAGACCGCCCTACGCGCATCGTTATTTTGGGATACTTCGGCTGGATTTCCCGCAAATAGGGGGATATTTTCCAGTCCCGGGGACTCTAAACTAACTCCTGATGACCTTGGTTTCCAGTGAAATGGACACAGGAACACTTTTTGAACGCGCACTTTCGAGCTTGCTGGCCGAAATATAGCCCTACTTCTTTTTAAGACTGAAAGAGCAGGCGGGAGCGCCTTACGCGCATTATGATTTTGAGGATCTTCGGCTCGATCTGGCGAGACTTGGGAGATATTTTCCAGTCCCAAAGTCTCTAAACTCACTCCTGATTGTCTAAGATGTGAGCGAAATAGAGACAAAAATTTTTGAAGCCTTACTTTCGAGCTTCTGGAGTTAAATCTAAGCCCACTTTACCTTAAGACTGAAAGAGTAGCCGAGACCCCCTTAACCGCATCGTGATTTTGACTAACTTCGGGTGGATTTCCTGTAACTTGGGGGATATTTCCAGTCCCTTGGACGCTAAACTAAGTCGTGATGGCCTTGTTTTGCAGTGAACTGGACACAGCAAAACTTTCTAAACACTCAGTTTCGAGCTTCTGGGCCGAAATATTGCCCCACTTCACTTTAAGACTGAAAGAGTAGCCGAGACCGCCGTACGCGCGTCGTGATTTTGACCAACTTCGGCTCGATTTCCCGGAACTTGGGGGATATTTTCCAGTCCCGGGGACTCTAAACTGACCCCCGACGTCCTTTGTCTGCAGTAAAATGGACACAGCAAAACTTTTTGAACGCTCACTTTTGAGCTTCTGGGCCGAAATATAGCTCCACTTCACTTTAAGAGTGAAAGAGTAGCCGAGACCGCCTTACGCCCATCGTAATTTTGACCAACTTCGGCTCGATTTCCCGGAACTTGGAGGAGATTTTCCAGTCCCGCGGACTCTAAAGTAACTCCTGATGCCCTTGCTCTGGAGTGAAATGGACACAGCACAACTTTTTGAACGTTCACTTTCCAGCTTCTGGGTGGAAATATTGCCCCAGTTGACTTTAAGAATGAAAGAGTAACCGGGACCGCCTTACGCGCATCGTGATTTTGACCAACTTTGGCTCGATTTCCCGGGAAATGGGGGATATATTCTGGTACCGGGGACTCTAAACTAACTCCTGATTGCCTTGGTTTGCAGTGAAATGGACACAGCACAACATTTTGAACGCTCATGTTCGAGCTTCTGGGCCGAAGCATAGCCCTACTTCACTTTAAGACTGAAAGACTAGCCGAGACCGCCTTACGCGCATCGTCATTTTGGGCTACTTCGGCTGGAATTCCCGGAACTTGGGAGATAATTGCCAGTCCCGGGCACTCTAAACTAATTCCTGATGACCTTGGTTTTGAGTGAAATGGACACAGCCAAACTCTTTGAACGTTCACTTTCGAGCTTCTGGGCCGAAATATAGCACCCCATTACTTTAACACTGAAAGAGTAGCCGAGACCGCCTTACGCGCATCGTGATTTTGACAAACTTCGGGTTGATTTCCCGGAACTTGGGGGATATTTTCCAGTCCCGGGGACTCTCAACTAACTCCTGCTTGTCTTGGTTTGCAGTGAAATGGACACAGCGAAAGTTTTTGAACGCTCACTCTCGAGCTTCTCGGCCGAAATAGAGCCCCATTTGACTTTAAGACTGAAAGAGTAGGCCAGACCGTCTTGAGCGAATCGTGATTTTGACCAATTTCGCGTTTATTTCCCGAAACCTGGGGGGTATATTCCAGTCAAAGGGACTCTAAAATAACTCCTGATGGCCTTGGTTTTCAGTGAAACGGACAGAGCACAACTTTGGAGCTTCTGGGCAGAAATATAGCCCCACTTTACTTTAAGACTGAAAGAGTAGATGAGACCGCCTTACGCGCATCGTAATTTTGACGAACTTCAAATGGATTTCCCGGAACTTGGGGGATATTTTCCAGTCCCTTGGACGCTAAACTAAGTCCTGATGGCCTTGTTTTGAAGTAAAATGGACACAACAAAACTTTTTGAACGCTCACTTTCTAGCTTGTGGGCCGAAATCTAGCCACACTTCACTTTAGGACTGACACAGTAGCCGAGACCATGTTACCTGCATCATGAATTTGATCAACTTCGGCTCGACTTCCCGGGACTTGGGGCATATTCTCCAGTCCCGGGGACTCTAAACTAACTTCTGATGGCCTTGGTTTGCACTGAAAGTGACAGAGCATAACTTTTTAAACACTCACTTTCGAGCTTCTGGGCCGAAATATTGCCCCACTTCACTTTAAGACTGAACGAGTAGCCGAGACCACCTTACGCACATCGTGATTTTGACCAACTTCGGCTCGATTTACCGGAACTTGGGGGATATTTTCCAGTCCCGAGGACTCTTCAGTAAACCCTGATGGCCTTGGTTTGTATTGAAATGGATACAGCAAAACTTTTTGAACGCTCACTTTTGAGCTTCTGGGCCGAAATATAGCCCCACTTCACTTTAAGACTGAAAGAATAGCCGAGACCGTCTTACGCGCATCCTGATTGTGACCAACGTCTTCTCGATTTTCCGGAACTTGGGAAATACATTCCACTCCCGGGGACTCTAGACTAACTCCTGATAGCCTTGGTTTGCAGTGAAATAGACACAGTAATTTTTTTGAGCTTTGAGCTTGTGGGCCGAAATATAGGCACACTTGACTTTAAGACTGAAACAGTAGCCGACACCGCCTTAAGCGCACCGTGATTTTGACAGACTTCGGCTCGATTTGCCGGAACTTGGGGGATATTTTCCAGTCCCGGGGACTCTAAACTAACTGCTGATGGCCTTGGTTTTCAGTGAAATGGACACAGCGAAACTTTTTGAACGCACACTTTGGAGATTCTGGGCCGAAATATAGCCACACTTCACTTAAGACTGAAAGAGTAGCCGAGACCGTCTTGCTCGCATCGTGAGTTTGACAAACTTCGGGTCGATATTCCGGAACTTGGGGGATATTTTCCAGTCCCAGGAACTCTAAACTAACTCCTGATGGCCTTGGTTTTCAGTGAAATGGACAGAGCAAAACTTTTTGCACGCTCACCTTCGAGCTTCCTGGCCGAAATAAAGCCCCACCTTACTTTAAGACTTAAAGAGTAACCGAGACCACCTTACGCGCATTGTGATCTTGACAAACTTCGGTTTGATCTCACGGAACTTGGGGAGCATTTTCCAGTCCCTTGGACGCTAACCTAAGTCCTAATGGCCTTGTTTTGCAGTGAAATAGACACAGCAAAACTTTTTGAACGTTCATTTTCGAGCTTGTGGGCCGAAATATAGCCACACTTTACTTTAAGACTGAAACAGTAGCCGAGACCGCATTTCGCGCATCGTGATTTTGATGAACTCCGGCTTGCTTTCCCGGAACTTGGGGAATATTTTCCAGTCCCGGGTACCCTAAACTAACTTTTGATAGCTTTAGTTTTTAGTGAAATGCACACAGCAAAACTTTTTGAACGCTCACTTTCGGGCTTCTGGGCCAAAATATAGCCCCACTTCACTTTAAGACTGAAACAGTAGCCGATACCGCATTTCGCGCATCGTGATTTTCATAAACTTCGGTTCGATTCCCCGGAACTTGGGCAATATTTTTCAGTCCCGGGGACTCTAAACTAACCCCTGATGGCCTTGGTTTGCACTGAAATGGACACAGCAAAACTTTTTGAACGCTCACTTTCACGCTTCTGGTCCGAAATATAGCCCCACTTCACTTTAAGACTGAAAGAGTAGCCGAGACCGCCTTACGCGAATCGTTATTTTGACCAACTTCGGCTCGATTTCCCGGATGTTGGGGGATATTTTCCAGGCCCAGGGACTCTAAACTAGCTCCTGATGGCTTTGGTTTGCAGTGAAATAAACACAGGGAAACTTTTTGAACGCTCACGTTCAAGCTCCTGGGCGGCAATAAAGCCTCACTTCACTTTAAGACTGAAACAGTAAGCGAGACCGCCTAACGCGCACCGTGATTTTTACCAACTTCGGCTAAATTTCCCTGAACTTGGGGGATATTTTCCAGTCCCGAAGACTCTTAAGTAACCCCTGACGGGCTTCGTTTGCATTGAAATGGATACAGGAAAACTTTTTGAACGCTCACTTTTGAGGTTCTTGGCCGAAATATAGCCCCACTTCACTTTAAGACTGAAAGAGTAGCCGAGACCGTCTTACGCGCATGGTGATTTTGACCAACGTCTTCTCAAGTTTGCGGAACTTGGGAAATATATTGCAGTCTCGGGGACTGTAAACTAACTCCTGATGGCCTTGGTTTGCAGTGAAATGGACACAGCAAACTTTTTGCAGCGCTCACTTTGGAGCTTCTGGGCCGAAATAGAGCCCCACTTCACTTTAAGACTGAAAGAGTAGCCGAGGCCGCCTTAGGCGCATCGTGATTTTGACCATCTTCGGCTTGAGTTGCCAGAACTTAAAAGATATTTTCCAGTTCCGGGGACTCTAAACTAACTCATGATGGCCTTGGTTTTCAGTGAAATTCAGAGAGGAAAACTTTTTGAACGCTCACTTTCGAGCTTCTGGACCGAAATATAGCCCTACTTCACTTTAAGACTGAAAGAGTAGCCGAGACCGCCTTACGCGAATCGTTATTTTGACCAACTTCGTCTCGATTTCGCGGAACTTGGGGGATATTTTCCAGTTCCGGGCACTGTAAACTACTTCCTGAGGGCCTTGCTTTGCAGTGAAATGGGCACAGCATAACTTTTTGAATGCTCACTTTCGAGCTTCTGGGCCGAAATATACAGCCACGTCACTTTAAGACTCAAAGAGTAGCCGAGACTGCTTTACGCGCATCGTCATTTTGACAAACTTCGGCTCGATTTCCCGGGACTTGCGGGATATTTTGATGTCCCGGAGACTGTAAACTATCTCCTGATGTGGCTTGGTTCGCGGTGAAATGGACACAGCAAAACTTTTTGAACTTTCACTTTCGAGCTTCTGGGCCGAAATATAGCCCGAGTTCACTTTAAAGAATGAAAGAATAGCCGAGACCGCCTTACGCGCATCGTGATTTTGACCAACTTTGGCTCGATTTCCCGGGAAATGGCGAATATTTTCCGGTACCGGGGACTCTAAAGTAACTCCTGATTGCCTTGGTTTGCATTGAAATTGAGAGAGCAAAACTTTTTCAACGCTCCCCTTCGGGCTTCTGAGCCGAAATATAGCCCCACTTCAGTTTAAGACTGAAAGAGTAGCCGACACCGTCTTACGCGCATCGTGATTTTGACCAACTTCGGCTCGATTTCCCGAAGATTCGGGTATATATTCAAGTCCCAAGGACTCTAAACTAACCCCTGATGGCCTTGGTCTGCAGTGAAATGGACACAGCAAATTTTTTTGAACGCTTACTTTCGAAATTCTGGGCCGAAATATAGCCCCACTTCACTTTAAGACTGAAATAGTAGCCGAGACCGCCTTAGACGCATCGTGATTTTGACCAACTTCGGCTTGAGTTGCCAGAACTTAAGGGATATTTTCCAGTCCCGTGGACTCTAAACTAACTCATGATGGCATTGGTTTTCAGTTAAATTGAGAAAGCAAAACTTTTTGAACGCTCACTTTCGAGCTTCTGGACCGAAATATACAGCCACGTCACTTTAAGACTAAAAGAGTAGCTGAGACTGCTTTACGCGCTCGTGATTTTGACAAACTTCAGCTCGATTTCCCGGGACTTGGGGGATATTTTGATGTCCCGGACACTGTAAACAATCTGCTGATGTGGCTTGGTTTCCGGTGAAATGGACACAGCAAAACTTTTTGAACTTTCACTTTCAAGCTTCTGGGCCGAAATATAGCCCCAGTTCACTTTAAGAATGAAAGAATAGCCGAGACCGCCTTACGCGCATCGTGATTTTGACAAAATTCGGCTCGATTTCCCCAAACTTGGGCGATATTTCCAGTCCGGAGGAGTCTAAACTAACTCCTGATGGCCTTGGTTTGCAGTGAAATGAACACAGTAAAACTTTTTGAACTTTCACTTTCTAGCTTTTCGGCCGAAATATAGCCCCAGTTCATTTTAAGAATGAAAGAGTAGCCGAGACCGCCTTACGCGCATCGTGATTTTGACAAAATTCGGCTCGATTTCCCCGAACTTGGGCGATATTTTCCCGTCCCGAGGAGTCTAAACTAACTCCTGATGGCCTTGGTTTGCAGTGAAATGAACACAGTAACACTTTTTGAAGGCTTATTTTCGAGCTTCTGGAATGAAATATAGCCCCGCTTCACTTTAAGACTGAAAGAGTAGGCGAGACCGCGTTACGCGCATCGTGATTTTGAGCAACTTCCGCTCGATTTTCTAGAATTTTGGCGATATTTTCAAGTCCCGGGGACTCTAAACTAACTCCTGATGGCCTTGCTTTGCAGTGAGATGGACGCAGGAAAACTTTTTGAACGCTCAGTTTCGAGCTTCTGGGCCGAAATACAACCGTATTTCACTTTAAGACTGAAATAGTAGGCGAGACCGCCTTACGAGCATCGTGATTTTGACCAAGTTCAGCTCGATTTCCCGGAACTTGGGGGATATTTTCCAGATCGGGGGACTTTAAACTAACTCCTGATGTCCTTGGTTTGCAGTTAAATGTAGAAAGGGTAACTTTTAAAAGGGTCACTTTCGAGCTTCTGGGCCGAAATATAGCCCCACTTTACTTTAAGACTGAAAGAGTAGCCGAGACCGTCTTAGGCGCATCGTGATTTTGACCAACTTCCGTTCGATTTCCCGGAACTTCGGGGATATATTCCAGTCCCGGAGACACTAAACTAACTGCTGATGGCCTTGGTTTGCAGTGAAATGGACACAGCACAATTTTTTGAACGCTCCCTTTCGAGCTTCTCGGCCGAAATATAGCCCTACTTCACTTTAAGACTGAAAAAGTAGCCGAGACCGCCTTACGCGCATCGTAATTTTGACGACCTTCGGCTCGATTTCCCGGAAGTTGGCGAATATTTTCAATTCCCGGACAAGCTAAACTAACTTCCGATGGCCTTAGTTTGCAGTTAAATGGACACAGCAAAACTTTTTGAACGCTCACTTTCGAGTTTATGGGTCGAAATATAGCCCCACTTAACTTTAAGACTGAAAGAGTATCCGAGACCGCCTTACGCGCATCGTTATTTTGGGATACTTCGGCTGGATTTCCCGCAAATAGGGGGATATTTTCCAGTCCCGGGGACTCTAAACTAACTCCTGATGACCTTGGTTTCCAGTGAAATGGACACAGGAACACTTTTTGAACGCGCACTTTCGAGCTTGCTGGCCGAAATATAGCCCTACTTCTTTTTAAGACTGAAAGACTAGGCGGGAGCGCCTTACGCGCATTATGATTTTGAGGATCTTCGGCTCGATCTGGCGAGACTTGGGAGATATTTTCCAGTCCCAAAGTCTCTAAACTCACTCCTGATTGTCTAAGATGTGAGCGAAATAGAGACAAAAATTTTTGAAGCCTTACTTTCGAGCTTCTGGAGTTAAATCTAAGCCCACTTTACCTTAAGACTGAGAGAGTAGCCGAGACCCCCTTAACCGCATCGTGATTTTGACTAACTTGGGGTGGATTTCCCGTAGCTTGGGGGATATTTCCAGTCCCTTGGACGCTAAACTAAGTCGTAATGGCCTTGTTTTGCAGTGAACTGGACACAGCAAAACTTTCTAAACACTCAGTTTCGAGCTTCTGGGCCGAAATATTGCCCCACTTCACTTTAAGACTGAAAGAGTAGCCGAGACCGCCGTACGCGCGTCGTGATTTTGACCAACTTCGGCTCGATTTCCCGGAACTTGGGGGATATTTTCCAGTCCCGGGGACTCTAAACTGACCCCCGACGTCCTTGGTCTGCAGTAAAATGGACACAGCAAAACTTTTTGAACGCTCACTTTTGAGCTTCTGGGCCGAAATATAGCTCCACTTCACTTTAAGAGTGAAAGAGTAGCCGAGACCGCCTTACGCCCATCGTAATTTTGACCAACTTCGGCTCGATTTCCCGGAACTTGGAGGAGATTTTCCAGTCCCGCGGACTCTAAAGTAACTCCTGATGCCCTTGCTCTGGAGTGAAATGGACACAGCACAACTTTTTGAACGTTCACTTTCCAGCTTCTGGGCGGAAATATTGCCCCAGTTGACTTTAGGAAAGGATAGAGTAACCGGGACCGCTTTACGCGCATCGTGATTTTGACCAACTTTGGCTCGATTTCCCGGGAAATGGGGGATATTTTCCGGTACCGGGGACTCTAAACTAACTCCTTATTGCCTTGGTTTGCAGTGAAATGGACACAGCACAACATTTTTAACGCTCATGTTCGAGCTTCTGGGCCGAAGCATAGCCCTACTTCACTTTAAGACTGAAAGACTAGCCGAGACCGCCTTACGCGCATCGTCATTTTGGGCTACTTCGGCTGGAATTCCCGGAACTTGGGAGATAATTGCCAGTCCCGGGCACTCTAAACTAATTCCTGATGACCTTGGTTTTGAGTGAAATGGACACAGCCAAACTCTTTGAACGTTCACTTTCGAGCTTCTGGGCCGAAATATAGCACCCCATTACTTTAACACTGAAAAGTAGCCGAGACCGCCTTACGCGCATCGTGATTTTGACAAACTTCGGGTTGATTTCCCGGAACTTGGGGGATATTTTCCAGTCCCGGGGACTCTCAACTAACTCCTGCTTGTCTTGGTTTGCAGTGAAATGGACACAGCGAAAGTTTTTGAACGCTCACTCTCGAGCTTCTCGGCCGAAATAGAGCCCCATTTGACTTTAAGACTGAAAGAGTAGGCCAGACCGTCTTGAGCGAATCGTGATTTTGACCAATTTCGCGTTTATTTCCCGAAACCTGGGGGGTATATTCCAGTCAAAGGGACTCTAAAATAACTCCTGATGGCCTTGGTTTTCAGTGAAACGGACAGAGCACAACTTTGGAGCTTCTGGGCAGAAATATAGCCCCACTTTACTTTAAGACTGAAAGAGTAGATGAGACCGCCTTACGCGCATCGTAATTTTGACGAACTTCAAATGGATTTCCCGGAACTTGGGGGATATTTTCCAGTCCCTTGGACGCTAAACTAAGTCCTGATGGCCTTGTTTTGAAGTAAAATGGACACAACAAAACTTTTTGAACGCTCACTTTCTAGCTTGTGGGCCGAAATCTAGCCACACTTCACTTTAGGACTGACACAGTAGCCGAGACCATGTTACCTGCATCATGAATTTGATCAACTTCGGCTCGACTTCCCGGGACTTGGGGCATATTCTCCAGTCCCGGGGACTCTAAACTAACTTCTGATGGCCTTGGTTTGCACTGAAAGTGACAGAGCATAACTTTTTAAACACTCACTTTCGAGCTTCTGGGCCGAAATATTGCCCCACTTCACTTTAAGACTGAAAGAGTAGCCGAGACCACCTTACGCACATCGTGATTTTGACCAACTTCGGCTCGATTTACCGGAACTTGGGGGATATTTTCCAGTCCGGAGGACTCTTCAGTAAACCCTGATGGCCTTGGTTTGTATTGAAATGGATACAGCAAAACTTTTTGAACGCTCACTTTTGAGCTTCTGGGCCAAAATATAGCCCCACTTCACTTTAAGACTGAAAGAGTAGCCGAGACCGTCTTACGCGCATCGTGATTGTGACCAACGTCTTCTCGATTTTCCGGAACTTGGGAAATACATTCCACTCCCGGGGACTCTAGACTAACTCCTGATAGCCTTGGTTTGCAGTGAAATAGACACGATAATTTTTTTGAGCTTTGAGCTCGTGGGACGAAATAGAGCCCCACTTGACTTTAAGACTGAAGGAGTAGCCGACACCGCCTTAAGCGCACCGTGATTTTGACCAACTTCGGCTCGATTTGCCGGAACTTGGGGGATATTTTCCAGTCCCGGGGACTCTAAACTAACTCCTGATTGTCTTGGTTTTCAGTGAAATGGACACAGCGAAACTTTTTGAACGCTCACTCTCGAGCTTCTGGACCGAAATATACTCCCACTTTACTTTAAGACTGAAAGAGTAGCCGAGACCGTCTTGCGCAAATCGTGATTTTGACCAACCTCGGGTCGGTTTCCCGGAACTTGGGGGATATATTCCATTTCCGCGGGCTCTAAACTAACTCCTGATGGCCTTGGTTTTCAGTGAAATGGACAAAGGAAAGCTTTTTGAACACTCTCTTTGTAGCTTCTGGGCCGAAATAGAATCCCACTTCACTCTCAGACTGAAATAGTAGCCGAGACCGCCTCACGCGCATCGTGAGTTAGACCAAGTTCAGCTCGATTTCACGCAACTTTTGGGATATTTTCCAGTCCGGGAGACTCTAAACTAACTCCGGGTAGCCTTGGTTTGCACTGAAGTTTGCACAGCATAACTTTTTGAACGCCCACTTTGGAGCTTCGGGGCCGAAATATAGCCCCACTTCACTTTAAGAATGAAAGAGTAGCCGAGATCGCCTGACGCGCATTGTGATTTTGACCATTTTCGGATCGATTTGTCGGAACTTGGGGGAAATTTTCCGGTCCCGGGGACTCTAAACTAACTCTTGATCGCCTTGCTTTGCATTGAAATGGACAGAGCAAAACTTTTTGAACGCTCACTTTCGAGCTTGTGGGCCGAAATATAGCCACACTTTACTTTAAGACTGAAACAGTAGCGGAAACCGCATTTCGCGCATAGTGATTTTGATCAACTTCGGCTCGCTTTCCCGGAACTTGCGGAATATTTTCCACTCGCGGGGACCCTAAACTAACTTTGGATAGCTTTGGTTTGCAGTGAAATGGACGCAGCAAAACTTTTTGAACGCTCACTTTCGAGCTTCTGGACAGAAATATAGCCCGACTTTACTTTAAGACTGAAAGAGTAGCCGAAACCGCCTTACGTATATCGTAATTTTGACGAACTTCGAATGGATTTCGCGGAACTTGGGGGATATTTTCCAGTCCCTTGGACGCTAAACTAAGTCCTGATGGCCTTGTTTTGAAGTGAAATGGACACAGCAAAACTTTTTGAACGCTCACTTTCTAGCTTTTGGGCCGAAATATAGGCACACTTGACTTTAAGACTGAAACAGTAGCCGAGACCACGTTACGCGCATCATGAATTTGATCATCTTCGGCTCCTATTCCCGGGACTTGGGGGATATTTTCCAGTCCCGGGGACTCTAAACTAACTCCTGATGGCCTTGGTTTGCATTGAAATGGACACAGCACAATTTTTTGAACGCACACTTTGGAGATTCTGGGCCGAAATATAGCCACACTTCACTTAAGACTCAAAGAGTAGCCGAGATCGCCTTGTTCGCATCGTGAGTTTAACAAACTTCGGGTCGATATTCCGGAACTTGGGGGATATTTTCCAGTCCCAGGAACTCTAAACTAACTCCTGATGGCCTTGGTTTGCAGTGAAATGGACAGAGCAAAACTTTTTGAACGCTCACCTTCGAGCTTCCTGGCCGAAATAAAGCCCCACCTTACTTTAAGACTTAAAGAGTAACCGAGACCACCTTACGCGCATTGTGATCTTGACAAACTTCGGTTTGATCTCACGGAACTTGGGGAGCATTTTCCAGTCCCTTGGACGCTAACGTAAGTCCTGATGGCCTTGTTTTGCAGTGAAATAGACACAGCAAAACTTTTTGAACGTTCATTTTCGAGCTTGTGGGCCGAAATATAGCCACACTTTACTTTAAGACTGAAACAGTAGCCGAGACCGCATTTCGCGCATCGTGATTTTGATGAACTCCGGCTTGCTTTCCCGGAACTTGGGGAATATTTTCCAGTCCCGGGTACCCTAAACTAACTTTTGATAGCTTTAGTTTTTAGTGAAATGCACACAGCAAAACTTTTTGAACGCTCACTTTCGGGCTTCTGGGCCAAAATATAGCCCCACTTCACTTTAAGACTGAAACAGTAGCCGATACCGCATTTCGCGCATCGTGATTTTCATAAACTTCGGTTCGATTCCCCGGAACTTGGGCAATATTTTTCAGTCCCGGGGACTCTAAACTAACCCCTGATGGCCTTGGTTTGCACTGAAATGGACACAGCAAAACTTTTTGAACGCTCACTTTCGGGCTTCTGGCCCGAAATATAGCCCCACTTCACTTTAAGACTGAAAGAGTAGCCGAGACCGCCTTACGCGAATCGTTATTTTGACCAACTTCGGCTCGATTTCCCGGAAGTTGGGGGATAGTTTCCAGGCCCAGGGACTCTAAACTAGCTCCTGATGGCTTTGGTTTGCAGTGAAATAAACACAGGGAAACTTTTTGCACGCTCACGTTCAAGCTCCTGGGCGGGAATAAAGCCTCACTTCACTTTAAGACTGAAAGAGTAGCCGAGACCGCCTAACGCGCACCGTGATTTTTACCAACTTCGGCTAAATTTCCCTGAACTTGGGGGATATTTTCCAGTCCCGAAGACTCTTAAGTAACCCCTGACGGGCTTCGTTTGCATTGAAATGGATACAGGAAAACTTTTTGAACGCTCACTTTTGAGGTTCTTGGCCGAAATATAGCCCCACTTCACTTTAAGACTGAAAGAGTAGCCGAGACCGTCTTACGCGCATGGTGATTTTGACCAACGTCTTCTCAAGTTTGCGGAACTTGGGAAATATATTGCAGTCCCGGGGACTGTAAACTAACTCCTGATGGCCTTGGTTTGCAGTGAAATGGACACAGCAAACTTTTTGCAGCGCTCACTTTGGAGCTTCTGGGCCGAAATAGAGCCCCACTTCACTTTAAGACTGAAAGAGTAGCCGAGGCCGCCTTAGGCGCATCGTGATTTTGACCATCTTCGGCTTGATCTGCCAGAACTTAAAAGATATTTTCCAGTCCCGGGGACTCTAAACTAACTCATGATGGCCTTGGTTTTCAGTGAAATTCAGAGAGGAAAACTTTTTGAACGCTCACTTTCGAGCTTCTGGACCGAAATATAGCCCTACTTCACTTTAAGACTGAAAGAGTAGCCGAGACCGCCTTACGCGAATCGTTATTTTGACCAACTTCGTCTCGATTTCGCGGAACTTGGGGGATATTTTCCAGTTCCGGGCACTGTAAACTACTTCCTGAGGGCCTTGCTTTGCAGTGAAATGGGCACAGCATAACTTTTTGAACGCTCACTTTCGAGCTTCTGAGCCGAAATATACAGCCACGTCACTTTAAGACTCAAAGAGTAGCCGAGACTGCTTTACGCGCATCGTCATTTTGACAAACTTCGCCTCGATTTCCCGCAACTTGGGGGATATTTTGATGTCCCGGAGACTGTAAACTATCTCCTGATGTGGCATGGTTTGCGGTGAAATGGACACAGCAAAACTTTTTGAACTTTCACTTTCGAGCTTCTGGGCCGAAATATAGCCCGAGTTCACTTTAAAGAATGAAAGAATAGCCGAGACCGCCTTACGCGCATCGTGATTTTGACCAACTTTGGCTCGATTTCCCGGGAAATGGCGAATATTTTCCGGTACCGGGGACTCTAAAGTAACTCCTGATTGCCTTGGTTTGCATTGAAATGGAGAGAGCAAAACTTTTTCAGTGCTCCCCTTCGGGCTTCTGAGCCGAAATATAGCCCCACTTCAGTTTAAGACTGAAAGAGTAGCCGACACCGTCTTACGCGCATCGTGATTTTGACCAACTTCGGCTCGATTTCCCGAAGCTTCGGGTATATATTCAAGTCCCAAGGACTCTAAACTAACCCCTGATGGCCTTGTTCTGCAGTGAAATGGACACAGCAAATTTTTTTAAACGCTTACTTTCGAAATTCTGGGCCGAAATATAGTCCCACTTCACTTTAAGACTGAAACAGTAGCCGAAACCGCCTTAGACGCATCGTGAATTTGACCAACTTCGGCTTGAGTTGCCAGAACTTAAGGGATATTTTCCACTCGCGTGGACTCTAAACTAACTCATGATGGCCTTGGTTTTCAGTTAAATTGAGAGAGCAAAACTTTTTGAACGCTCACTTTCGAGCTTCTGGGCCGAAATATACAGCCACCTCACTTTAAGACTAAAAGAGTAGCCGAGACTGCTTCACGCGCATCGTGATTTTGCAAACTTCGGCTCGATTTCCCGGGACTTGGGGGATATTTTGATGTCCCGGACACTGTAAACAATCTGCTGATGTGGCTTGGTTTGCGGTGAAATGGACACAGCAAAACTTTTTGAACTTTCACTTTCTAGCTTCTGGGCCGAAATATAGCCCCAGTTTACTTTAAGAATGAAAGAGTAGCCGAGACCGCCTTACGCGCATCGTGATTTTGACAAAATTCGGCTCGATTTGCCCGAACCTGGGCGATATTTTCCAGTCTCGAGGAGTCTAAACTAACTCCTGATGGCCTTGGTTTGCAGTGAAAGGAAAACAGAAAAAACTTTTTGAACTTTCAATTTCTAGCTTCTCGGCCGAAATATAGCCCCAGTTCACTTTAAGAATGAAAGAGTAGCCGAGACCGCCTTACGCGCATCGTGATTTTGACAAAATTCGGCTCGATTTGCCCGAACTTGGGCGATATTTTCCAGTCCCGAGGAGTCTAAACTAACTCCTGATGGCCTTGGTTTGCAGTGAAATGAACAAACCTAAACTTTTTGAACTTTCAATTTCTAGCTTCTCGGCCGAAATATAGCCCCAGTTCACTTTAAGAATGAAAGAGTAGCCGAGACCGCCTTACGCGCATCGTGATTTTGACAAAATTCGGCTCGATTTGCCCGAACTTGGGCGATATTTTCCAGTCCCGAGGAGTCTAAACTAACTCCTGATGGCCTTGGTTTGCAGTGAAATGAACACAGTAACACTTTTTGAAGGCTTATTTTCGAGCTTCTGGGATGAAATATAGCCCCACTTCACTTTAAGACTGAAAGAGTAGGCGAGACCGCCTTACGCGCATCGTGATTTTGAGCAACTTCCGCTCGATTTTCTAGAATTTTGGCGATATTTTCAAGTCCCGGGGACTCTAAACTAACTCCTGATGGCCTTGGTTTGCAGTGAAGTGGACGCAGGAAAACTTTTTGAACACTCAGTTTCGAGCTTCTGGGCCGAAATACAGCCGTATTTCACTTTAAGACTGAAATAATAGCCGAGACCGCCTTACGAGCATCGTGATTTTGACCAAGTTCAGCTCGATTTCCCGGAACTTGGGGGATACTTTCCAGTCCGGGGGACTTTAAACTAACTCCCGATGGCCTTGGTTTGCAGTTAAATGCAGAAAGCGTAACTTTTTAAAGGGTCACTTTCGAGCTTCTGGGCCGAAATATAGCCCCACTTTACTTTAAGACTGAAAGAGTAGCCGAGACCGTCTTAGGCGCATGGTGATTTTGACCAACTTCCGTTCGATTTCCCGGAACTTCGGGGATATATTCCAGTCCCGGGGACTCTAAACTAACTGCTGATGGCCTTGGTTTGCAGTGAAATGGACACAGCACATTTTTTTGAACGCTCACTTTCGAGCTTCTCGGCCGAAATATAGCCCTACTTCACTTTAAGACTGAAAGAGTAGCCGAGACCGCCTTACGCGCATCGTAATTTTGACCACCTTCGGCTCGATTTCCCGGAAGTTGGCGAATATTTTCAATTCCCGGACAAGCTAAACTAACTTCCGATGGCCTTAGTTTGCAGTTAAATGGACACAGCAAAACTTTTTGAACGCTCACTTTCGAGCTTATGGGTCGAAATATAGCCCCACTTAACTTTAACACTGAAAGAGTGGCCGAGACCGCCTTACCTGCATCATGATTTTGACAAACTTCGGCTCGATTTCCCGCAAATAGGGAAATATTTTCCAGTCCCGGGGACTCTAAACTAACTCCTGATGGCCTTGGTTTGCAGTGAAATGGACACAGGAACACTTTTTGAACGCGCACTTTCGAGCGTGCTGGCCGAAATATAGCCCTACTTCTTTTTAAGACTGAAAGACTAGGCGGGAGCGCCTTACGCGCATTGTGATTTTGAGGATCTTCGGCTCGATCTGGCGAGACTTGGGAGATATTTTCCAGTCCCAAAGTCTCTAAACTCACTCCTGATTGTCTAAGATGTGAGTGAAATACAGAGAAAAATTTTTGAAGCCTTACTTTCGAGCTTCTGGAGTTAAATCTAAGCCCACTTTACCTTAAGACTGAAAGAGTAGCCGAGACCCCCTTAAGCGCATCGTGATTTTGACTAACTTGGGGTGGATTTCCCGTAACTTGGGGGATATTTCCAGTCCCTTGGACGCTAAACTAAGTCGTGATGGCCTTGTTTTGCAGTGAAATGGACACAGCAAAACTTTTTAAACACTCAGTTTCGAGCTTCTGGGCCGAAATATTGCCCCACTTCACTTTAAGACTGAAAGAGTAGCCGAGACCGCCGTACGCGCGTCGTGATTTTGACCAACTTCGGTTAAATTTCCCGGAACTTGGGGGATATTTTCCAGTCCTGGGGACTCTAAACTGACCCCTGACGTCCTTGGTCTGCAGTAAAATGGACACAGCAAAACTTTTTGAACGCTCACTTTTGAGCTTCTGGGCCGAAATATAGCTCCACTTTACTTTAAGAGTGAAAGAGTAGCCGAGACCGCCTTACGCCCATCGTAATTTTGACGAACTTCGGCTCGATTTCCCGGAACTTGGGGGATATTTTCCAGTCCCGCGGACTCTAAAGTAACTCCTGATGGCCTTGCTTTGGAGTGAAATGGACACAGCACAACTTTTTGAACGCTCACTTTCCAGCTTCTGGGCGGAAATATTGCCCCAGTTCACTTTAAGAATGAAAGAGTAACCGGGACCGCCTAACGCGCATCGTGATTTTGACCAACTTTGGCTCGATTTCCCGGGAAATGGGGGATATTTTCCGGTACCGAGGACTCTAAACTAACACCTCATGGCCTAAGATGTCAGTGAAATGGACACAGGTAAAATTAGCGACCGCCCGGTCTCGAGCTTCTAGGTCGAAATATAGCCCCCCTTGATTTTAAGACTGAAAGAGTAGCCGAGACCGCCTTACGCGCATCGTGATTTTGGGCCCCTTTTGCTCGATTTCCCGGAAGTTGGCGAATAATTTCAAGTCCCGGGGACGCTAAACTCACTCCCGATGACCTTGGTTTGCAGTTTAACGAACACAGCAAAACATTCTGAACGCTCACCTTCGAGCTTCAGGGCCGAAATATAGCCCTACTTAAATTTAAGACTGAAAGAATAAGCGAGAGCCCGTTACGCGCATCGTAATTTTCATCAACTTCGGCGCCATTTCCTGGAACTTGGAGAATATTTTCCAGTCCCGGGGACTCTATACTAACTCCTGATGGCCTTGGTTTGCAGTGAAATGGACACAGCAAAACTTTTTGAACGCTCACTTTCGAGCTTGTGGGCCTAAATATAGCCACACTTCACCTTAAGATTGAAACAGTAGCCGAGACCGCGTTACGCGCATCGTGATTTTGATCAACCTCTGCTCGCTTTCCTGGAACTTGGGGAATATTTTCCAGTTCCAGGGACTCTAAACTAACTCCTGATGGCCATGGTTTGCAGTGAAATTCACACAGCACAAGTTTTTGAACGCACACTTTCGAGCTTCTAGGCCGAAATATAGTCCCACATCACTTACGACTTAAAGAGTAGCCGAGACCGGCGTGCGCGCATCGTGATTTTGACCAACTTTGGTTCGATATTCCGGAACTTGGGGGATACTTTCCAGTACCAGGGACTCTAAACTAACTTTTGATGGCCTTGGTTTGCAGTGAAATGGAGAAAGCAAAGCTTTTTGAACGCTCACCTTGAAGCTTCTGGGCCGAAATATAGCCCACTTTACTTTAAGACTGAAACAGTAGCCGAGACCACGTTTCGCGCATCGTGATTTTGATCAACTTCGGCTCGATTTCCCGGAACTTGCGAAATATTTTCCAGTCCCGGCGACTCTAAACTAACTCGTGCTGGTCTTGGTTTGCAGTGAAACGGAAACAGAAAAAGTTTTTGAACGCATACTTTCGAGCTTCTGGACAGAAATAGAAGCCCACTTCACTTGAAGACTGAAAGAGTAGCCGAGACCGCCTTACGTGCATCGTGATTTTGAGCAACTTCGGCTCGATTTGCCGGAACTAAGGGGATATATTCCAGTTTTGAGGACTCTAAACTAATTCCTGATGGCCTTGGTTTGCAGTAAAATGGATCCAGCAAAACTTTTTGAACGCTCAATTTCGAGCTTCTGGGCCAAAATATAGCCCCCATTACTTTAACACTGAATGAGTAGCCGAGAACGCCTTACGCGCATCGTGATTTTAACAAACTTCGGCTCGATTTCCCGGAACTTGGGGGATATTTTCCTGTCCCAGGGACTCTCAACTGACTCCTGCTTGTCTTGGTTTGCAGTGAAATGGACACAGCGAAAGTTTTTGAACGCTCACTCTCCAGCTTCTGGGCCGAAATAGAGCCCAATTTTACTTTAAAACTGAAAGAGTAGGCGAGACCGTCTTGAGCGAATCGTGATTTTAGACCAATTTCGCGTTTATTTCCCGAAACTTGGGGGATATATTCCAGTCAAAGGGACTCTAAAGTAACTCCTGATGGCCTTGGTTTTCAGTGAAATGTACAGAGCACAACTTTGGAGCTTCTGGGCAGAAATATAGCCCCACTTTACTTTAAGACTGAAAGAGTAGATGAGACCGGCTTACGTTTTGCGCAAATCGTGATTTTGATCAACTTTGGGTCGGTTTCCCGGAACTTGGGGGATATATTCCATTTCCGCGGGCTCTAAACTAACTCCTGATGGCCTTGGTTTTCAGTGAAATGGACAAAGGAAAGCTTTTTGAACACTCTCTTTGTAGCTTCTGGGCCGAAATAGAATCCCACTTCACTTTCAGACTCAAATAGTAGCCGAGACCTCCTCACACGCATCGTGAGTTAGACCAAGTTCAGCTCGATTTCACGCAACTTTTGGGATATTTTCCAGTCCGGGGGACTCTAAACTAACTCCGGGTTGCCTTGGTTTGCACTGAAATGCGCACAGCATAACTTTTTGAACGCCCACTTTGGAGCTTGTGGGCCGAAATATAGCCCCACTTCACTTTAAGACTGAAAGAGTAGCCGAGATCGCCTTACGCGCATCGTGATTTTGACAATTTTCGGATCGATTTGTCGGAACTTGGGGGATGTTTTCCAGTCCCGGGGACTCTAAACTAACTCCTGATCGCCTTAATTTGCTTTGAAATGGACAGAGCAAAACTTTTTGAACGCTCACTTTCGAGCTTGTGGGCCGAAATATAGCCACACTACTTTAAGACTGAAACAGTAGCCGAGACCGCATTTCGCGCATCGTGATTTTGATCAACTTCGGCTCGCTTTCCCGGAACTTGCGGAATATTTTCCAGTCCCGGGGACCCTAAACTAACTTTGATAGCTTTGGTTTGCAGTGAAATGCACACAGCAAAACTTTTTGAACGCTGACTTTCAATCTTCTGGACAGAAATATAGCCCGACTTTACTTTAAGACTGAAAGAGTAGCCGAAACCGCCTTACGTATATCGTAATTTTGACGAACTTCGAATGGATTTCCCGGAACTTGGGGTATATTTTCCAGTCCCTTGAACGCTAAACTAAGTCCTGATGGCCATGTTTTGAAGTGAAATGGACACAGCAAAACTTTTTGAACGCTCACTTTCTAGCTTTTGGGCCGAAATATAGGCACACTTGACTTTAAGACTGAAACAGTAGCCGAAACCACGTTACGCGCATCATGAATTTGATCAACTTCGGCTCGATTTCCCGGGACTTGGGGGATATTTTCCAGTCCCGGTGACTCTAAACTAACTCCTGATAGCCTTGGTTTGCAGTGAAATAGACACAGTAATTTTTTTTGAGCTTTGAGCTTGTGGGCCGAAATAGAGCCCCACTTCAATTTAAGACTAAAGGAGTAGCCGACACCGCCTTAAGCGCACCGTGAGTTTGACCAGCTTCGGCTCGATTTGCCGGAACTTGGGGGATATTTTCCAGTCCCGGGGACTCTAAACTAACTCCTGATTGTCTTGGTTTTCAGTGAAATGGACACAGCGAAACTTTTTGAATGCTCACTCTCGAGCTCCTGGACCGAAATATAGCCCCACTTTAGTTTAAGACTGAAAGAGTAGCCGAGACCGTCTTGCGCAAATCGTGATTTTGACCAACTTCGGGTCGGTTTCCCGGAACTTGGGGGATATATTCCATTTCCGCGGACTCTAAACTAACTCCTGATGGTCTTGGTTTTCAGTGAAATGGACAAAGGAAAGCTTTTTGAACACTCTCTTTGTAGCTTCTGGGCCGAAATAGAATCCCACTTCACTTTCAGACTCAAATAGTAGCGAGACCGCCTCACGCGCATCGTGAGTTAGACCAAGTTCAGCTCGATTTCACGCAACTTTTGGGATATTTTCCAGTCCGGGGGACTCTAAACTAACTCCGGGTTGCCTTGGTTTGCACTGAAATGCGCACAGCATAACTTTTTGAACGCCCACTTTGGAGCTTGTGGGCCGAAATATAGCCCCACTTTACTTTAAGACTGAAAGAGTAGCCGAGATCGCCTTACGCGCATCGTGATTTTGACCATTTTCGGATCGATTTGTCGGAACTTGGGGGATATTTTCCAGTCCCGGGGACTCTAAACTAACTCCTGATCGCCTTGGTTAGCATTGAAATGGACACAGCACAATTTTTTGAACGCACAATTTCGAGATTCTGGGCCGAAATATAGCCCCACTTCACTTAAGACTGAAAGAGTAACCGAGACCGTCTTGCTCGCATCGTGAGTTTCACAAAGTTCGGGTCGATATTCCGGAACTTGGGGCATATTTTCCAGTCCCAGGAACTCTAAACTAACTCCTGATTATCTTGGTTTGCAGTGAAATGGACAGAGCAAAACTTTTTGAACGCTCACCCTCGAGTTTCCTGGCCGAAATAAAGCCTCACTTTACTTTAAGACTTAAAGAGTAACCGAGACCACCTTACGCGCATTGTGATTTTGACAAACTTCGGGTGGATCTCCCGGAACTTGGGGAACATTTTCCAGTCCCTTGGAGCTAACCTAAGTCCTGATGGCCTTGTTTTGCAGTGAAATAGACACAACAAAACTTTTTGAACGCTCACTTTCGAGCTTGTGAGCCGAAATATAGCCACACTTTACTTTAAGACTGAAACCGTAGCCGAGACCGCATTTCGCATATCGTGATTTTGACCAACTCTGGCTCGCTTTCCCGGAACTTGGGGAATATTTTCCAGTTCCGGGGACATTAAACTAACTTTTGATAGCTTTGGTTTGCAGTGAAATGGACACAGCAAAACTTTTTGAACGCTCACTTTCACGCTTCTGGCCCGAAATATAGCCCCACTTCACTTTAAGACTGAAAGAGTAGCCGAGACCGCCTTACGCGAATCGTTATTTTGACCAACTTCGGCTCGATTTCCCGGAAGTTGGGGGATATTTTCCAGTCCCAGGGACTCTAAACTAGCTCCTGATGGCTCTGGTTTGCAGTGAAATAAACACAGGGAAACTTTTTGAACGCTCACTTTCAAGCTGCTGGGCAGGAATAAAGCCTCACTTCACTTTAAGACTGAAACAGTAAGCGAGAGCGCCTAACGCGCACCGTGATTTTGACCAACTTCGGCTAAATTTCCCTGAACTTGGGGGATATTTTCCAGTCCCGAAGACTCTTAAGAGCAGCTTCGCCTAAATATCAACTAGACTTGGAAATAGCGAAAAAATCGAATTTCTTCAAACTCGCCCAGAATGAAGCCCTATGGGCACTAGTTACAAAAATATCGTTTTAAGTTCGATAAATCAAAAATTATTTTTCCGCAATTTTTTCGTTTCGATGCCCCAAATCGGCCAAAATCCATCGAAAATGAGCGGCATATTCAGAGGCTCGTAAACTCAAAAGCAAAAATCTTCATTACAAACTGATTGCACGTCGTATTTGTACTTCCTTTCTTGTCTATTTAGAGCTAAATAGATCGTGATTTGATTACAACTTAAATATTTGACGAATTTTTTAAGTTAACGACCCAAGACAGCTTTACAAGAGGTCTACATTTAGCCTATTTTCAAATGCTAAAAAGGCGTTCTGGTACACGGCTTTTCCCGAAATGACTAGTTTGGTTTGAAAGAGCATTGTTTCTTCTTCAAATTACTGAAATAAAATTTTTGGGTAAATAAAATCGTGTGCGCTGAGATAGCGAACTAAATGCAGCACTTCGTCCTGAAAACGTGACCTCTGACCCAAGCGTAACGAAACCAATTACTGCAAGAAAACCCGGAAGAAAAGCAAACGTTCCGTTATTTTGAAACAATTTCTAGTGATATCTCTCCGAAACCATGATTGCAAGAAACTATTTCCAGATATGAAATCTTGCAGGGTCAAAGACGGAGCTAAAGGGCGCATTTTGACACAATAACTTTGTTTGCTGAGAATTGAATTGCAGTCAATTCCAGTGAAATTTGCAAACTTGACGTATGTTAGCCGATACTTACCTGAATATTTATATTAATAGAAGAGTCGTCTCCTTGGATTAACCTTCAAAAGAAGCTGGACACAGATTTGGAAACCTCTAAAAGAAGAAATGTTTTTCTTGCAATTATGGTTTCGGAGAGATATCACTAGAAATTGTTTCAAAATAACGGAACGTTTGCTTTTCTTCCGGGTTTTCTTGCAGTAATTGGTTTCGTTACGCTTGGGTCAAAGGTCACGTTTTCAGGACGAAGTGCTGCATTTAGTTCGCTATCTCAGCGCACACGATTTTATTTACCCAAAAATTTTATTTCAGTAATTTGAAGAAGAAACAATGCTCTTTCAAACCAAACTAGTCATTTCGGGAAAAGCCGTGTACCAGAACGCCTTTTTAGCATTTGAAAATAGGCTAAATGTAGACCTCTTGTAAAGCTGTCTTGGGTCGTTAACTTAAAAAATTCGTCAAATATTTAAGTTGTAATCAAATCACGATCTATTTAGCTCCAAATAGACAAGAAAGGAAGTACAAATACGACGTGCAATCAGTTTGTAATGAAGATTTTTGCTTTTGAGTTTACGAGCCTCTGAATATGCCGCTCATTTTCGATGGATTTTGGCCGATTTGGGGCATCGAAACGAAAAAATTGCGGAAAAAAATAATTTTTGATTTATCGAACTTAAAACGATATTTTTGTAACTAGTGCCCATAGGGCTTCATTCTGGGCGAGTTTGAAGAAATTCGATTTTTTCGCTACTTCCAAGTCTAGTTGATATTTAGGCGAAGCTGCTCTTAAGTAACCCCTGATGGCCTTCGTTTGCATTGAAATGGATACAGCAAAACTTTTTGAACGCTCACTTTTGAGCTTCTGGGCCGAAATATAGCCCCACTTTACTTCAAGACTGAAAGACTAGCCAAGACCGTCTTGCGCGCATCGTGATTTTGACCAACGTCTTCTCCATTTTCCGGAACTTGGGAAATATATTGCAGTCCCGGGGACTCTAAACTAACTCCTGATCGCCTTGGTTTGCAGTGAAATGGACACAGCAAATTTTTTGCAGCGCTCACTTTGGAGCTTCTGGGCCGAAATAGAGCCCCACTTCACTTTAAGACTGAAAGAGTAGCCGAGGCCGCCTTAGGCGCATCGTGATTTTGACCATCTTCGGCTTGATTTGCCAGAACTTAAAAGATATTTTCCAGTCCCGGGGACTCTAAACTAACTCATGATGGCCTTGGTTTTCAGTGAAATTCAGAGAGGAAACCTTTTTGAACGCTCACTTTCGAGCTTCTGGACCGAAATATGGCCCTACTTAACTTTAAGACTGAAAGTGTAGCCGAGACCGCCTTACGCGAATCGTTATTTTGACCAACTTCGTCTCGATTTCGCGGAACTTGGGGGATATTTTCCAGTTCCGGGCACTGTAAACTACTTCCTGAGGGCCTTGCTTTGCAGTGAAATGGGCACAGCATAACTTTTTGAACGCTCACTTTCGAGCTTCTGGGCCGAAATATACAGCCACGTCACTTTAAGACTCAAAGAGTAGCCGAGACTGCTTTACGCAAATCGTGATTTTGACAAACTTCGGCTCGATTTCCCGCAACTTGGGGGATATTTTGATGTCCCGGAGACTGTAAACTATCTCCTGATGTGGCTTGGTTCGCGGTGAAATGGACACAGCAAAACTTTTTGAACTTTCACTTTCGAGCTTCTGGGCCCAAATATAGCCCGAGCTTACTTTAAGAATGAAAGAATAGCCGACACCGCCTTACGCGCATCGTGATTTTGACCAACTTTGGCTCGATTTCCCGGGAAATGGCGAATATTTTCCGGTACCGGGGACTCTAAAGTAACTCCTGATTGCCTTGGTTTGCATTGAAATGGAGAGAGCAAAACTTTTTCAACGCTCCCCTTCGGGCTTCTGAGCCGAAATACAGCCCCACTTCACTTTAAGACTGAAAGAGTAGCCGACACCGTCTTACGCGCATCGTGATTTTGACCAACTTCGGCTCGATTTCCCGAAACTTCGGGTATATATTCAAGTCCCAAGGACTCTAAACTAACCCCTGATGGCCTTGGTCTGCAGTGAAATGGACACAGCAAATTTTTTTGAACGCTTACTTTCGAAATTCTGGGCCGAAATATAGCCCCACTTCACTTTAAGACTGAAATAGTAGCCGAGACCGCCTTAGACATATCGTGAATTTGACCAACTTCGCCTTCAGTTGCCGGAACTTAAGGGATATTTTGCAGTCCCGTGGACTGTAAACTAACTCATGATGGCCTTGGTTTTCAGTTAAATTGAGAGAGCAAAACTTTTTGAACGCTCACTTTCGAGCTTCTGGGCCGAAATATACAGCCACGTCACTTTAAGACTAAAAGAGTAGCCGAGACTGCTTCACGCGCATCGTGATTTTGACAAACTTCGGCTCGATTTCCCGGCACTTGGGGGATATTTTGATGTTCCGGACACTGTGAACAATCCGCTGATGTGGCTTGGTTTGCGGTGAAATGGACACAGCAAAACTTTTTGAACTTTCACTTTCTAGCTTCTGGGCCGAAATATAGCCCCAGTTCACTTTAAGAATGAAAGAGTAGCCGAGACCGTCTTACGCGCATCGTGATTTTGACAAAATTCGGCTCGATTTGCCCGAACTTGGGCGATATTTTCCAGTCCCGAGGAGTCTAAACTAACTCCTGATGGCCTTGGTTTGCAGTGAAATGAACAAACCTAAACTTTTTGAACTTTCAATTTCTAGCTTCTCGGCCGAAATATAGCCCCAGTTCACTTTAAGAATGAAAGAGTAGCCGAGACCGTCTTACGCGCATCGTGATTTTGACAAAATTCGGCTCGATTTGCCCGAACTTGGGCGATATTTTCCAGTCCCGAGGAGTCTAAACTAACACCTGATGGCCTTGGTTTGCAGTGAAATGAACAAACCTAAACTTTTTGAACTTTCAATTTCTAGCTTCTCGGCCGAAATATAGCCCCAGTTCACTTTAAGAATGAAAGAGTAGCCGAGACCGCCTTACGCGCATCGTGATTTTGACAAAATTCGACTCGATTTCCCCGAACTTGGGCGATATTTTCCAGTCCCGAGGAGTCTAAACTAACTCCTGATGGCCTTGGTTTGCAGTGAAATGAACACAGTAACACTTTTTGAAGGCTTATTTTCGAGCTTCTGGGATGAAATATAGCCCCACTTCACTTTAAGACTGAAAGAGTAGGCGAGACCGCCTTACGCGCATCGTGATTTTGAGCAACTTCCGCTCGATTTTCTAGAATTTTGGCGATATTTTCAAGTCCCGGGGACTCTAAACTAACTCCTGATGGCCTTGGTTTGCAGTGAAATGGACGCAGGAAAACTTTTTGAACCCTCAGTTTCGAGCTTCTGGGCCGAAATACAGCCGTATTTCACTTTAAGACTGAAATAATAGCCGAGACCGCCTTACGAGCATCGTGATTTTGACCAAGTTCAGCTCGATTTCCCGGAACTTGGGGGATACTTTCCACTCTGGGGGACTTTAAACTAACTCCTGATGGCCTTGGTTTGCAGTTAAATGCAGAAAGCGTAACTTTTTAAAGGGTCACTTTCGAGCTTCTGGGTCGAAATATAGCCCCACTTTACTTTAAGACTGAAAGAGTAGCCGAGACCGTCTTACGCGCATGGTGATTTTGACCAACTTCCGTTCGATTTCCCGGAACTTCGGGGATATATTCCAGTCCCGGGGACTCTAAACTAACTGCTGATGGCCTTGGTTTGCAGTGAAATGGACACAGCACAATTTTTTGAACGCTCACTTTCGAGCTTCTCGGCCGAAATATAGCCCTACTTCACTTTAAGACTGAAAGAGTAGCCGAGACCGCCTTACGCGCATCGTAATTTTGACCACCTTCGGCTCGATTTCCCGGAAGTTGGCGAATATTTTGAATTCCCGGACAAGCTAAACTAACTTCCGATGGCCTTAGTTTGCAGTTAAATGGACACAGCAAAACTTTTTGAACGCTCACTTTCGAGCTTATGGGTCGAAATATAGCCCCACTTAACTTTAACACTGAAAGAGTAGCCGAGACCGCCTTACGCGAATCGTGATTTTGACAAACTTCGGCTGGATTTCCCGCAAATAGGGGGATATTTTCCAGTCCCGGAGACTCTAAACTAACTCCTGATGGCCTTGGTTTGCAGTGAAATGGACACAGGAACACTTTTTGAACGCGCACTTTCGAGCGTGCTGGCCGAAATATAGCCCTACTTCTTTTTAAGACTGAAAGAGTAGGCGGGAGCGCCTTACGCGCATTGTGATTTTGAAGATCTTCGGCTCGATCTGGCGAGACTTGGGAGATATTTTCCAGTCCCAAAGTCTCTAAACTCACTCCTGATTGTCTAAGATGTGAGTGAAATACAGAGAAAAATTTTTGAAGCCTTACTTTCGAGCTTCTGGAGTTAAATCTAAGCCCACTTTACCTTAAGACTGAAAGAGTAGCCGAGACCCCCTTAAGCGCATCGTGATTTTGACTAACTTGGGGTGGATTTCCCGTAGCTTGGGGGATATTTCCAGTCCCTTGGACGCTAAACTAAGTCGTGATGGCCTTGTTTTGCAGTGAAATGGACACAGCAAAACTTTTTAAACACTCAGTTTCGAGCTTCTGGGCCGAAATATTGCCCCACTTCACTTTAAGACTGAAAGAGTAGCCGAGACCGCCGTACGCGCGTCGTGATTTTGACCAACTTCGGTTAAATTTCCCGGAACTTGGGGTATATTTTCCAGTCCTGGGGACTCTAAACTGACCCCTGACGTCCTTGGTCTGCAGTAAAATGGACACAGCAAAACTTTTTGAACGCTCACTTTTGAGCTTCTGGGCCGAAATATAGCTCCACTTTACTTTAAGAGTGAAAGAGTAGCCGAGACCGCCTTACGCCCATCGTAATTTTGACGAACTTCGGCTCGATTTCCCGGAACTTGGGGGATATTTTCCAGTCCTGCGGACTCTAAAGTAACTCCTGATGGCCTTGCTTTGGAGTGAAATGGACACAGCACAACTTTTTGAACGCTCACTTTCCAGCTTCTGGGCGGAAATATTGCCCCAGTTCACTTTAAGAATGAAAGAGTAACCGGGACCGCCTAACGCGCATCGTGATTTTGACCAACTTTGGCTCGATTTCCCGGGAAATGGGGGATATTTTCCGGTACCGAGGACTCTAAACTAACACCTCATGGCCTAAGATGTCAGTGAAATGGACACAGGTAAAATTAGCGACCGCCCGGTCTCGAGCTTCTAGGTCGAAATATAGCCCCCCTTGATTTTAAGACTGAAAGAGTAGCCGAGACCGCCTTACGCGCATCGTGATTTTGGGCCACTTTTGCTCGATTTCCCGGAAGTTGGCGAATAATTTCAAGTCCCGGGGACGCTAAACTCACTCCCGATGACCTTGGTTTGCAGTTTAACGAACACAGCAAAACATTCTGAACGCTCACCTTCGAGCTTCAGGGCCGAAATATAGCCCTACTTAAATTTAAGACTGAAAGAACCGCCGAGAGCCCGTTACGCGCATCGTAATTTTCATCAACTTCGGCGCCATTTTCTGGAACTTGGAGAATATTTTCCAGTCCCGGGGACTCTATACTAACTCCTGATGGCCTTGGTTTGCAGTGAAATGGACACAGCAAAACTTTTTGAACGCTCACTTTCGAGCTTGTGGGCCTAAATATAGCCACACTTCACCTTAAGATTGAAACAGTAGCCGAGACCGCGTTACGCGCATCGTGATTTTGATCAACCTCTGCTCGCTTTCCTGGAACTTGGGGAATATTTTCCAGTTCCAGGGACTCTAAACTAACTCCTGATGGCCATGGTTTGCAGTGAAATTCACACAGCACAAGTTTTTGAACGCACACTTTCGAGCTTCCTGGCCGAAATAAAGCCCCACTCTACTTTAAGACTTAAAGAGTAACCGAGACCACCTTACGCGCATTGTGAATTTGACAACCTTCGGGTTTATCTCCCGGAACTTGTTGAATATTTTCCAGTCCCGGGGACCCTAAACTAACTTTTGATAGCTTTGGTTTGCAGTGAAATGCACACAGCAAAACTTTTTGAACGCTCACTTTCGAGCTTCTGGACAGAAATATAGCCCCACTTCACTTTAAGACTGAAAGGGTAGCCGAGACCGCTTTGGGAGCATCGTGATTTTGACCAACTTTAGCTCCATTTAGCGGAACTTGGGGAATATTTTCCAGTCCCACGGACGCTAAATTAACTCGTGATGGCCTTGTTTTTCAGTCAAAGAACACAGCAAAACTTTTTTAACGCTCACTTTCGGGCTTCTGAACCGAAATATAGCCCCACTTCACTTTAAGACTGAAATAGTAGCCGATACCGCATTTCGCGCATCGTGATTTTGATGAACTTCGGTTCGATTCCCTGGAACTTGGGCAATATTTTTCGGTCCCGGGGACTCTAAACTAACCCCTGATGGCCTTGGTCTGCACTGACATGGACACAGCAAAACTTTTTGAACGCTCACTTTCGGGCTTCTGGCCCGAAATATAGCCCCACTTCACTTTAAGAGAGAAAGAGTAGCCGAGACCACTTTAGGGGCATCGTGATTTTGACCAACCTCGGCTCAATTTCCCGGACCTTGGGGCATATTTTCTTGTCCCGGGGACGCTAAACTAACTCCTGATGGCCTTGGTTTGCAGTGAAATGAACACAGCAAAACCTTTTGAACTCTCACTTTCGGGCTTCTGGCCCGAAATATAGCCCCCCTTCACTTTAAGACTGAAAGAGTAGCCGAGACTACCTTACGCAAATCGTGATTTTGACCCACTTCGGCTCGATTTCCCGGAAGTTGGGGGATATTTTCCAGTCCCGGGGACTCTAAACTAGCTCCTGATGGCTTTGGTTTGCCGTGAAATAAACACAGGGAAACTTTTTGAACGCTCCCTTTCAAGCTCCTGGGCAGGAATAAAGCCTCACTTCACTTTAAGACTGAAACAGTAAGCGAGAACGCCTAACGCGCACCGTGATTTTGACCAACTTCGGCTAAATTTCCCTGAACTTGGGGGATATTTTCCAGTCCCGAAGACTCTTAAGTAACCCCTGATGGGCTTCGTTTGCATTGAAATGGATACAGCAAAACTTTTTGAAGCTCACTTTTGAGCTTCTGGGCCGAAATATAGCCCCACTTCACTTTAAGACTGAAAGACTAGCCAAGACCGTCTTGCGCGCATCGTGATTTTGACCAACGTCTTCTCCATTTTCCGGAACTTGGGAAATATATTGCAGTCCCGGGGACTCTAAACTAACTCCTGATCGCCTTGGTTTGCAGTGAAATGGACACAGCAAATTTTTTGCAGCGCTCACTTTGGAGCTTCTGGGCCGAAATAGAGCCCCACTTCACTTTAAGACTGAAAGAGTAGCCGAGGCCGCCTTAGGCGCATCGTGATTTTGACCATCTTCGGCTTGATCTGCCAGAACATAAAAGATATTTTCCAGTCCCGGGGACTCTAAACTAACTCATGATGGCCTTGGTTTTCAGTGAAATTCAGAGAGGAAAACTTTTTGAACGCTCACTTTGGAGCTTCTGGACCGAAATATAGCCCTACTTCGCTTTAAGACTGAAAGAGTAGCCGAGACCGCCTTACGCGAATCGTTATTTTGACCAACTTCGTCTCGATTTCGCGGAACTTGGGGGATATTTTCCAGTTCCGGGCACTGTAAACTACTTCCTGAGGGCCTTGCTTTGCATTGAAATGGGCACAGCATAACTTTTTGAACGCTCACTTTCGAGCTTCTGGGCCGAAATATACAGCCACGTCACTTTAAGACGCAAAGAGTAGCCGAGACTGCTTTACGCAAATCGCGATTTTGACAAACTTCGCCTCGATTTCCCGCAACTTGGGGGATATTTTGATGTCGCGGAGACTGTAAACTATCTCCTTATGTGGCTTGGTTCGCGGTGAAATGGATACAGCAAAACTTTTTGAACTTTCACTTTCGAGCTTCTGGGCCCAAATATAGCCTGAGTTCACTTTAAAGAATGAAAGAATAGCTGAGACCGCCTTACGCGCATCGTGATTTTGACCAACTTTGGCTCGATTTCCCGGAAAATGGGGAATATTTTCCGGTACCGGGGACTCTAAAGTAACTCCTGATTGCCTTGGTTTTCATTGAAATGGAGAGAGCAAAACTTTTTCAACGCTCTCCTTCGGGCTTCTGAGCCAAAATATAGCCCCACTTCAGTTTACGACTGAAAGAGTAGCCGACACCGTCTTAAGCGCATCGTGATTTTGACCAACTTCGCCTCGAGTTCCCGAAACTTTGGGGATATATTCAAGTCCCAAGGAGTCTAAACTAACCCTGATGGCCTTGGTCTGCAGTGAAATAGACACAGCAAATTTTTTTGAACGCTTACTTTCGAAATTCTGGGCCGAAATATAGCCCCACTTCAATTTAAGACTGAAATAGTAGCCGACACCGCCTTACACGCATCGTGATTTTGACCAACTTCGGCTTGAGTTACCAGAATTGAAGGGATATTTCGCAGTCCCGAGGAGTCTAAACTAACTCCTGATGGCCTTGGTTTGCAGTGAAATGAACACAGTAACTTTTTTTGAAGGCTTATTTTCGAGCTTCTGGGATGAAATATAGCCCCGCTTCACTTTAAGACTGAAAGAGAGGGCGAGACCGCCTTACGCGCATCGTGATTTTGAGCAACTTCCGCTCGATTTTCTAGAATTTTGGCGATATTTTCAAGTCCGGGGGACTCTAAACTAACTCCTGATGGCCTTGGTTTGCAGTGAAATTGACGCAGGAAAACTTTTTGGACGCTCAGTTTCGAGCTTCTGGGCCGAAATACAACCGTATTTCACTTTAAGACTGAAATAGTAGCCGAGACCGCCTTACGAGCATCGTGATTTTGACCAAGTTCAGCTCGATTTCCCGGAACTTGGCGGATATTTTCCAGTCCGGGGGACTTTAAACTAACTCCTGATGGCCTTGGTTTGCAGTTAAATGCACAAATTGTAACTTTTTAAAGGGTCACTTTCGAGCTTCTGGGCCGAAATATAGCCCCACTTTACTTTAACACTGAAAGAGTAGCCGAGACCGTCTTACCCGCATGGTGATTTTGACCAACTTCCGTTCGATTTCCCGGAACTTCGGGGATATATTCCAGTCCCGGGGACTCTAAACTAACTGCTGATAGCCTTGGTTTGCAGTGAAACGGACACAGCACATTGTTTTGAACGCTCACTTTCGAGTTTCTCGGCCGAAATATAGCCCTACTTCACTTTAAGACTTAAAGAGTAGCCGAGACCGTCTTAGGCGCATCCTAATTTTGACCAACTTCGGCTCGATTTCCCGGAAGTTGCGAATATTTTCAATTCCCGGGGAAGCTTAACTAGCTTCCGATGGCCTTGGTTTGCAGTTAAATGGACACAGCAAAACTTTTTGAACGCTCACTTTCGAGCTTATGGGTCGAAATATAGCCCCACTTAACTTTAACACTGAAAGAGTAGCCGAGACCGCCTTACGCGCATCGTGATTTTGGGATACTTCGGCTGGATTTGCCGCAAATAGGGGGATATTTTCCAGTCCCGGGGACTCTAACCTAAATCCTGATGGCCTTGGTTTCCAGTGAAATGGACACAGGAACACTTTTTGAACGCGCACTTTCGAGCTTGCTGGCCGAAATATAGCCCTACTTCTTTTTAAGACTGAAAGACTAGGCGGGAGCGCCTTACGCGCATTGTGATTTTGAAGATCTTCGGCTCGATCTGGCGAGACTTGGGAGATATTTTCCAGTCCCAAAGTCTCTAAACTCACTCCTGATTGTCTAAGATGTGAGTGAAATACAGAGAAAAATTTTTGAAGCCTTACTTTCGAGCTTCTGGAGTTAAATCTAAGCCCACTTTACCTTAAGACTGAAAGAGTAGCCGAGACCCCCTTAAGCGCATCGTGATTTTGACTAACTTGGGGTGGATTTCCCGTAGCTTGGGGGATATTTCCAGTCCCTTGGACGCTAAACTAAGTCGTGATGGCCTTGTTTTGCAGTGAAATGGACACAGCAAAACTTTTTAAACACTCAGTTTCGAGCTTCTGGGCCGAAATATTGCCCCACTTCACTTTAAGACTGAAAGAGTAGCCGAGACCGCCGTACGCGCGTCGTGATTTTGACCAACTTCGGTTAAATTTCCCGGAACTTGGGGGATATTTTCCAGTCCTGGGGACTCTAAACTGACCCCTGACGTCCTTGGTCTGCAGTAAAATGGACACAGCAAAACTTTTTGAACGCTCACTTTTGAGCTTCTGGGCCGAAATATAGCTCCACTTTACTTTAAGAGTGAAAGAGTAGCCGAGACCGCCTTACGCCCATCGTAATTTTGACGAACTTCGGCTCGATTTCCCGGAACTTGGGGGATATTTTCCAGTCCTGCGGACTCTAAAGTAACTCCTGATGGCCTTGCTTTGGAGTGAAATGGACACAGCACAACTTTTTAGACGCTCACTTTCCAGCTTCTGGGCGGAAACATTGCCCCAGTTCACTTTAAGAATGAAAGAGTAACCGGGACCGCCTTACGCGCATCGTGATTTTGACCAACTTTGGCTCGATTTCCCGGGAAATGGGGGATATTTTCCGGTACCGGGGACTCTAAACTAACTCCTGATTGCCTTGCTTTGCAGTGAAATGGACACAGCAGAACTTTTTGAACGCTCACGTTTGAGCTTCTGGGCCGAAGCAAAACCCTACTTCACTTTAAGACTGAAAGACTAGCCGAGACCGCCTTACACGCATCGTGATTTTGGGCTATTTCGGCTCGATTTCCCGGAACTTGGGAGATAATTCCCAGTCCCGGGCACTCTAAACTAATTCCTGATGGCCTTGGTTTTCAGTGAAATGGACACAGAAAAACTTTTTGATCAACTTCTGCTCGCTTTCCTGGAACTTGGGGAATATTTTCCAGTTATGGGGACTCTAAACTAACTCCTGATGGCCATGCTTGGCAGTGAAATTCACACAGCACAAGTTTTTGAACGCACACTTTCGAGCTTCCTGGCCGAAATAAAGCCCCACTTTACTTTAAGACTTAAAGAGTAACCGAGACCACCTTACGCGCATTGTGAATTTGACAACCTTTGGGTTTATCTCCCGGAACTTGGGGAATATTTTCCAGTCCCGGGGACCCTAAACTAACTTTTGATAGCTTTCCTGGAAGTTGGGGAATATTTTCCAGTTATGGGGACTCTAAACTAACTCCTGATGGCCATGGTTGGCAGTGAAATTCACACAGCACAAGTTTTTGAACGCACACTTTCGAGCTTCTAGGCCGAAATATAGTCCCACATCACTTACGACTTAAAGAGTAGCCGAGACCGGCGTGCGCGCATCGTGATTTTGACCAACTTCGGGTCGATATTCTGGAACTTGGGGGATACTTTCCAGTCCCAGGGACTCTAAACTAACTCTTGATGGCCTTGGGTTGCAGTGAAATGGAGACAGCAAAACTTTTAGAACGCTCACCTTCAAGCTTCTGGGCCGAAATACCGCCCACTTTACTTTAATACTGAAAAAGTAGCCGAGACCGCCTTACACGCATCGTGATTTTGGGCTACTTCGGCTCAATTTCCCGGAAGTTGAGAGATAATTCCCAGTCCCGGGGACTCTAAACTAACTCCTGATTGCCATGGTTTGCAGTGAAATTCACACAGCACAAGTTTTTGAACGCACACTTTCGAGCTTCTAGGCCGAAATATAGTCCCACATCACTTACGACTTAAAGAGTAGCCGAGACCGGCGTGCGCGCATCGTAATTTTCACCAACTTCGGGTCGATATTCTAAAACTTGGCGGATACTTTCCAGTCCCAGGGACTCTAAACTAACTTTTGATAGCCTTGGTTTGCAGTGAAATGGAGACAGCAAAACTTTTAGAACGCTCACCTTCAAGCTTCTGGGCCGAAATACAGCCCACTTTACTTTAATACTGAAAAAGTAGCCGAGACCGCCTTACGCGCATCTTGATTTTGACAAACTTCGGGTGGATTTCCCGGAACTTGGGGGATATTTTCCAGTTTCTTGGACGCTAAACTACGTGCCGATGGCCTTCTTTTGCAGTGAAATTGACACAGCAAAGCTTTTTGAACGCTCACTTTCGAGGTTGTGGGCCGAAATATAGCCATACTTCAGTTTAAGCCTGAAAATGTAGCCGAGACCACGTTTCGAGCATCGTGATTTTGATCAACTTCGGCTCGATTTCCCGGAACTTGCGACATATTTTCCAGTCCCGGGGACTCTAAACTAACTCGTGCTGGTCTTGGTTTAAAGTGAAACGGAAACAGAAAAAGTTTTTGAACACATACTTTCGAGCTTCTGGACCGAAATAGAAGCCCACTTGACTTGAAGACTGAAAGAGTAGCCGAGAGCGCCTTACGTGCATCGTGATTTTGAGCAACTTCGGCTCGATTTGCCGGAGTTAAAGGGATATATTCCAGTTCTGAGGACTCTAAACTAATTCCTGATGGCCTTGGTTTGCAGTAAAATGGACCCAGCAAAACTTTTTCAACGGTCACTTTCGGGCTTCTCGGCCGAAATATAGCCCCAGCTCACTTTAAGACTGAAACAGTAACCGATACCGCATTTCGCGCATCGTGATTTTGATCAACTTCGGTGCGATTCCCCGGAGCTTGGGCAATATTTTCAGTCCCGGAGACTCTAAACTAACCCCTGATTGCCTTGGTTTGCAGTGAAATGGACACAGCAAAACTTTTTGAACGCTCACTTTCGGGCTTCTGGCCCGAAATATAGCCCCACTTCACTTTAAGACAGAAACTGTAGCCGAGACCACTTTAGGGGCATCGTGATTTTGACCAACCTCGGCTCAATTTCCCGGACCTTGGGGCATATTTTCTTGTCCCGGGGACGCTAAACTAACTCCTGATGGCCTTGGTTTGCAGTGAAATGAACACAGCAAAACTTTTTAAACGCTCACTTTCGGGCTTCTGGCCCGAAATATAGCCCCGCTTCACTTTAAGACTGAAAGAGTAGCCGAGACTACCCTACGCAAATCGTGATTTTGAACAACTTCGGCTCGATTTCCCGGAAGTTGGGGGATATTTTCCAGTCCCGGGGACTCTAAACTAGCTCCTGATGGCTTTGCAGTGAAATAAACACAGGGAAACTTTTTGAACGCTCCCTTTCAAGCTCCTGGGCAGGAATAAAGCCTCACTTCACTTTAAGACTGAAGCAGTAAGCGAGAGCGCCTAACGCGCACCGTGATTTTGACCAACTTCGGCTAAATTTCCCTGAACTTGGGGGATATTTTCCAGTCCCGAAGACTCTTAAGTAACCCCTGGTGGGCTTCGTTTGCATTGAAATGGATACAGCAAAACTTTTTGAAGCTCACTTTTGAGCTTCTGGGCCGAAATATAGCCCCACTTCACTTTAGGACTGAAAGACTAGCCAGGACCGTCTTGCCCGCATCGTGATTTTGACCAACGTGTTCTCCATTTCCCGGAACTTGGGAAATATATTGCAGTCCCGGGGACTCTAAACTAACTCCTGATCGCCTTGGTTTGCAGTGAAATGGACACAGCAAATTTTTTGCAGCGCTCACTTTGGAGCTTCTGGGCCGAAATAGAGCCCCACTTCACTTTAAGACTGAAAGAGTAGCCGAGGCCGCCTTAGGCGCATCGTGATTTTGACCATCTTCGGCTTGATCTGCCAGAACATAAAAGATATTTTCCAGTCCCGGGGACTCTAAACTAACTCATGATGGCCTTGGTTTTCAGTGAAATTCAGAGAGGAAAACTTTTTGAACGCTCACTTTCGAGCTTCTGGACCGAAATATAGCCCTACCTCACTTTAAGACTGAAAGAGTAGCCGAGACCGCCTTACGCGAATTGTTATTTTGACCAACTTCGTCTCGATTTCGCGGAACTTGGGGGATATTTTCCAGTTCCGGGCACTGTAAACTACTTCCTGAGGGCCTTGCTTGGCATTGAAATGGGCACAGCATAACTTTTTGAACGCTCACTTTCGAGCTTCTGGGCCGAAATATACAGCCACGTCACTTTAAGACGCAAAGAGTAGCCGAGACTGCTTTACGCGCATCGTGATTTTGACAAACTTCGGCTCGATTTCCCGCAACTTGGGGGATATTTTGATGTCGCGGAGACTGTAAACTATCTCCTGATGTGGCTTGGTTCGCGGTGAAATGGACACAGCAAAACTATTTGAACTTTCACTTTCGAGCTTCTGGGCCCAAATATAGCCCGAGTTCACTTTAAAGAATGAAAGAATAGCCGACCGCCTTACGCGCATCGTGATTTTGACCAACTTTGGCTCGATTTCCCGGGAAATGGCGAATATTTTCCGGTACCGGGGACTCTAAAGTAACTCCTGATTGCCTTGGTTTGCATTGAAATGGAGAGACCAAAACTTTTTCAACGCTCCCCTTCGAGCTTCTGAGCCGAAATATAGCCCGACTTCAGTTTAAGACTGAAAGAGTAGCCGACACCCTCTTACGCGCATCGTGATTTTGACCAACTTCGGCTCGATTTCCCGACACTTCGGGTATATATTCAAGTCCCAAGGACTCTAAACTAACCCCTGATGGCCTTGGTCTGCAGTGAAATGGACACAGCAAATTTTTTTCGGCGCTCACTTTAGAGCTTCGGGGTCGAAATAGAGCCCCACTTCACCTTAAGACTGAAAGAGTAGCCGAGGCCGCCTTAGGCGCATCGTGATTTTGACCAACTGCGGCTTGAGTTGGCAGAACTTAAGAGATATTTTCCAGTCCCGTGGACTGTAAACTAACTCATGATGGCCTTGGTTTTCAGTTAAATTGAGAGAGCAAAACTTTTTGAACGCTCACTTTCGAGCTTCTGGGCCGAAATATACAGCCACGTCACTTTAAGACCAAAAGAGTAGCCGAGACTGCTGTACGCGCATCGTGATTTTCACAAACTTGGGCTATATAACCCCGAACTTGGGCAGTAACACTTTTTGAAGGCTTATTTTCGAGCTTCTGGGATGAAATATAGCCCCACTTCACTTTAAGACTAAAAGAGTAGGCGAGACCGCCTTACGCGCATCGTGATTTTGAGCAACTTCCGCTCGATTTTCTAGAATTTTGGCGATATTTTCAAGTCCGGGGGACTCTAAACTAACTCCTGATGGCCTTGGTTTGCTGTGAAATTGACGCAGGAAAACTTTTTGAACGCTCAGTTTCGAGCTTCTGGGCCGAAATACAACCGTATTTCACTTTAAGACTGAAATAGTAGCCGAGACCGCCTTACGAGCATCGTGATTTTGACCAAGTTCAGCTCGATTTCCCGGAACTTGGGGGATATTTTCCAGTCCAGGGGACTTCAAAGTAACTGCTGATGGACTTGGTTTTCAGTTAAATGCAGAAAGCGTAACTTTTTAAAGGGTCACTTTCGAGCTTCTAGGCCGAAATATAGCCCCACTTTACTTTAAGACTGAAAGAGTAGCCGAGACCGTCTTACCCGCATGGTGATTTTGACCAACTTCCGTTCGATTTCCCGGAACTTCCAGGATATATTCCAGTTCCGGGGACTCTAAACTAAATGCTGATAGCCTTGGTTTGCAGTGAAATGGACACAGCACATTTTTTTGAACGCTCACTTTCGAGCTTCTCGGCCGAAATATAGCCCTACTTCACTTTAAGACTGAAAGAGTAGCCGAGACCGCCTTACGCGCATCGTAATTTTGACCAACTTCGGCTTGATTTCCCGGAAGTTGGCGAATATTTTCAATTCCCGGACAAGCTAAACTAACTTCCGATGGCCTTAGTTTGCAGTTAAATGGACACAGCAAAACTTTTTGAACGCTCACTTTCGAGCTTCTGGCTCGAAATATAGCCCCACTTAACTTTAACACTGAAAGAGTAGCCGAGACCGCCTTACGCGCATCGTGATTTTAGGATACTTCGGCTGGATTTGCCGCAAATAGGGGGATATTTTTCAGTCCCGGGGACTCTAAACTAACTCCTGATGGCCTTGGTTTCCAGTGAAATGGACACAGGAACACTTTTTGAACGCGCACTTTCGAGCTTGCTGGCCGAAATATAGCCCTACTTCTTTTTAAGACTGAAAGAGTAGGCGGGAGCGCCTTACGCGCATTGTGATCTTGAGGATCTTCGGCTCGATCTGGCGAGACTTGGGAGATATTTTCCAGTCCCAAAGTCTCTAAACTCACTCCTGATTGTCTAAGATGTCAGTGAAATAGAGACAAAAATTTTTGAAGCCTTACTTTCGAGCTTCTGGAGTTAAATCTAAGCCCACTTTACCTTAAGACTGAAAGAGTAGCCGAGACCCCCTTAAGCGCATCGTGATTTTGACTAACTTCGGGTGGATTTCCCGTAGCTTGGGGGATACTTCCAGTCCCTTGGACGCTAAACTAAGTCGTGATGGCCTTGTTTTGCAGTGAAATGGACACAGCAAAACTTTTTAAACACTTAGTTTCGAGCTTCTGGGCCGAAATATTGCCCCACTTCACTTCAAGACTGAAAGAGTAGCCGAGACCGCCGTACGCGCGTCGTGATTTTGACCAACTTCGGTTAAATTTCACGGAACTTGGGGGATATTTTCCAGTCCCGGGGACTCTAAACTGACCCCCGACGTCCTTGGTCTGCAGTAAAATGGACACAGCAAAACTTTTTGAACGCTCACTTTTGAGCTTCTGGGCCGAAATATAGCTCCACTTTACTTTAAGAGTGAAAGAGTAGCCGAGACCGCCTTGGACTTGGGGGATATTTTCCAGTCCCGCAAGCTCTAAACTAACTCCTGAATGCCTTGGTTTTTAGTGAAATGGACATAGGTAAAAGGGGCGCATGCTAGGTTTCCAGGTTGTAGGCCGAAATATAGCCCCACTTTATTTTAAGACTGAAAGTGTACACGAAACCGCCTTAAGCGCATCCAAATTTTTAGCCACTATGGCTGGATCTGCCAAAACTTGGGGGATATTTTCCCGTCCCGGGGACTCTACCCAAACTCTTGATGGCCTTAGTTTTCAGTCAAATGGTCACAGGTAACAGGAGCGCACGCTCGGTGTCGAGCTTCTAGGCCGAAATGTAGCCCCAGTTCATTTTAAGACTGAAAGAATAAACGAAACTGCCGTACGCTTATCGTAATTTTAAGAAAGTATGGCTCAATTTGCCGAAACTTGGAGGATAGCTTCCAGTCTCGAGGATTCTAAACTATCTCCTGATGGACTTAGTTCTTAGTGAAATGGACACAGGTAAAAGGAGAGCACGCTCGGTGTCGAGCTTGTAGAACCGAAATATAGCCCCACTTCATTTTCGGAGTAAACGAGTAGCCGAGACCGCCTTACGCGCATCGTGATTTTGAGCATCTTTGGCTCGATTTGCCAGAATTCGGGAAATATTTTCCAGTCCCGAGGACTCTATGCTAACTCCTGATGAACTTAGTTTTCAGTGATATGTACACAGGCAAAAGGAGCGCACGCTCGGTGTTGAGCTTGTCGGGCGAAATATAGCCCCACTTCACTTTAAGACTGAAAGAGTAGCCGAGACCGCCTTACGCGCATCGTGATTTTGAGCAACTTTGGCTTAATATGCCAGAATTTGGGAAATATTTTCCAGTCCCAAGGACTCTAAACTAACTCCTGATGGCCTAAGATGTCAGTGAAATGGACACAGGTAAAATTAGCGCACGCCCGGTCTCCAGCTTCTAGGTCGAAATATAGCGCCCCTTAATTTCAAGACTGAAAGAGTAGCCGAGACCGCCTTACGCATCGTGATTTTGGGCCACTTTTGCTCGATTTCCCGGAAGTTGGCGAATAATTTAAAGTCCCGGGGACGCTAAACTCACTCCCGATGACCTTGGTTTGCAGTTTAATGCACACAGCAAAACATTCTGAACGCTCCCCTTCGAGCTTCAGGGCCGAAATATAGCCCTACTTAAATTTAAGACTGAAAGAATAGCCGAGAGCCCGTTACGCGCATCGTAATTTTCATCAACTTCGGCGCCATTTCCTGGAACTTGGAGAATATATTCCAGTTCTGAGGACTCTAAACTAATTCCTGATGGCCTTGGTTTGGAGTAAAATGGACCCAGGAAAACTTTTTGAACGCTCAATTTCGAGCTTCTGGGCCAAAATATAGCACCCCACTTTAACACTGAAAGAGTAGCCGAGACCGCCTTACGCGCATCGTGATTTTGACAAACTTCGGGTTGATTTCCCGGAACTTGGGGGATATTTTCCAGTCCCGGGGACTCTCAACTAACTCCTGCTTGTCTTGGTTTGCAGTGAAATGGACACAGCGAAAGTTTTTGAACGCTCACTCTCGAGCTTCTGAGCCGAAATTGAGCCCCATTTTACTTTAAGACTGAAAGAGTAGGCGAGACCGTCTTGAGCGAATCGTGATTTTTGACCAATTTCGCGTTTATTTCCCGAAACTTGGGGCATATATTCCAGTCAAAGGGACTCTAAAGTAACTCCTGATGGCCTTGGTTTTCAGTGAAAAGGACAGAGCACAATTTTGGAGCTTCTGGGCAGAAATATAGCGCCACTTTACTTTAAGACTGAAAGAGTAGATGAGACCGCCTTACGTGCATCGTAATTTTGACCATTTTCGGATCGATTTCTCGGAACTTGGGGGATATTTTGCAGTCCTGGGGACTCTAAACTACCTCCTGATTGCCTTGCTTTGCATTGAAAACGACAGAGCAAAAATTTTTGAACGCTCACTTTCGAGCTTGTGGGCCGAAATATAGCCACACTTTTCTTTAAGACTGAAACAGTAGCCGAGACCGCATTTCGCGCATCGTGATTTTGGTCAACTTCGGCTCGCTTTCCCGGAACTTGGGGAATATTTTCCAGTCCCGGGGACCCTAAACTAACTTTTGATAGCTTTGGTTTGCAGTGAAATGCACACAGCAAAACTTTTTGAACGCTGACTTTCGAGCTTCTGGACAGAAATATAGCCCCACTTCACTTTAAGACTGAACGGGTAGCTGAGACTGCTTTGGGAGCATCGTGATTTTGACCAACTTCAGCTCGATTTACCGGAACTTGGGGAATATTTTCCAGTCCCAGGGACGCTAAACTAACTCGTGATGGCCTTGTTTTTCAGTCAAAGAACACAGCGAAACTTTTTGAACGCTCACTTTCGGGCTTCTGGGCCGAAATATAGCGCCACTTCACTTTAAGACTGAAACAGTAGCCGATACCGCATTTCGCGCATCGTGATTTTGATGAACTTCGCTTCGATTCCCTGGAACTTGGGGAATATTTTTCAGTCCCGGGCACTCTAAACTAACCCCTGATGGCCTTGGTTTGCAGTGAAATGAACACAACAAAACTTTTTGAACGCTCACTTTCGGGCTTCTGGCCCGAAATATAGCCCCACTTCACTTTAAGAGAGAAAGAGTAACCGAGACCACTTTAGGGGCATCGTGATTTTGACCAACCTCGGCTCAATTTCCCGGACCTTGGGGCATATTTTCTTGTTCCGGGGACGCTAAACTAACTTCTGATGGCCTTGGTTTGCAGTGAAATGAACACAGCAAAACTTTTTGAACGCTCACTTTCGGGCTTCTGGCCCGAAATATAGCCCCACTTCATTTTAAGACAGAAAGAGTAGCCGAGACCACTTTAGGGGCATCGTGATTTTGACCAAACTCGGCTCAATTTCCCAGACCTTGGGGCATATTTTCTTGTCCCGGGGACGCTAAACTAACTCTTGATGACCTTGGTTTGAAGTGAAATGAACACAGCAAAACTTTTTTGAACCTTCACTTTCGGGCTTCTGGCCCGAAATATAGCCCCACTTTACTTTAAGACTGAAAGAGTAGCCGAGACTGCCTTACGCAAATCGTGATTTTGACCAACTTCGGCTCGATTTCCCGGAAGTTGGGGGATATTTTTCAGTCCCGGGGACTCTAAACTTGCTCCTGATGGCTTTGGTTTCCAGTGACATAAACACAGGGAAACTTTTTGAACGCTACTTTCAAGCTCCTGGGCAGGAATAAAACCTCACTTCACTTTAAGACTGAAACAGTAAGCGAGACCGCCTAACGCGCACCGTGATTTTGACCAACTTCGGCTAAATTTCCCTGAACTTGGGGGATATTTTCCAGTCCCGAAGACTCTTAAGTAACCCCTGATGGGCTTCGTTTGCATTGAAATGGATACAGCAAAACTTTTTGAAGCTCACTTTTGAGCTTCTGGGCCGAAATATAGCCCCACTTCACTTTAAGACTGAAAGACTAGCCAAGACCGTCTTGCGCGCATCGTGATTTTGACCAACGTCTTCTCCATTTTGTGAAACTTGGGAAATATATTGCAGTTCCGGGGACTCTAAACTAACTCCTGATGGCCTTGGTTTGCAGTGAAATGGACACAGCAATTTTTTTGGAGCGCTCACTTTGGAGCTTCTGGGCCGAAATAGAGCCCCACTTCACTTTAAGACTGAAAGAGTAGCCGAGGCCGGCTTAGGTGCATCGTGATTTTGACCAACTTCGGCTTGAGTTGCCAGAACTTAAAAGATATTTTCCAGTCCCGGGGACTCTAAACTAACTCATGATGGCCTTGGTTTTCAGTGAAATTCAGAGAGGAAACCTTTTTGAACGCTCACTTTCGAGCTTCTAGACCGAAATATAGCCCTACTTCACTTTAAGACTGAAAGAGTAGCTGAGACCGCCTTACGCGAATCGTTATTTTGACCAACTTCGTCTCGATTTCGCGGAACTTGGGGGATATTTTCCAGTTCCGGGCACTGTAAACTACTTCCTGAGGGCCTTGCTTTGCAGTGAAATGGGCACAGCATAACTTTTTGAACGCTCACTTTCGAGCTTCTGGGCCGACATATACAGCCACGTCACTTTAAGACTCAAAGAGTAGCCGAGACTGCTTTACGCGCATCGTGATTTTGACAAAGTTCGGCTCGATTTCCCGCAACTTGGGGGATATTTTGATGTCCCGGAGACTGTAAACTATCTCCTGATGTGGCTTGGTTCGCGGTGAAATGGACACAGCAAAACTTTTTGAATTTTCACTTTCGAGCTTCTGGGCCCAAATATAGCCCGAGTTCACTTTAAAGAATGAAAGAATAGCCGAGACCGCCTTAGGCGCATCGTGATTTTGACCAACTTCGGCTTGAGTTGCCAGAACTTCAATGATATTTTCCAGTCCCGTGGACTCTAAACTAACTCATGACGGCCGTGGTTTTCAGTTAAATTGAGAGAGCAAAACTTTTTGAACGCTCACTTTCGAGCTTCTGGGCCGAAATATACAGCCACGTCACTTTAAGACCAAAAGAGTAGCCGAGACTGTTTTACGCGCATCGTGATTTTGACAAACTTCGGCTCGATTTCCCCGAAGTTGGGCGATATTTTCCAGTCAGCAATATAAGGAAGTACCTGTCATCGACCACCACTGAAATAGTTGTTCATGCGTTTGTTTCTTCAAACTTGGATAACTGTAATTCTCTAGTCTATGGCTTACCAAACTGTCTTTTAAAAAAGTTACAGCACGTCCAGAGTGCCGCTGCTCGTCTCATCACCCTCTCTAGAAAACACGAACACATCACACCTATTTTGTTTAATCTCCACTGGCTTCCTGTTAACTATCGTATCATCTTTAAAATTCTACTCATCACGTACAAGGCCCTAAACGATCTGGCACCTTCATACGTTCGTGATCTTCTCACTCCTTACACTCCGTCTCGTCAGCTACGTTCATCTTCTAAAGAACTTCTTTCCATTCCGCACTTCAATTTGAAAACATATGGCGCAAGATCTTTCTCTGTAGCAGCTCCTACACTTTGGAACACTCTTCCGTCTGACTTCAAGAACAGCTCCTCAGTGTCCCTTTTTAAACATAAACTAAAAACGTTCCTTTTTAAGAAAGCATTTTTATAACTTTTTAGCTACATTTTTTTATTTTTACTTTATTTGTCTTAAGTGTTTTTAATATTTCTAACTGTAAAGCGCTTTTGAACTTTTAGGATATTGGCGCTATATAAATATTTTATTATTATTATCATTTATTAGTCCCGCGGACTCTAAAGTAACTCCTGATGGCCTTGCTCTAGAGTGAAAAGGACACAGCACAACTTTTTGAATGCTCCCTTTCCAGCTTCTGGGCGGAAATAAATCCCAAGTTCACTTTAAGAATGAAAGAGTAACCGGGACCGCCTTACGCGCATCGTGATTTTGACAACCTTTGGCTCGATTTCCCGGGAAATGGAGCATATTTTCCGATACCGGGGACTCTAAACTAACTCCTGATTGCCTTGGTTTGCAGTGAAATAAACACAGCACAACTTTTTGAACGCTTACTTTTGAGCTTCTGGGCCGAAGCATAGCACTACTTCACTTTAAGACTGAAAGACTAGCCGGAACCGCCTTACGCGCATCGTGATTTTGGGCTACTTGGGCTCGATTTCCCGGAACTTGGGAGATAATTCCCAGTCCCGGGCACTCTAAACTAATTCCTGATGGCCTTGGTTTTCAGTGAAATGGACACAGCCAAACTCTTTGAATGTTACTTTCGAGCTTCTGGGCCGAAATATAGCCCCACTTCACTTTAAGACTGAAAGAGTAGCCGGGACCGCCTTACGCGCCTGGTAATTTTGTCGAACTTCGGCTTGATTTCCTGGGACTTGGGGGATATTTTCCAGTCCCGGAAGCTCTAAACTAACTCCTGAGTGCCTTGGTTTTTAGTGAAATGGACACAGGTAAAAGGGGCGCACGCTAGGTTTCCAGGTTGTAGGCCGAAATATAGCCCCACTTTATTTTAAGACTGAAAGTGTACACGAAACCGCCTTAAGCGCATCCAAATTTTTAGCCACTATGGCTGGATCTGCCAAAACTTGGGGGATATTTTCCAGTCCCGGGGACTCTACCCTAACTCTTGATGGCCTTAGTTTTCAGTCAAATGGTCACAGGTAACAGGAGCGCACGCTCGGTGTCGAGCTTCTAGGCCGAAATGTAGCCCCAGTTCATTTTAAGACTGAAAGAGTAAACGAAACTGCCGTACGCTTATCGTAATTTTAAGAAAGTATGGCTCAATTTGCCGAAACTTGGAGGATAGCTTCCAGTCTCGAGGATTCTAAACTATCTCCTGATGGACTTAGTTCTTAGTGAAATGGACACAGGTAAAAGGAGAGCACGCTCGGTGTCGAGCTTGTAGAACCGAAATATAGCCCCACTTCATTTTCGGAGTAAACGAGTAGCCGAGACCGCCTTACGCGCATCGTGATTTTGAGCATCTTTGGCTCGATTTGCCGGAATTCGGGGAATATTTTTCAGTCCCGAAGACTCTATGCTAACTCCTGATGAACTTAGTTTTCAGTGATATGTACACAGGCAAAAGGAGCGCACGCTCGGTGTTGAGCTTGTCGGCCGAAATATAGCCCCACTTCACTTTAAGACTGAAAGAGTAGCCGAGACCGTCTTACGCGCATCGTGACTTTGACCAACGTCTTCTCGATTTTCCGGAACTTGGAAAATACACTCCACTCCCGGGGACTCTGAACTAACTCCTGATAGCCTTGGTTTGCACTGAAATAGACACAGTAATTGTTTTTGAGCTTTGAGCTTGTGGGCCGAAATAGAGCCCCACTTCACTTTAAGACTAAAGGAGTAGCCGACACCGCCTTAAGCGCACCGTGATTTTGACCAACTTCGGCTCGATTTGCCGGAACCTGGGAGATATTTTCCAGTCTCGGGGACTCTAAACTAACTCCTGATCGCCTTGCTTTGCATTGAAATGGGCACAGCGAAACTTTTTGAACGCTCACTTTCGAGCTTGTGGGCCGAAATATAGCCACACTTTACTTTAAGACTGAAACAGGAGCCGAGACTACGTTACGCGCATCATGAATTTTGATCAACTTCGTCTCCAATTCCCGGGACTTGGGGGATATTTTCTAGTCCCGGGGACTCTAAACTAACTCCTGATGGCCTTGGTTTGCATTGAAATGGACACAGCACAATTTTTGGAACGCACACTTTGGAGATTCTGGGCCGAAATATAGCCCCACTTCACTTAAGACTCAAAGAGTAGCCGAGACGGCCTTGCTCGCATCGTGAGTTTGACAAACTTCGGGTCGATATTCCGTAACTTGGGAGATATTTTCCAGTCCCAGGAACTCTAAACTAACTCCTGATGGCCTTGGTTTGCAGTGAAATGGACAGAGCAAAACTTTTTAAACGCTCACCTTCGAGCTTCCTGGCCGAAATAAAGCCCCACTTTACTTTAAGACTTAAAGAGTAACCGAGACCACCTTACGCGCATTGTGATCTTGACAAACTTCGGGTTGATCTCCCGGAACTTGGGGAACATATTCCAGTCCCTTGGACGCTCAACTAAGTCCTGATGGCCTTGTTTTGCAGTGAAATAGACACAGCAAAAATTTTTGAACGCTCACTTTCGAGCTTGTGGGCCGAAATATAGCCACACTTTACTTTAAGACTGAAACAGTAGCCGAGACCGCATTTCGCGCATCGTGATTTTGATCAACTTCGGCTCGCTTTCCCGGAACTTGGGGAATATTTTCCAGTCCCGGGGACCCTAAACTAACTTTTGATAGCTTTGGTTTGCAGTGAAATGCACACAGAAAAACTTTTTGAACGCTGACTTTCGAGCTTCTGGACAGAAATATAGCCCCACTTCACTTTAAGACTGAAAGGGTAGCCGAGACCGCTTTGGGAGCATCGTGATTTTGACCAACTTCAGCTCGATTTACCGGAACTTGGGGAATATTTTCCAGTCGCAGGGACGCTCAACTAACTCGTGATGGCCTTGTTTTTAAGTCAAAGAATACAGGAAAACTTTTTGAACGCTCACTTTCGGGCTTCTGGCCCGAAATATAGCCCCACCTCACTTTAAGACTGAAAGAGTAGCCGAGACTACCTTACGCAAATCGTGATTTTGACCAACTTCGGCTTGAGTTGCCAGAACTTAAAAGATATTTTCCAGTCCCGGGGACTCTAAACTAGCTCATGATTACCTTGGTTTTCAGTGAAATTGAGAGAGGAAAACTTTTTGAGCGCTCACTTTCGAGCTTCTCGACCGAAATATAGCCCTACTTCACTTTAAGACTGAAAGAGTAGCCGAGACCGCCTTACGCGAATCGTTATTTTGACCAACTTCGTCTCGATTTCGCGGAACTTGGGGGATATTTTCCAGTTCCGGGCACTGTAAACTACTTCCTGAGGGCCTTGCTTTGCAGTGAAATGGGCACAGCATAACTTTTTGAACGCTCACTTTCGAGCTTCTGGGCCGAAATATACAGCCACGTCACTTTAAGACTAAAAGAGTAGCTGAGACTGCTTTACGCGCATCGTGATTTTGACAAAGTTCGGCTCGATTTCCCGCAACTTGGGGGATATTTTGATGTCCCGGAGACTGTAAACTATCTCGTGATGTGGCTTGGTTCGCGGTGAAATGGACACAGCAAAACTTTTTGAACTTTCACTTTCGAGCTTCTGGGCCCAAATATAGCCCGAGTTCACTTTAAGAATGAAAGAATAGCCAAGACCGCCTTACGCGCATCGTGATTTTGACCAACTTTGGCTCGATTTCCCGGGAAATGGCGAATATTTTCCGGTACTGGGGACTCTAAAGTAACTCCTGAAATCTTTGGTTTCATTGAAATGGAGAGAGCAAAACTTGTTCAACGCTCCCCTTCGAGCTTCTGAGCCGAAATATAGCCCCACTTCAGTTTAAGACTGAAAGAGAAGCCGACACCGTCTTAGACGCATGGTGATTTTGACCAACTTCGGCTTGAGTTGCCAGAACTTAAGGGATATTTTCCAGTCCCGTGGACTCTAAATTAACTTATGATGGCTTTGGTTTTCAGTTAAATTGAGAGAGCAAAACTTTTTGAACGCTCACTTTCGAGCTTCTGGGCCGAAATATACAGCCACGTCACCTTAAGACTAAAAGAGTAGCCGAGACTACTTTACGCGCATCGTGATTTTGACAAACTTCGGCTCGATTTCCCGGGACTTGCGGGATATTTTGATGTCCCGGACACTGTAAACAATCTGCTGATGTGGCTTGGTTTGCGGTGAAATGGACACAGCAAAACTTTTTGAACTTTCACTTTCTAGCTTCTGGGCCGAAATATAGCCCCAGTTCACTTTAAGAATGACGGAGTAGCCGAGACCGCCCTACGCGCATCGTGATTTTGACAAAATTCGGCTCGATTTGCCCGAACTTGGGCGATATTTTCCAGTCCCGAGGAGTCTAAACTAACTCCTGATGGCCTTGGTTTGCAGTGAAATGAACACAGTAACACTTTTTGAACTTTCACTTTCTAGCTTCTCGGCCGAAATATAGCCCCAGATCATTTTAAGAATAAAAGAGTAGCCGAGACCGCCCTACGCGCATCGTGATTTTGACAAAATTCGGCTCGATTTGCCCGAACTTGGGCGATATTTTCCAGTCCCGAGGAGTCTAAACTAACTCCTGATGGCCTTGGTTTGCAGTGAAATGAACACAGTAACACTTTTTGAACTTTCACTTTCTAGCTTCTCGGCCGAAATATAGCCCCAGATCATTTTAAGAATAAAAGAGTAGCCGAGACCGCCCTACGCGCATCGTGATTTTGACAAAATTCGGCTCGATTTGCCCGAACTTGGGCGATATTTTCCAGTCCCGAGGAGTCTAAACTAACTCCTGATGGCCTTGGTTTGCAGTGAAATGAACACAGTAACACTTTTTGAACTTTCACTTTCTAGCTTCTCGGCCGAAATATAGCCCCAGATCATTTTAAGAATAAAAGAGTAGCCGAGACCGCCCTACGCGCATCGTGATTTTGACAAAATTCGGCTCGATTTGCCCGAACTTGGGCGATATTTTCCAGTCCCGAGGAGTCTAAACTAACTCCTGATGGCCTTGGTTTGCAGTGAAATGAACACAGTAACACTTTTTGAAGGCTTATTTTCGAGCTTCTGGGATGAAATATAGCCCCACTACACTTTAAGACTAAAAGAGTAGGCGAGACCGCCTTACGCGCATCGTGATTTTGAGCAACTTCCGCTCGATTTTCTAGAATTTTGGCGATATTTTCAAGTCCGGGGGACTCTAAACTAACTCCTGATGGCCTTGGTTTGCTGTGAAATTGACGCAGGAAAACTTTTTGAACGCTCAGTTTCGAGCTTCTGGGCCGAAATACAACCGTATTTCACTTTAAGACTGAAATAGTAGCCGAGACCGCCTTACGAGCATCGTGATTTTGACCAAGTTCAGCTCGATTTCCCGGAACTTGGGGGATATTTTCCAGTCCAGGGGACTTTAAAGTAACTGCTGATGGACTTGGTTTTCAGTTAAATGCAGAAAGCGTAACTTTTTAAAGGGTCACTTTCGAGCTTCTAGGCCGAAATATAGCCCCACTTTACTTTAACACTGAAAGAGTAGCCAAGACCGCCTTACGAGCGTCGTGATTTTGACCAACTTCCGTTCGATTTCCCGGAACTTCGGGGATATATTCCAGTTCCGGGGACTCTAAACTAACTGCTGATAGCCTTGGTTTGCAGTGAAATGGACACAGCACATTGTTTTGAACGCTCACTTTCGAGTTTCTCGGCCGAAATATAGCCCTACTTCACTTTAAGACTTAAAGAGTAGCCGAGACCGTCTTAGGCGCATCCTAATTTTGACCAACTTCGGCTCGATTTCCCGGAAGTTGCGAATATTTTCAATTCCCAGGGAAGCTTAACTAGCTTCCGATGGCCTTGGTTTGCAGTTAAATGGACACAGCAAAACTTTTTGAACGCTCACTTTCGAGCTTATGGGTCGAAATATAGCCCCACTTAACTTTAAGACTGAAAGAGTAGGCGAGACCGCCTTACGCGGATCGTGATTTTGACCAACTTTGGCTCGATTTCCCGGGAAATGGCGAATATTTTCCGGTACTGGGGACTCTAAAGTAACTCCTGAAATCTTTGGTTTCATTGAAATGGAGAGAGCAAAACTTGTTCAACGCTCCCCTTCGAGCTTCTGAGCCGAAATATAGCCCCACTTCAGTTTAAGACTGAAAGAGAAGCCGACGCCGTCTTAGACGCATGGTGATTTTGACCAACTTCGGCTTGAGTTGCCAGAACTTAAGGGATATTTTCCAGTCCCGTGGACTCTAAATTAACTTATGATGGCTTTGGTTTTCAGTTAAATTGAGAGAGCAAAACTTTTTGAACGCTCACTTTCGAGCTTCTGGGCCGAAATATACAGCCACGTCACCTTAAGACTAAAAGAGTAGCGGAGACTACTTTACGCGCATCGTGATTTTGACAAACTTCGGCTCGATTTCCCGGGACTTGCGGGATATTTTGATGTCCCGGACACTGTAAACAATCTGCTGATGTGGCTTGGTTTGCGGTGAAATGGACACAGCAAAACTTTTTGAACTTTCACTTTCTAGCTTCTGGGCCGAAATATAGCCCCAGTTCACTTTAAGAATGACGGAGTAGCCGAGACCGCCCTACGCGCATCGTGATTTTGACAAAATTCGGCTCGATTTGCCCGAACTTGGGCGATATTTTCCAGTCCCGAGGAGTCTAAACTAACTCCTGATGGCCTTGGTTTGCAGTGAAATGAACACAGTAACACTTTTTGAACTTTCACTTTCTAGCTTCACGGCCGAAATATAGCCCCAGTTCATTTTAAGAATAAAAGAGTAGCCGAGACCGCCCTACGCGCATCGTGATTTTGACAAAATTCGGCTCGATTTGCCCGAACTTGGGCGATATTTTCCAGTCCCGAGGAGTCTAAACTAACTCCTGATGGCCTTGGTTTGCAGTGAAATGAACACAGTAACACTTTTTGAACTTTCACTTTCTAGCTTCTCGGCCGAAATATAGCCCCAGATCATTTTAAGAATAAAAGAGTAGCCGAGACCGCCCTACGCGCATCGTGATTTTGACAAAATTCGGCTCGATTTGCCCGAACTTGGGCGATATTTTCCAGTCCCGAGGAGTCTAAACTAACTCCTGATGGCCTTGGTTTGCAGTGAAATGAACACAGTAACACTTTTTGAAGGCTTATTTTCGAGCTTCTGGGATGAAATATAGCCCCACTACACTTTAAGACTAAAAGAGTAGGCGAGACCGCCTTACGCGCATCGTGATTTTGAGCAACTTCCGCTCGATTTTCTAGAATTTTGGCGATATTTTCAAGTCCGGGGGACTCTAAACTAACTCCTGATGGCCTTGGTTTGCTGTGAAATTGACGCAGGAAAACTTTTTGAACGCTCAGTTTCGAGCTTCTGGGCCGAAATACAACCGTATTTCACTTTAAGACTGAAATAGTAGCCGAGACCGCCTTACGAGCATCGTGATTTTGACCAAGTTCAGCTCGATTTCCCGGAACTTGGGGGATATTTTCCAGTCCAGGGGACTTTAAAGTAACTGCTGATGGACTTGGTTTTCAGTTAAATGCAGAAAGCGTAACTTTTTAAAGGGTCACTTTCGAGCTTCTAGGCCGAAATATAGCCCCACTTTACTTTAACACTGAAAGAGTAGCCAAGACCGCCTTACGAGCGTCGTGATTTTGACCAACTTCCGTTCGATTTCCCGGAACTTCGGGGATATATTCCAGTTCCGGGGACTCTAAACTAACTGCTGATAGCCTTGGTTTGCAGTGAAATGGACACAGCACATTGTTTTGAACGCTCACTTTCGAGTTTCTCGGCCGAAATATAGCCCTACTTCACTTTAAGACTTAAAGAGTAGCCGAGACCGTCTTAGGCGCATCCTAATTTTGACCAACTTCGGCTCGATTTCCCGGAAGTTGCGAATATTTTCAATTCCCAGGGAAGCTTAACTAGCTTCCGATGGCCTTGGTTTGCAGTTAAATGGACACAGCAAAACTTTTTGAACGCTCACTTTCGAGCTTATGGGTCGAAATATAGCCCCACTTAACTTTAAGACTGAAAGAGTAGGCGAGACCGCCTTACGCGCATCGTGATTTTGGGATACTTCGGCTGGATTTGCCGCAAATAGGGGGATATTTTCCAGTCCCGGGGACTCTAAACTAACTCCTGATGGCCTTGGTTTTCAGTGAAATGGACACAGGAACACTTTTTGAACGCGCACTTTCGAGCTTGCTGGCCGAAATATAGCCCTACTTCTTTTTAAGACTGAAAGACTAGGCGGGAGCGCCTTACGCGCATTGGGATTTTGAGGATCTTCGGCTCGATCTGGCGAAACTTGGGAGATATTTTCCAGTCCCAAAGTCTCTAAACTCACTGATGATTGTCTAAGATATGAGTGAAATACAGAGAAAAATTTTTGAAGCCTTACTTTCGAGCTTCTGGAGTTAAATTTAAGCCCACTTTACCTTAAGACTGAAAGAGTAGCCGAGACCCCCTTAAGCGCATCGTGATTTTGACTAACTTGGGGTGGATTTCCCGTAACTTGGGGGATATTTCCAGTCCCTTGGACGCTAAACTAAGTCGTGATGGCCTTGTTTTGCAGTGAAATGGACACAGCAAAACTTTTTAAACACTCAGTTTCGAGCTTCTGGGCCGAAATATTGCCCCACTTCACTTTAAGACTGAAAGAGTGGCCGAAACCGCCGTACGCGCGTCGTGATTTTGACCAACTTCGGTTAAATTTCCCGGAACTTGCGGGATATTTTCCAGTCCTGGGGACTCTAAACTGACCCCTGACGTCCTTGGTCTGCAGTAAAATGGACACAGCAAAACTTTTTGAACGCTCACTTTTGAGCTTCTGGGCCGAAATATAGCTCCACTTTACTTTAAGAGTGAAAGAGTAGCCGAGACCGCCTTACGCCCATCGTAATTTTGACGAACTTCGGCTCGATTTCCCGGAACTTAGGGGATATTTTCCAGTCCCGCGGACTCTAAAGTAACTCCTGATGGCCTTGCTCTGGAGTGAAATGGACACAGCACAACTTTTTGAACGCTCACTTTCCAGCTTCTGGGCGGAAATATTGCCCCAGTTGACTTTAAGAATGAAAGAGTAACCGGGACCGCCCTAGGCGCATCGTGATTTTGACCAACTTTGGCTCGATTTCCCGGGAAATGGGGGATATTTTCCGGACCGGGGACTCTAAACTAACTCCTGATTGCCTTGGTTTGCAGTGAAATGGACACAGCAAAACTTTTTGAACGCTCACGTTTGAGCTTCTGGGCCGAAGCATAGCCCTACTTCACTTTAAGACTGAAAGACTAGCCGAGACCGCCTTACGCGCATCGTGATTTTGGGCTACTTCGGCTCGATTTCCCGGAACTTGGGAGATAATTCCCAGTCCCGGGCACTCTAAACTAATTCCTGATGGCCTTGGTTTTCAGTGAAATGGACACAGCCAAACTCTTTGAACGTTCACTTTCGAGCTTCTGGGCCGAAATATAGCCCCACTTCACTTTAAGACTGAAAGAGTAGCCGGGACCGCCTTACGTGCATGGTAGTTTTGTCGAACTTCGGCTTGATTTCCTGGGACTTGGGGGATATTTTCCAGTCCCGGGCACTCTAAACTAACTCCTGAGTGCCTTGGTTTTTAGTGAAATGGACACAGGTAAAAGGGGCGCACGCTAGGTTTCCAGGTTGTAGGCCGAAATATAGCCCCACTTTATTTTAAGACTGAAAGTGTACACGAAACCGCCTTAAGCGCATCCAAATTTTTAGCCACTATGGCTGGATCTGCCAAAACTTGGGGGATATTTTCCAGTCCCGGAAGCTCTAAACTAACTCCTGAGTGCCTTGGTTTTTAGTGAAATGGACACAGGTAAAAGGGGCGCACGCTAGGTTTCCAGGTTGTAGGCCGAAATATAGCCCCACTTTATTTTAAGACTGAAAGTGTACACGAAACCGCCTTAAGCGCATCCAAATTTTTAGCTACTATGGCTCGATCTACCAAAACTTGGGGGATATTTTCCAGTCCCGGGGACTCTACCCTAACTCTTGATGGCCTTAGTTTTCAGTCAAATGGTCACAGGTAACAGGAGCGCACGCTCGGTGTCGAGCTTCTAGGCCGAAATGTAGCCCCAGTTCATTTTAAGACTGAAAGAGTAAACGAAACTGCCGTACGCTTATCGTAATTTTAAGAAAGTATGGCTCAATTTGCCGAAACTTGGAGGATAGCTTCCAGTCTCGAGGATTCTAAACTATCTCCTGATGGACTTAGTTCTTAGTGAAATGGACACAGGTAAAAGGAGAGCACGCTCGGTGTCGAGCTTGTAGAACCGAAATATAGCCCCACTTCATTTTCGGAGTAAACGAGTAGCCGAGACCGCCTTACGCGCATCGTGATTTTGAGCATCTTTGGCTCGATTTGCCGGAATTCGGGGAATATTTTCCAGTCCCGAGGACTCTATGCTAACTCCTGATGAACTTAGTTTTCAGTGATATGTACACAGGCAAAAGGAGCGCACGCTCGGTGTTGAGCTTGTCGGCCGAAATATAGCCCCACTTCACTTTAAGACTGAAAGAGTAGCCGAGACCGCCTTACGCGCATCGTGATTTTGAGCAACTTTGGCTCGATCTGCCAGAATTTGGGAAATATTTCCCAGTCCCAAGGACTCTAAACTAACTCCTGATGGCCTAAGATGTCAGTGAAATGGACACAGGTAAAATTAGCGCACGCCCGGTCTCGAGCTTCTAGCTCGAAATATAGCCCCACTTAATTTTAAGACTGAAAGAGTAGCCGAGACCGCCTTACGCGCATCGTGATTTTGGGCCCCTTTTGCTCGATTTCCCAGAAGTTGGCGAATAATTTAAAGTCCCGGGGACGCTAAGCTAACTCCCGATGACCTTGGTTTGCAGTTTAATGAACACAGCAAAACATTCTGAACGCTCACCTTCAAGCTTCTGGGCCGAAATATAGCCCACTTTACTTTAATACTGAAAAAGTAGCCGAGACCGCCTTACGCGCATCGTGATTTTGACAAAGTTCGGGTGGATTTCCCGGAACTTGGGGGATATTTTCCAGTCCCTTGCACGCTAAACTAAGTGCCGATGGCCTTGTTTTGCAGTGAAATGGACACCGCAAAGCTTTTTGAGCTTCTAGGCCGAAATATATTCCCAAATCACTTACGACTTAAAGAGTAGCCGAGACCGCCTTACGCGCATCGTGATTTTGACAAACTTCGGGTTGATTTCCCGGAACTTGGGGGATATTTTCCAGTCCCGGGGACTCTCAACTAACTCCTGCTTGTCTTGGTTTGCAGTGAAATGGACACAGCGAAAGTTTTTGAACGCTCACTCTCGAGCTTCTCGGCCGAAATAGAGCCCCATTTTACTTTAAGACTGAAAGAGTAGGCGAGACCGTCTTGAGCGAATCGTGATTTTGACCAATTTCGCGTTTATTTCCCGAAACTTGGGGGATATATTCCAGTCAAAGGGACTCTAAAGTAACTCCTGATGGCCTTGGTTTACAGTGAAAAGGACAGAGCACAATTTTGGAGCTTCTGGGCAGAAATATAGCCCCACTTTACTTTAAGACTGAAAGAGTAGATGAGACCGCCTTACGCGCATCGTACTTTTGACGAACTTCGAATGGATTTCCCCGAACTTGGGGGATATTTTGCAGTCCCTTGGACGCTAAACTAAGTCGTGATGGCCTTGTTTTGAAGTGAAATGGACACAGCAAAGCTTTTTGAGCTTCTAGGCCGAAATATATTCCCAAATCACTTACGACTTAAAGAGTAGCCGAGACCGCCTTACGCGCATCGTGATTTTGACAAACTTCGGGTTGATTTCCCGGAACTTGGGGGATATTTTCCAGTCCCGGGGACTCTCAACTAACTCCTGCTTGTCTTGGTTTGCAGTGAAATGGACACAGCGAAAGTTTTTGAACGCTCACTCTCGAGCTTCTGGGCCGAAATAGAGCCCCATTTTACTTTAAGACTGAAAGAGTAGCCGAGACCGCCTTACGCGCATCGTGATTTTGACAAAGTTCGGGTGGATTTCCCGGAACTTGGGGGATATTTTCCAGTCCCTTGCACGCTAAACTAAGTGCCGATGGCCTTGTTTTGCAGTGAAATGGACACAGCAAAGCTTTTTGAGCTTCTAGGCCGAAATATATTCCCAAATCACTTACGACTTAAAGAGTAGCCGAGACCGCCTTACGCGCATCGTGATTTTGACAAACTTCGGGTTGATTTCCCGGAACTTGGGGGATATTTTCCAGTCCCGGGGACTCTCAACTAACTCCTGCTTGTCTTGGTTTGCAGTGAAATGGACACAGCGAAAGTTTTTGAACGCTCACTCTCGAGCTTCTGGGCCGAAATAGAGCCCCATTTTACTTTAAGACTGAAAGAGTAGGCGAGACCGTCTTGAGCGAATCGTGATTTTGACCAATTTCGCGTTTATTTCCCGAAACTTGGGGGATATATTCCAGTCAAAGGGACTCTAAAGTAACTCCTGATGGCCTTGGTTTACAGTGAAAAGTACAGAGCACAATTTTGGAGCTTCTGGGCAGAAATATAGCCCCACTTTACTTTAAGACTGAAAGAGTAGATGAGACCGCCTTACGCGCATCGTAATTTTGACGAACTTCGAATGGATTTCCCCGAACTTGGGGGATATTTTGCAGTCCCTTGGACGCTAAACTAAGTCGTGATGGCCTTGTTTTGAAGTACAGTAGACACAACAAAACTTTTTGAACGCTCACTTTCTAGCTTGTGGGCCGAAATATAGTCACACTTCACTTTAGGACTGACACAGTAGCCGAGACCACGTTACGCGCATCATGAATTTGATCAACTTCGGCTCGATTTCCCGGGACTTGGGGGATATTCTCCAGTCCCGGGGACTCTAAACTAACTTCTGATGGCCTTGGTTTGCACTGAAAGTGATAGAGCAAAACTTTTTAAACACTCACTTTCGAGCTTCTGGGCCGAAATATTGCCCCACTTCACTTTAAGACTGAAAGAGTAGCCGAGACCACCTTACGCACATCGTGATTTTGACCAACTTCGGCTTAATTTACCGGAACTTGGGGGATATTTTCCAGTCCCGAGGACTTTTAAGTAACCCCTGATGGCCTTGGTTTGCAGTGAAATGAACACAGCAAAACTTTTTGAACGCTCACTTTCGGGCTTCTGGCCCGAAATATAGCCCCACTTCACTTTAAGACTGAAAGAGTAGCCGAGACTGCCTTACGCAAATCGTGATTTTGACCAACTTCGGCTCGATTTTCCGGAACTTGGGAAATACATTCCACTCCCGGGGACTCTAAACTAACTCCTGATAGCCTTGGTTTGAAGTGAAATAGACACAGTAATTTTTTTTGAGCTTTGAGCGTGTGGGCCGAAATAGAGCCCCACTTCACTTTAAGACTGAAGGAGTAGCCGACACAGCCTTAAGCGCACCGTGATTTTGACCAACTTCGGCTCGATTTGCCGGAACCTGGCGGATATTTTCCAGTCCCGGGGACTCTAAACTAACTCCTGATGGCCTTGGTTTGCATTGAAATGGACACAGCACAATTTTTGGAACGCACACTTTGGAGATTCTGGGCCGAAATATAGCCCCACTTCACTTAAGACTGAAAGAGTAGCCGAGACCGCCTTGCTCGCATCGTGAGTTTGACAAACTTCGGGTCGATATTCCGTAACTTGGGGGATATTTTCCAGTCCCAGGAACTCTAAACTAACTCCTGATGGCCTTGGTTTGCAGTGAAATGGACAGAGCAAAACTTTTTGAACGCTCACCTTTGAGCTTCCTGGCCGAAATATAGCCCCACTTCACTTTAAGACTGCAAGGGTAGCCGAGATCGCTTTGGGAGCATCGTGATTTTGACCAACTTCAGCTCGATTTACCGAAACTTGGGGAATATTTTCCAGTCCCGGGGACTCTAAACTAACTCGTGATGGCCTTGTTTTTCAGTCAAAGAACACAGCAAAACTTTTTGAACGCTCACTTTGGGGCTTCTGGGCCGAAATATAGCCCACTTCACTTTAAGACTGAAACAGTAGCCGATACCGCATTTAGCGCATCGTGATTTTGATCAACTTCGTTTCGATTCCCCGGAACTTGGGCAATATTTTTCAGTCTCGATGACTCTAAACTAACCCCTGATGGCCTTGGTTTGCAGTGAAATGGACACAGCAAAACTTTTTGAACGCTCACTTTCGGGCTTCTGGCCCGAAATATAGCCCCACTTCACTTTAAGACAGAAACTGTAGCCGAGACCACTTTAGCGGCATCGTGATTTTGACCAACCTCGGCTCAATTTCCCGGACCTTGGGGCATAATTTCTTCTTCCGGGGACGCTAAACTAACTCCTGATGGCCTTGGTTTGCAGTGAAATGAACACAGCAAAACTTTTTGAACGCTCACTTTCGGGCTTCTGGCCCGAAATATAGCCCCACTTCACTTTAAGACTGAAAGAGTAGCCGAGACTGCCTTACGCAAATCGTGATTTTGAACAACTTCGGCTCGATTTCCCGGAAGTTGGGGGATGTTTTCCAGTCCCGGGGACTCTAAACTTGCTCCTGATGGCTTTGGTTTGCAGTGAAATAAACACAGGGAAACTTTTTGAACGCTCACTTTCAAGCTCCTGGGCAGGAATAAAGCCTCACTTCACTTTAAGACTGAAACAGTAAGCGAGACCGCCTAACGCGCACCGTGATTTTGACCAACTTCGGCTAACTTTCCCTGAACTTGGGGGATATTTTTCAGTCCAGCAGACTCTTAAGTAACCCGTGATGAACTTCGTTTGCATTGAAATGGATACAACAAAACTTTTTGAAGCTCACTTTTGAGCTTCTGGGCCGCAATATAGCCCCACTTCACTTTAAGACTGAAAGACTAGCCAAGACCGTCTTGCGCGCATCGTGATTTTGACCAACGTCTTCTCTATTTTCCGGAACTTGGGAAATATATTGCAGTCCCGGAGACTCTCAACTAACTCCTGATGGCCTTGGTTTGCAGTGAAATGGACACGGCAAATTTTTTCCGGCGCTCACTTTGGAGCTTCTGGGCCGAAATAGAGCCCCACTTCACTTTAAGACTGAAAGAGTAGCCGAGGCCGCCTTAGGCGCACGTGATTTTGACCAACTTCGGCTTGAGTTGCCAGAACTTAAAAGATATTTTCCAGTCCCGGGGACTCTAAACTAACTCATGATTGCCTTGGTTTTCAGTGAAATTGAGAGAGGAAAACTTTTTGAGCGCTCACTTTCGAGCTTCTCGACCGAAATATAGCCCTACTTCACTTTAAGACTGAAAGAGTAGCCGAGACCGCCTTACGCGAATCGTTATTTTGACCAACTTCGTCTCGATTTCGCGGAACTTGGGGGATATTTTCCAGTTCCGGGCACTGTAAACTACTTCCTGAGGGCCTTGCTTTGCAGTGAAATGGGCACAGCATAACGTTTTGAACGCTCACTTTCGAGCTTCTGGGCCGAAATATACAGCCACGTCACTTTAAGACTAAAAGAGTAGCTGAGACTGCTTTACGCGCATCGTGATTTTGACAAAGTTCGGCTCGATTTCCCGCAACTTGGGGGATATTTTGATGTCCCGGAGACTGTAAACTATCTCGTGATGTGGCTTGGTTCGCGGTGAAATGGACACAGCAAAACTTTTTGAACTTTCACTTTCGAGCTTCTGGGCCGAAATATAGCCCGAGTTCACTTTAAGAATGAAAGAATAGCCGAGACCGCCTTACGCGCATCGTGATTTTGACCAACTTTGGCTCGATTTCCCGGGAAATGGCGAATATTTTCCGGTACTGGGGACTCTAAAGTAACTCCTGAAATCTTTGGTTTCATTGAAATGGAGAGAGCAAAACTTGTTCAACGCTCCCCTTCGGGCTTCTGAGCCGAAATATAGCCCCACTTCAGTTTAAGACTGAAAGAGAAGCCGACACCGTCTTAGACGCATGGTGATTTTGACCAACTTCGGCTTGAGTTGCCAGAACTTAAGGGATATTTTCCAGTCCCGTGGACTCTAAATTAACTTATGATGGCCTTGGTTTTCAGTTAAATTGAGAGAGCAAAACTTTTTGAACGCTCACTTTCGAGCTTCTGGGCGGAAATATAGCCCCACTTTACTTTAAGACTGAAAGAGTAGATGAGACCGCCTTACGCGCATCGTAATTTTGACGAACTTCGAATGGATTTCCCGGAACTTGGGGGATATTTTGCAGTCCCTTGGACGCTAAACTAAGTCCTGATGGCCTTGTTTTGAAGTAAAATGGACACAACAAAACTTTTTGAACGCTCACTTTCTAGCTTGTGGGCGAAATAGAGCCGCACTTCACTTTAGGACTGACACAGTAGCCGAGACCACGTTACGCGCATCATGAATTTGATCAACTTCGGCTCGATTTCCCGGGACTTGGGGGATATTCTCCAGTCCCGGGGATTCTAAACTAACTTCTGATGGCCTTGGTTTGCATTGAAATGGATACAGCAAAACTTTTTGAACGCTCACTTTTGAGCTTCTGGGCCGAAATATAGCCCCACTTCACTTTAAGACTGAAAGAGTAGCCGAGACCGTCTTACGCGCATCGTGATTTTGACCAACGTCTTCTCGATTTTCCGGAACTTGGGAAATACATTCCACTCCTGGGGACTCTAAAGTAACTCCTGATAGCCTTGGTTTGCAGTGAAATAGACACAGTAAGTTTTTTTTGAGCTTAGAGCTTGTGGGCCGAAATAGAGCCCAACTTCACTTTAAGACTGAAGGAGTAGCCGACACCGCCTTAAGCGCACCGTGATTTTGACCAACTTCGGCTCGATTTGCCGGAACTTGGGGGATATTTTCCAGTCCCAGGGACTCTAAACTAACTCCTGATTGTCTTGGTTTTCAGTGGAATAGACACAGCGAAACTTTTTGAACGTTCACTCTCGAGCTTCTGGGCCGAAATATAGCCCTACTTTACATTAAGACTGAAAGAGTAGCCGAGACCGTCTTGCGCAAATCGTGATTTTGACCAACTTCGGGTCGGTTTCCCGGAACTTGCATTTGGGGGATATATTCCATTTCCGCGGGCTCTAAACTAAGTCCTGATGACCTTGGTTTTCAGTGAAATGGACAAAGGAAAGCTGTTTGAACACTCTCTTTGTAGCTTCTGGGCCGAAATAGAATCCCACTTCACTTTCAGACTGAAATAGTAGCCGAGACCGCCTCACGCGCATCCTCAGTTAGACCAAGTTCAGCTCGATTTCACGCAACTTTTGGGATATTTTCCAGTCCGGGGGACTCTAAACTAACTCCGGGTTGCCTTGGTTTGCACTGAAATGCGCACAGCATAACTTTTTGAACGCCCACTTTGGAGCTTGTGGGCCGAAATATAGCCCCACTTCACTTTAAGACTGAAAGAGTAGCCGAGATCGCCTTACGCGCATCGTGATTTTGACCATTTTCGGATCGACTTCTCGGAACTTGGGGGATATTTTCCAGTCCCGGGGACTCTAAACTAACTCCTGATCGCCTTGCTTTGCATTGAAATGGACAGAGCAAAACTTTTTGAACGCTCACTTTCGAGCTTGTGGGCCGAAATATAGCCACACTTTACTTTAAGACTGAAACAGTAGCCGAGACCGCATTTCGCGCATCGTGATTTTGATCAACTTCGGCTCGCTTTCCCGGAACTTGGGGAATATTTTCCAGTCCGCGGGACCCTAAACTAACTTTTGATAGCTTTGGTTTGCCATGAAATGCACACAGCAAAACTTTTTCAACGCTCACTTTCGAGCTTCTGGACAGAAATATAGCCCGACTTTATTTTAAGACTTAAAGAGTAGCCGAAACCGCCTTACGTATATCGTCATTTTGACGAACTTCGAATGGATTTCCCGGAACTTGGGGATATTTCCCAGTCCCTTGGACGCTAAACTAACTCCTGATGGCCTTGTTTTGAAGTGAAATGGACACAGCAAAACTTTTTGAACGCTCACTTTCTAGCTTGTGGCCCGAAATATAGGCACACTTGACTTTAAGACTGAAACAGTAGCCGAGACCACGTTACGCGCATCATGAATTTGATCAACTTCGGCTCCAAATCCCGGGACTTGGGGGATATTTTCCAGTCCCGTGGACTCTAAACTAACTCCTCATGACCTTGGTTTGCAGTGAAATGGACAGAGCAAACCTTTTTGAACGCTCACCTTCGAGCTTCCTGGCCGAAATAAAGCCCCACTTTACTTTAAGACTTAAAGAGTAACCGAGACCACCTCACGCGCATTGTGATTTTGACAAACTTCGGGTGGATCTCCCGGAACTTGGGGAACATTTTCCAGTCCCTTGGACGCTAAACTAAGTCCTGATGGCCTTGTTTTGCAGTGAAATGGACACAGCAAAACTTTTTGAACGCTCACTTTCGAGCTTGTGGGCCGAAATATAGCCACACTTTACTTTAAGACTGAAACAGTAGCCGAGACCGCATTTCGCGCATCGTGATTTTGATCACCTTCGGCTCGCTTTCCCGGAACTTAGGGAATATTTTCCAGTCCCGGGGACCCTAAACTAACTTTTGATAGCTTTGGTTTGCAGTGAAATGCACACAGCAAAACTTTTTCAACGCTGACTTTCGAGCTTCTGGACAGAAATATAGCCCCACTTCACTTTAAGACTGAAAGGGTAGCCGAGACCGCTTTGGGAGCATCGTGATTTTGACCAACTTCAGCTCGATTTACCGAAACTTGGGGAATATTTTCCAGTCCCAGGGACGCTAAACTAACTCGTGATGGCCTTGTTTTTCAGTCAAAGAACACAGCAAAACTTTTTGAACGCTCACTTTCGGGCTTCTTGGCCGAAATATAGCCCCACTTCACTTTAAGACTGAAACAGTAGCCGATACCGCATTTCACGCATCGTGATTTTGATCAACTTCGGTTCGATTCTCCGGAGCTTGGGCAATATTTTTCAGTCCCGGGCACTCTAAACTAACCCCTGATGGCCTTGGTTTGCAGTGAAATGGACACAGCAAAACTTTTTGAACGCTCACTTTCGGGCTTCTGGCCCGAAATATAGCCCCACTTCACTTTAAAACAGAAAGAGTAGCCGAGACCACTTTAGGGGCATCGTGATTTTGACCAACCTTGGCTCAATTTCCCGGACCTTGGGGCATATTTTCTCGTCCCGGGGATGCTGAACTAACTCCTGATGGCCTTGGTTTGCAGTGAAATGAACACAGCAAAACTTTTTGAACGCTCACTTTTGGGCTTCTGGCCCGAAATATAGCCCCACTTCACTTTAGGACTGAAAGAGTAGCCGAGACTACCTGACGCAAATCGTGATTTTGACCAACTTCGGGTCAATTTCCCGGAAGTTGGAGGATATTTTCCAGTCCCGGGGACTCTACACTAACTCCTGATGGCCTTGGTTTGCAGTGAAATGGACGCAGGAAAACGTTTTGAACGCTCAGTTTCGAGCTTCTGGGCCGAAATACAACCCTACTTCACTTTGAGACTGAAATAGTAACCGAGACCGCCTTACGAGCATCGTGATTTTGACCAAGTTCAGCTCGATTTCCCGGAACTTGGGGGATATTTTCCAGTCCGAGGGACTTTAAACTAACTCCTGATTGCCTTGGTTTGCAGTTAAATGCACAAAGCGTAACTTTTTAAAGGGTCACTTTCGAGCTTCTAGGCCGAAATATAGCCCCACTTTACTTTAAGACTGAAAGAGTAGCCGAGACCGTCTTAGGCGCATGGTGATTTTGACCAACTTCCGTTCGATTTCCCGGAACTTCGGGGATATATTCCAGCCCCGGGGACTCTAAACTAACTGCTGATGGCCTTGGTTTGCAGTGAAATGGACACAGCACATTTTTTTGAACGCTCACTTTCGAGTTTCTCGGCCGAAATATAGCCCCACTTCACTTTAAGACTGAAAGAGTAGCCGAGACCGCCTTACACGCATCGTAATTTTGACCAACTTCGGCTCGATTTCCCGGAAGTTGGCGAATATTTTCAATTCCCGGGGAAGCTAAACTAACTTCTGATGGCCTTAGTTTGCAGTTAAGTGGACACAGCAAAAATTTTTGAACGCTCACTTTCTAGCTTATGGGTCGAAATATAGCCCCACTTAACTTTAACACTGAAAGAGTAGCAGAGACCGCCTTACGTGCATCGTGATTTTGGGATACTTCGGCTGGATTTGCCGCAAATAGGGGGATATTTTCCAGTCCCGGGGACTCTAAACTAACTCCTGATGGCCTTGGTTTGCAGTGAAATGGACACAGGAACACTTTTTGAACGCGCACTTTCGAGCTTGCTGGCCGAAATATAGCCCTACTTCTTTTTAAGACTGAAAGACTAGGCGGGAGCGCCTTACGCGCATTGGGATTTTGAGGATCTTCGGCTCGATCTGGCGAAACTTGGGAGATATTTTCCAGTCCCAAAGTCTCTAAACTCACTGATGATTGTCTACGATGTGAGTGCCTTACGTGCATCGTGATTTTGAGCAACGCCGGCTTGATTTGCCGGAACTAAGGGGATATATTCCAGTTCTGAGGACTCTAAACTAATTCCTGATGGCCTTGGTTTGAAGTAAAATTGACCCAGCAAAACTTTTTGAACGCTCAATTTCGAGCTTCTGGGCCAAAATATAGCCCCCCATTACTTTAACACTGAAAGAGTAGCCGAGACCGCCTAACGCGCATCGTGATTTTGACAAACTTCGGGTTGATTTCTCGGAACTTGGGGGATATTTTCCAGTCCCGGGGACTCTCAACTATCTCCTGCTTGTCTTGGTTTGCAGTGAAATGGACACAGCGAAAGTTTTTGAAGGCTCACTCTCGAGCTTCTGGGCCGAAATAGAGCCCCATTTTACTTTAAGACTGAAAGAGTAGCCGAGACCGTCTTGAGCGAATCGTGATTTTGACCAATTTCGCGTTTATTTCCCGAAACTTGGGGGATATATTCCAGTCAAAGGGACTCTAAAGTAACTCCTGATGGCCTTGGTTTTCAGTGAAATGGACAGAGCACAACTTTGGAGCTTCTGGGCAGAAATATAGCCCGACTTTACTTTAAGACTGAAAGAGTAACCGAGACCACCTTACGCGCATTGCGATTTTGACAAACCACGGGTTGATCTCCCGGATTTTGGGGAACATTTTGCAGTCCCTTGGACGCTAAACTAAGTCCTGATGGCCTTGTTTTGCAGTGAAATGGACACAGGAAAACTTTTTGAACGCTCACTTTCGAGCTTGTGGGCCGAAATATAGCCACACTTTACTTTAAGACTGAAACAGTAGCCGAGACCGCATTTCGCGCATCGTGATTTTGATCAACTTCGGCTCGCTTTCCCGGAACTTGGGGAATATTTTCCAGTCCCGGGGACCCTAAACTAACTTTTGATAGCTTTGGTTTGCAGTGAAATGCACACAGCAAAACTTTTTCAACGCTCACTTGCAAGCTTCTGGACAGAAATATAGCCCGACTTTACTTTAAGACTGAAAGAGTAGCCGAAACCGCCTTACGTATATCGTCATTTTGACGAACTTCGAATGGATTTCCCGGAACTTGGGGGATATTTTGCAGTCCCTTGGACGCTAAACTAAGTCCTGATGGCCTTGTTTTGAAGTGAAATGGACACAGCAAAACTTTTTGAACGCTCACTTTCTAGCTTGTGGCCCGAAATATAGGCACACTTGACTTTAAAACTGAAACAGTAGCCGAGACCACGTTACGCGCATCATGAATTTGATCAACTTCGGCTCAAATTCCCGGGACTTGGGGGATATTTGCCAGTCCCGGGGACTCTAAACTAACTCCTGATGGCCTTGGTTTGCATTGACATGGACACAGCACAATTTTTTGAAAGCACACTTTGGAGATTCTGGGCCAAAATATAGCCCCACTTCACTTAAGACTGAAAGAGTAGCCGAGACCACCTTGCTCGCATCCTGAGTTTGACCAACTTCGGGTCGATATTCCGGAACTTGGGGGATATTTTCCAGTCCCAGGAACTCTAAACTAACTCCTGATGGCCTTGGTTTGCAGTGAAATGGAGACAGCAAAACTTTTTGAACGCTCACCTTCAAGCTTCTGGGCCGAAATATAGCCCACAACTTTAATACTGAAAAAGTAGCTGAGACCGCCTTACGCGCATCGTGATTTTGAGAAACTTCGGGTGGATTTCCCTGAACTTGGGGGATATTTTCCAGTCCCTTGGACGCTAAACTAGGTGCCGATGGCCTTGTTTTGCAGTGAAATGGACACAGCAAAGCTTTTTGAACGCTCACTTTCGAGCTTGTGGGCCAAAATATAGCCATACTTCACTTTAAGACTGAAACAGTAGCCGAGACCACGTTTCGCGCATCGTGATTTTGATCAACTTCAGCTCGATTTCCCGGAACTTGCGAAATATTTTCCAGTCCCGGGGACGCTAAACTAACTCGTGCTGGTCTTGGTTTGCAGCGAAACGGAAACAGAACAAGTTTTTGAACGCTCAATTTCGAGCTTCTGGACCGAAATAGAACCCCACTTCACTTGAAGACTGAAAGAGTAGCCGAGACCGCCTTACGCGCATCGTGATTTTGACAAACTTCGGGTTGATTTCCCGGAACATGGGGGATATTTTCCAGTCCCGGGAACTCTCAACTAACTCCTGCTTGTCTTGGTTTGCAGTGGAATGGACACAGCGAAAGTTTTTGAACGCTCACTCTCGACCTTCTGGGCCGAAATAGAGCCCCAGTTTACTTTAAGACTAAAAGAGTAGGCGAGACCGTCTTGAGCGAATCGTGATTTTGACCAATTTCGCGTTTATTTCCCGAAACTTGGGGGATATATTCCAGTCAAAGGGACTCTAAAGTAACTCCTAATGGCCTTGGTTTTCAGTGAAAAGGACAGAGCACAACTTTGGAGCTTCTGGACAGAAATATAGCCCCACTTTACTTTAAGACTGAAATAGTAGATGAGACCGCCTTATGCGCATCGTAATTTTGACATACTTCAAATGGATTTCCCGGAACTTGGGGGATATTTTGCAGTCCCTTGGACGCTAAACTAAGTCCTGATGGCCTTGTTTTGAAGTAAAATGGACACAACAAAACTTTTTGAACGCTCACTTTCTAGCTTGTGGGCCGAAATATAGCCACACTTCACTTTAGGACTGACACAGTAGCCGAGACCACGTTACGTGCATCATGAATTTGATCAACTTCGGCTCGATTTCCCGGGACTTGGGGGATATTCTCCAGTCCCGGGGACTCTAAACTAACTTCTGATGGCCTTGGTTTGCACTGAAAGTGACAGAGCAAAACTTTTTAAACACTCACTTTCGAGCTTCTGGACCGAAATATTGCCCCACTTCACTTTAAGACTGAAAGAGTAGCCGAGACCACCTTACGCACATCGTGATTTTGACCAACTTCGGCTCAATTTACCGGAACTTGGGGGATATTTTCCAGTCCCGAGGACTCTTAAGTAACCCCTGATGGCCTTGGTTTGCATTGAAATGGATAAAACAAAATTTTTTGAACGCTCACTTTTGAGCTTCGGGGCCGAAATATAGCCCCACTTCACTTTAAGACTGAAAGAGTAGCCGAGAACGTCTTACGCGCATCGTGATTTGGACCAACGTATTCTCGATTTTCCGTAACTTGGGAAATACATTCCACTCCTGGGGACTCTAAACTAACTCCTGATAGCCTTGGTTTGCAGTGAAATAGACACAGTAATTTTTTTGAGTTTTGAGCCTGTGGGCCGAAATAGAGCCACACTTCACTTTAAGACTGAAGGAGTAGCCGACACCGCCTTAAGCGCACCGTGATTTTGACCAACTTCGGCTCGATTTGCCGGAACTTGGGGGATATTTTCCAGTTCCGGGGACTCTAAACTAACTCCTGATTGTCTTCGTTTGCAGTGAAATGGACAAAGGAAAGCTTTTTGAACACTCTCTTTGTAGCTTCTGGGCCGAAATAGAATCCCACTTCACTTTCAGACTGAAATAGTAGCCGAGACCGCCTCACGCGCATCGTGAGTTATACCAAGTTCAGCTCGACTTCACGCAACTTTTGGGATATTTTCCAGTCCGGGGGACTCTAAACTAACTCCGGGTTGCCTTGGTTTGCACTGAAATGCGCACAGCATAATTTTTTGAACGCCCACTTTGGAGCTTCTGGGCCGAAATATAGCCCCACTTCACTTTAAGACTGAAAGAGTAGCCGAGATCGCCTAACGCGCATGGTGATTTTGACCATTTTCGGATCGATTTGTCGGAACTTGGGGGATATTTTCCAGTCCCGGGGACTCTAAACTAACTCCTGATCGCCTTGCTTTACATTGAAATGGCCAGAGCAAAACTTTTTGAACGCTCACTTTCGAGCTTGTGGGCCGTAATATAGCCACACTTTACTTTAAGACTGAAACAGTAGCCGAGACCGCATTTCGCGCATCGTGATTTTGATCAACTTCAGCTCGCTTTCCCGGAACTTGGGGGATATTTCCAGTCCCGGGGACCCTAAACTAACTTTTGATAGCTTTGGTTTGCAGTGAAATGCACACAGCAAAACTTTTTCAACGCTGACTTTCGAGCTTCTGGACAGATATATAGCCCCACTTCACTTTAAGACTGAAAGGGTAGCCGAGACCGCTTTGGGAGCATCGTGATTTTGACCAACTTCAGCTCGATTTAGCGGAACTTGGGGAATATTTTCCAGTTCCAGGCACGCTAAACTAACTCGTGATGGCATTGTTTTTCAGTCAAAAAACACAGGAAAACGTTTTGAACGCTCACTTTCGAGCTTATGGGTCGAAATATAGCCCCACTTATTTTTAAGACTGAAAGAGTAGCCGAGACCGCCTTACGCGCATCGTGATTTTGGGATACTTCGCCTGGATTTCCCGCAAATAGGGTGATATTTTCCAGTCCCGGGGACTCTAAACTAACTCCTGATGGCCTTGGTTTCCAGTGAAATGGACACAGGAACACTTTTTGAACGCGCACTTTCGAGCTTGCTGGCCGAAATATAGCCCTACTTCTTTTTAAGACTGAAAGAGTAGGCGGGAGCGCCTTACGCGCATTGTGATCTTGAGGATCTTCGGCTCGATCTGGCGAGACTTGGGAGATATTTTCCAGTCCCAAAGTCTCTAAAGTCACTCCTGATTGTCTAAGATGTGAGTGAAATAGAGACAAAAATTTTTGAAGCCTTACTTTCGAGCTTCTGGAGTTAAATCTAAGCCCACTTTACCTTAAGACTGAAAGAGTAGCCGAGACCCCCTTAAGCGCATCGTGATTTTGACTAACTTGGGGTGGATTTCCCGTAACTTGGGGGATATTTCCAGTCCCTTGGACGCTAAACTAAGTCGTGATGGCCTTGTTTTGCAGTGAAATGGAGACAGGAAAACATTTTAAACACTCAGTTTCGAGCTTCTGGGCCGAAATATTGCCCCACTTCACTTTAAGACTGAAAGAGTAGCCGAGACCGCCGTACGCGCGTCGTGATTTTGACCAACTTCGGTTAAATTTCCCGGAACTTGGGGGATATTTTCCAGTCCTGGGGACTCTAAACTGACCCCCCGACGTCCTTGGTCTGCAGTAAAATGGACACAGCAAAACTTTTTGAACGCTCACTTTTGAGCTTCTGGGCCGAAATATAGCTCCACTTTACTTTAAGAGTGAAAGAGTAGCCGAGACCGCCTTACGCGCATCGTAATTTTGACCAACTTCGGCTCGATTTCCCGGAAGTTGGCGAATATTTTCAATTCCCGGACAAGCTAAACTAACTTCCCATGGCTTTAGTTTGCAGTTAATTGGACACAGGAAAACTTTTTGAACGCTCACTTTCGAGCTTATGGGTCGAAATATAGCCCCACTTAACTTTAACACTGAAAGAGTAGCCGAGACCGCCTTACGCTCATCGTGATTTTGACCAACTTCGGTTAAATTTCCCGGAACTTGGGGGCTATTTTCCAGTCCCGGGAACTCTAAACTGACCCCCGACGTCCTTGGTCTGCAGTAAAATGGACACAGCAAAGCGTTTTGAACGCTCACTTTCGAGGTTGTGGGCCAAAATATAGCCATACTTCACTTTAAGACTGAAACAGTAGCCGAGACCACGTTTCGCGCAACCTGATTTTGATCAACTTCGGCTCGATTTCCCGGAACTTGCGAAATATTTTCCAGTCCCGGGGACTCTAAACTAACTCGTGCTTGTCTTGGTTTGCGGTGAAAGGGAAACAGAAAAAGTTTTTGAACGCATACTTTCGAGCTTCTGGACCGAAATAGAACCCCACTTCACTTGAAGACTGAAAGAGTAGCCGAGACCGCCTTACGTGCATTGTGATTTTGAGGATCTTCGGCTTGATTTGCCGGAACTAAGGGGATATATTCCAGTTCTGAGGACTCTAAACTAATTCCTGATGGCCTTGGTTTGCAGTAAAATCGACCCAGCAAAACTTTTTGAACGCTCACTTTCGAGCTTCTGGGCCAAAATATAGCCCCCCATTACTTTAACACTTAAAGAGTAGCCGAGACCGCCTTACGCGCATCGTGATTTTGACAAACTTCGGGTGGATTTCCCGGAACATGGGGGATATTTTCCAGTCGCGGGGACTCTCAACTAACTCCTGCTTGTCTTGGTTTGCAGTGAAATGAACACAGCGAAAGTTTTTGAACGCTCACTCTCGAGCTTCTGGGCCGAAATAGAGCCCCAGTTTACTTTAAGGCTGAAAGAGTAGGCGAGACCGTCTTGAGCGAATTGTGATTTTGACCAATTTCGCGTTTATTTCCCGAAACTTGGGGGATATATTCCAGTCAAAGGGACTCTAAAGTAACTCCTGATGGCCTTGGTTTTCAGTGAAAAGGACAGAGCACAACTTTCGGGCTTCTGGGCAGAAATATAGCCCCACTTTACTTTAAGACTGAAATAGTAGCCGAAACCGCCTTACGTATATCGTAATTTTGACGAACTTCGAATGGATTTCCCGGAACTTGGGGGATATTTTCCAGTCGCATGGACGCTAAACTAAGTCCTGATGGCCTTGTTTTGAAGTAAAATGGACACAGCAAAACTTTTTGAACGCTCACTTTCGAGCTTGTCGGCCGAAATATAGGCACACTTAACTTTAAGACTGAAACAGTAGCCGAGACCACGTTACGCGCATCATGAATTTGATCAACTTCGGCTCATATTCCCGGGACTTGGGGGATAATTTCCAGTCCCGGGGACTCTAAACTAACTCCTGATGGCCTTGGTTTGCATTGAAATGGACACAGCACAATTTTTTGAACGCACACTTTGGAGATTCTGGGCGGAAATATAGCCCCACTCCACTTAAGACTGAAAGAGTAGCCGAGACGGCCTTGCTCGCATCGTGAGTTTGGCAAACTTCGGGTCGATATTCCGGAACTTGGGGGATATTTTCCAGTCTCAGGAACTCTAAACTAACTCCTGATGGCCTTGGTTTACAGTGAAATGGACAGAGCAAACCTTTTTGAACGCTCACCTTCGAGCTTCCTGGCCGAAATAAAGCCCCACTTTACTTTAAGACTTAAAGAGTACCCGAGACCACCTTACGCGCATTGCGATTTTGACAAACTTCGGGTGGATCTCCCGGAACTTGGGGAAAATTTTCCAGTCCCTTGGACGCTAAACTAAGTCCTGGTGGCCTTGCTTTGCAGTGAAATGGACACAGCAAAACTTTTTGAACGCTCACTTTCGAGCTTGTGGGCCGAAATATAGCCACACTTTACTTTAAGACTGAAACAGTAGCCGAGAACGTATTTCGCGCATTGTGATTTTGGTCAACTTCGGCTCGCTTTCCCGGAACTTGGGGAATATTTTCCAGTCCCGGGAACCCTAAACTAACTTTTGATCGCTTTGGTTTGCAGTGAAATGCACACAGCAAAAGTTTTTTAACGCTCACTTTCGAGCTTCTGGACAGAAATATAGCCCGACTTCACTTTAAGACTGAAAGGGTAGCCGAGACCGCTTTGGGAGCATCGTGATTTTGACCAACTTCAGCTCGATTTACCGGAACTTGGGGAATATTTTCCAGTCCCAGGGACGCTAAACTAACTCGTGATGGCCTTGTTTTTCAGTCAAAGAACACAGCAAAACTTTTTGAACGCTCACTTTCGGGCTTCTGGGCCGAAATATAGCCCCACTTCACTTTAAGACCGAAACAGTAGCCGATACCGCATTTCGCGCATCGTGATTTTGATCAACTTCGGTTCGATTCCCCGGAACTTGGGCAATATTTTTGAATCCCGGGGACTCTAAACTAACCCCTGATGGCCTTGGTTTGCAGTGAAATGGACACAGCAAAACTTTTTGAACGCTCACTTTCGGGCTTCTGGCCCGAAATATAGCCCCACTTCACTTGAAGACTGAAAGAGTAGCCGAGACTACCTTACGCAAATCGTGATTTTGATCAACTTCGGCTCGCTTTCCCGGAAGTTGGGGGATATTTTCCAGTCCCGGGGACTCTAAACTAGCTCCTGAAGGCTTTGGTTTGCGGTGAAATAAACACAGGGAAACTTTCTGAACGCTCACTTTCAAGCTCCTGGGCAGGAATAAAGCCTCACTTCACTTTAAGACTAAAACAGTAAGCGAGACCGCCTAACGCGCACCGTGATTTTGACCAATTTCGCATAAATTTCCCTGAACTTGAGGGGATATTCTCCAGTCCCGAAGACTCTTAAGTAGCCCCTGATGGCCTTCGTTTGCATTGAAATGGATACAGCAAAACTTTTTGAAGCTCACTTTTGAGCTTCTGGGCCGACATATAGCCCCACTTCACTTGAAGACTGAAAGACTAGCCAAGACCGTCTTGCGCGCATCGTGATTTTGACCAACGTCTTCTCCATTTTCCGGAACTTGGGAAATATATGGCAGTCGTGGGGACTCTAAACTAACTCCTGATGGCCTTGGTTTGCAGTGAAATGGACACAGCAATTTTTTTGCAGCGCTCACTTTGGAGCTTGTGGACCGAAATAGAGCCCCACTTCACTTTAAGACTGAAAGAGTAGCCGAGGCCGCCTTAGGCGCGTCGTGATTTTGACCAACTTCGGCTTGAGTTGCCAGAACTTAAAAGATATTTTCCAGTCCCGGGGACTCTAAACTAACTCATGATGGGCTTGGTTTTCAGTGAAATTCACAGAGGAAAACTTTTTGAACGCTCACTTTCGAGCTTGTAGACCGAAATATAGCCCTACTTCACTTTAACACTGAAAGAGTAGCCGAGACCGCCTTACGCGAATCGTTATTTTGACCAACTTCGTCTCGATTTCGCGGAACTTGGGGGATATTTTCCAGTTCCGGGCACTGTAAACTACTTCCTGAGGGCCTTGCTTTGCAGTGAAATGGGCACAGCATAACTTTTTGAACGCTCACTTTCGAGCTTCTGGGCCGAAATATACAGCCACGTCACTTTAAGACTCAAAGAGTAGCCGAGACTGCTTTACGCGCATCGTGATTTTGACAAACTTCGGCTCGATTTCCCGGAACTTGGGGGATATTTTGATGTCCCGGAGACTGTAAACTATCTCCTAATGTGGCTTGGTTCGCGGTGAAATGGACACAGCAAAACTTTTTGAACTTTCACTTTCTAGCTTCTGGGCCGAAATATAGCCCGAGTTCACTTTAAAGAATGAAAGAGTAGCCGACACCGCCTTACGCGCATCGTGATGTTGACCAACTTTGGCTCGATTTCCCGGGAAATGGAGAATATTTTCCGGTACCGGGGACTCTAAAGTAACTCCTCATTGCCTTGGTTTGCATTGCAATGGAGAGAGCAAAACTATTTCAACACTCCCCTTCGGGCTTCTGAGCCGAAATATAGCCCCACTTCAGTTTAAGACTGAAAGAGTAGCCGACACCGTCTTACGCGCATCGTGATTTTGACCAACTTCGGCTCGATTTCCCGAAACTTCGGGTATATATTCAAGTCCCAAGGACTCTAAACTAACCCCTGATGGCCTTCGTCTGCAGTGAAATGGACACAGCAAATTTTTTTGAACGCTTAGTTTCGAAATTCTGGGCCGAAATATAGCCCCACTTCACTTTAAGACTGAAATAGTAGCCGAGACCGCCTTAGACGCATCGTGATTGTGACCAACTTCGGCTTGAGTTGCCAGAACTTAAGGGATATTTTCCACTCCCGTGGACTCTAAACTAACTCATGATGGCTTTGGTTTTCAGTTAAATTGAGAGAGCAAAACTTTTTGAACGCTCACTTTCGGGCTTCTGGGCCAAAATATACAGCCACGTCACTTTAAGACTAAAAGAGTAGCCGAGACTGCTTTACGCGCATGGTGATTTTGACAAACTTCGGCTCGATTTCCCGGGACTTGGGGGATATTTTGATGTCCCGGACACGGTAAACAATCTGCTGATGTGGCTTGGTTTGCGGTGAAATGGACACAGCAAAACTTTTTGAACTTTCACTTTCTAGCTTCTGGGCCGAAATATAGCCCCAGTTCACTTTAACAATGAAAGAGTAGCCGAGACCAACTTACGCGCATCGTGATTTTGACAAAATTCGGCTCGATTTCCTCGAACTTGGGCGATATTTTACAGTCCCGGGGAGTCTAAACTAACTCCTGATGGCCTTGGTTTGCAGTGAAATGAGCAGAGCAAAACTTTTTTAACTTTCACTTTCTAGCTTCTCGGCCGAAATATAGCCTCAGTTCACTTTAAGAATGAAAGAGTAGCCGAGACCGCCTTACCCGCATCGTGATTTTGACAAAATTCGGCTCGATTTCCCCGAACTTCGGCGATGTTTTCCAGTCCCGAGGAGTCTAAACTAACTCCTGATGGCCTTGGTTTGCAGTGAAATGAACACAGTAACACTTTTTGAACGCTTATTTTCGAGCTTCTGGGCCGAAATATAGCCCTACTTCTTTTTAAGACTGAAAGAGTAGGCGGCAGCGCCTTACGCGCATTGTGATTTTGAGGATCTTCGGCTTGATCTGGCGAAACTTGGGAGATATTTTCCAGTCCCAAAGTCTCTAAACTCACTCCGGATTGTCTAAGATGTGAGCGAAATAGAGACAAAAATTTTTGAAGCCTTACTTTCGAGCTTCTGGAGTTAAATCTAAGCCCACTTTACCTTAAGACTGAAAGAGTAGCCGAGACCCCCTTAAGCGCATCGTGATTTTGACTAACTTCGGGTGGATTTCCCGTAACTTGGGGGATATTTCCAGTCCCTTGGACGCTAAACTAAGTCATGATGGCCTTGTTTTGCAGTGAAATGGACACAGCAAAACTTTTTAAACACTCAGTTTCGAGCTTCTGGGCCGAAATATTGCCCCACTTCCCTTTAAGACTGAAAGAGTAGCCGAGACCGCCGTACGCGCGTCGTGATTTTGACCAACTTCCTTTAAATTTCCCGGAACTTGGGGAATATTTTCAAGGCCCCGGGACTCTAAACTGACCCCCGACGTCCTTGGTCTGCAGTAAAATGGACACAGCAAAACTTTTTGAACGCTCACTTTTGAGCTTCTGGGCCGAAATATAGCTCCACTTTACTTTAAGAGTGAAAGAGTAGCCGAGACCGCCTTACGCCCATCGTAATTTTGACGAACTTCGGCTCGATTTCCCGGAAGTTGGGGGATATTTTCCAGTCCCGCGGACTCTAAAGTAACTCCTGATGGCCTTGCTCTGGAGTGAAATGGACACAGCACAACTTTTTGAACGCTCACTTTCCAGCTTCTGGGCGGAAATATTGCCCCAGTTCACTTTAAGAGTAAAAGAGTAACCGGGACCGCCTTACGCGCATCGTGATTTTGACCAACTTTGGCTCGATTTCCCGGGAAATGGGGTATATTTTCCGGTACCGGGGACTCTAAACTAAGTCCTGATCCTTGGTTTGCAATGAAATGGACACAGCACAACTTTTTGAACGCTCACTTTTGAGCTTCTGGGCCGAAGCATAGCTCTACTTCACTTTAAGACTGAAAGACTAAGCGAGACCGCCTTACGCGCATCGTGATTTTGGGCTACTTCGGCTCGATTTCCCGGAACTTGGGAGATAATTCCCAGTCCCGGGCACTGTAAACTAATTCCTGATGGCCTTGGTTTTCAGTGAAATGGACACAGCCAAACTCTTTGAACGTTCACTTTCGAGCTTCTGGGCCGAAATAGCCCCACTTCACTTTAAGACTGAAAGAGTAGCCGGGACCGCCTTACGCGCATGGTAATTTTGTCGAACTTCGGCTTGATTTCCTGGGACTTGGGGGATATTTTCCAGTCTCGCAAGCTCTAAACTAACTCCTGAATGCCTTGGTTTTTAGTGAAATGGACACAGGTAAAAGGGGCGCACGCTAGGTTTCCAGGTTGTAGGCCGAAATATAGCCCCACTTTATTTTAAGACTGAAAGTGTACACGAAACCGCCTTAAGCGCATCGAAATTTTTAGCCACTATAGCTCGATCTGCCAAAACTTGGGGGATATTTTCCAGTCCCGGGGACTCTACCCTAACTCTTGATGGCCTTAGTTTTCAATCAAATGGTCACAGGTAACAGGAGCGCACGCTCGGTGTCGAGCTTCTAGGCCGAAATGTAGCCCCAGTTCATTTTAAGACTGAAAAAGTAAAGGAAACTGCCATACGCTTATCGTAATTTTAAGAAAGTATGGCTCAATTTGCCCAAACTTGGAGGATAGCTTCCAGTCTCGAGGATTCTAAACTATCTCCTGATGGACTTAGTTCTTAGTGAAATGGACACAGGTAAAAGGAGAGCACGCTCGGTGTCGAGCTTGTAGAACCGAAATATAGCCCCACTTCATTTTCGGAGTAAACGAGTAGCCGAGACCGCCTTACGCGCATCGTGATTTTGAGCATCTTTGGCTCGATTTGCCGGAATTCGGGGAATATTTTCCAGTCCCGAGGACTCTATGCTAACTCCTGATGAACTTAGTTTTCAGTGATATGTACACAGGCAAAAGGAGCGCACGCTCGGTGTTGAGCTTCTCGGCCGAAATATAGCTCCACTTCATTTTAAGACTGCAAGAGTAGCCGAGACCGCCTTACGCGCATCGTGATTTTGAGCAACTTTGGCTTGATCTGCCAGAATTTGGGAAATATTTTCCAGTCCCAAGGACTCTAAACTAACTCCTGATGGCCTAAGATGTCAGTGAAATGGACACAGGTAAAATTAGCGCACGCCCGGTCTCCAGCTTCTAGGTCGAAATATAGCCCCCCTTAATTTTAAGACTGAAAGAGTAGCCGAGACAGCCTTACGCGCATCGTGATTTTGGGCCACTTTTGCTCGATTTCCCGGAAGTTGGCGAATAATTTCAAGTCCAGGGGACGCTAAACTAACTCCCGATGACCTTGGTTCGCAGTTCAATGAACACAGCAAAACATTCTGAACGCTCACCTTCGAGCTTCAGGGCCGAAATATAGCCCTACTTAAATTTAAGACTGAAAGAATAGCCGAGAGCCCGTTACGCGCATCGTAATTTTCATCAACTTCGGCGCCATTTCCTGGAACTTGGAGAATATTTTCCAGTGTCGGGGACTCTATACTAACTCCTGATGGCCTTGGTTTGCAGTGAAATGGACACAGCAAAACTTTTTGAACGCTCACTTTCGAGCTTGTGGGCCTAAATATAGCCACACTTTACTTTAAGACTGAAACAGTAGCCGAGACCGCATTTCGCGCATCGTGATTTTGATCAACTTCGGCTCCAATTCCCGGGACTTGGGCGATATTTGCCAGTCCCGGGGACTCTAAACTACCTCCTGATGGCCTTGGTTTATATTGAAATGGACACAGCACAATTTTTTGAACGGACACTTTGGAGATTCTGGGCCGAAATATAGCCCCACTTCACTTAAGACTGAAAGAGTAGCCGAGACCACCTTACGCGCATTGTGATTTTGACAAACTTCTGGTGGATCTCCGGGAAGTTGGGGAACATTTTCCAGTCCCTTGGACGCTAAAGTACGTCCTGATGGCCTTGCTTTGCAGTGAAATGGACACAGCAAAACTTTTTGAACGCTCACTTTCGAGCTTGTGGGCCGAAATATAGCCACACTTTTCTTTACTTTACCGCATTTCGCGCATCGTGATTTTGATCAACTTCAGCTCGCTTTTCCGGAACTTGCGGAATATTTTCCAGTCCCGGGGACCCTAAACTAACTTTTGATAGCTTTGGTTTGCAGTGAAATGCACACAGCAAAACTTTTTCAACGCTCACTTGCAAGCTTCTGGACAGAAATATAGCCCGACTTTACTTTACGACTGAAAGAGTAGCCGAAACCGCCTTACGTATATCGTAATTTTGAGGAACTTCGAATTGATTTCCCGGAACTTGGGGGATATTTTCCAGTCTCTTGGACGCTAAACTAAGTCCTGATGGCCTTGTTTTGAAGTGAAATGGACACAGCAAAACTTTTTGAACGCTCACTTTCTAGCTTGTGGGCCGAAATATAGGCACACTTGACTTTAAGACTGAAACAGTAGTCGAGACCACGTTACGCGCATCATGAATTTGATCAACTTCGGCTCATATTCCCGGGACTTGGGGGATATTTTCCAGTCCCGGGGACTCTAAACTAACTCCTGATGGCCTTGGTTTGCATTGAAATGGACAAAGCACAATTGTTTCAAAGCACACTTTGGAGATTCTGGGCCGAGATATAGCCCCACTTCACTTTAAGACTGAAACAGTAGCCGATACCGCATTTCGCGCATCGTGATTTTGATCAACTTCGGTTCGATTCCGCGGAACTTGGGCAAGATTTTTCATGCTCGGAGACTCTAAACTAACCCCTGATGGCCTTGGTTTGCACTGAAATGGACACAGCAAAACTTTTTAAACGCTTACTTTCGGGCTTCTGGCCCGAAGTATAGCCCCACTTCACTTTAAGACAGAAAGACTAGCCGAGACCACTTTATGGGCATCGTGATTTTGACCAACCTCGGCTCAATTTCCCGTACCTTGGGGCATATTTTCTTGTCCCGGGGACGCTAAACTAACTCCTGATGGCCTTGGTTTGCAGTGAAATGAAAAAAGCAAAACTTTTTGAACGCTCACTTTCGGGCTTCTGGCCCGAAATATAGCCCCACTTCACTTTACGACTGAAAGAGTAGCCGATACTACCTTACGGAAATCGTGATTTTGACCAACGTCTTCTACATTTTCCGGAACTTGGGAAATATATTGCAGTCTCGGGGACTCTAAACTAACTCCTGATGGCATTGGTTTGCAGTGAAATGGACACAGCAAATTTTTTGCAGCGCTCACTTTGGAGCTTCTGGGCCGAAATAGAGCCCCACTTCACTTTAAGACTGAAAGAGTAGCCGAGGCCGCCTTAGGCGCATCGTGATTTTGACCAACTTCGGCTTGAGTTGCCAGAACTTAAAAGATATTTTCCAGTCCCGGGGACTCTAAACTAACTCATGATGGCCTTGGTTTTCAGTGACATTCAGAGAGGAAAGCTTTTTGAACGCTCACTTTGGAGCTTCTGGACCGAAATATAGCCCTACTTCACTTTAAGACTGAAGGAGTAGCCGAGACCGCCTTACGCGAATCGTTATTTTGACCAACTTCGTCTCGATTTCGCGGAACTTGGGGGATATTTTCCAGTTCCGGGCACTGTAAACTACTTCCTGAGGGCCTTGCTTTGCAGTGAAATGGGCACAGAATAACTTTTTGAACGCTCACTTTCGAGCTTCTGGGCCGAAATATACAGCCACGTCACTTTAAGACTCAAAGAGTAGCCGAAACTGCTTTACGCGCATCGTGATTTTGACAAAGTTCGGCTCGATTTCCCGCAACTTCGGGGATATTTTGATGTCCCGGAGACTGTAAACTATCTCCTGATGTGGCTTGGTTCGCGGTGAAATGGACACAGCAAAACTTTTTGAACTTTGACTTTCGAGCTTCTGGGCCCAAATATAGCCCGAGTTCACTTTAAAATTGAAAGAATAGCCGACACCGCCTTACGCGCATAGTGATTTTGACCAACTTTGGCTCGATTTCCCGGGAAATGGCGAATATTTTCCGGTACCGGGGACTCTAAAGTAACTCCTGATTGCCTTGGTTTGCATTGAAATGGAGAGAACAAAACTTTTTCAACACTCCCCTTCGGGCTTCTGAGCCGAAATATAGCCCCACTTCAGTTTAAGACTAAAAGAGTAGACGAACCCGTCTTACGCGCGTCGTTATTTTGACCAACTTCGGCTCGATTTCCCGAAACTTCGGGGATATATTCAAGTCCCAAGGACTCAAAACTAACCCCTGATGCCCTTGGTCTGCGGTGAAATGGACACAGCAAATTTTTTTCAACGCTTACTTTCGAAATTCTGGGCCGAAATATAGCCCCAATTCACTTTAAGACTGAAATAGTAGCCGAGACCGCCTTAGACGCATCGTGATTGTGACCAACTTCGGCTTGAGTTGCCAGAACTTAAGGGATATTTTCCAGTCCCGCGGACTCTAAACTAACTCATGATGGCATTGGTTTTCAGTTAAATTGAGAGAGCAAAACTTTTTGAACGCTCACTTTCGAGCTTCTGGGTCGAAATATACAGGCACGTCACTTTAAGACTAAAAGAGTAGCCGAGACTGCTTTACGCGCATCGTGATTTTGACAAACTTCGGCTCGATTTCCCGGGACTTGGGGGATATTTTGATGTCCCGGACACTGTAAACAATCTGGTGACGTGGCTTGGTTTGCGGTGAAATGGACACAGCAAAACTTTTTGAACTTTCACTTTCTAGCTTCTGGGCCGAAATATAGCCCCAGTTCACTTTAACAATGAAAGAGTAGCCGAGACCGCCTTACGCGCATCGTGATTTTGACAAAATTCGGCTCGATTTCCCCGAACTTGGGCGATATTTTCTAGTACCTATGAGTCTAAACTAACTCCTGATGGCCTTGGTTTGCAGTGAAATGAACACAGCACATTTTTTTGAACGCTCACTTTCTAGCTTCTCGAACGAAATATAGCCCTACTTCACTTTAAGACTGAAAGAGTAGCCGAGACCGCCTTACCCGCATCGTAATTTTGACCAACTTCGGCTCGATTTCCCGGAAGTTGGCGAATATTTTCAATTCCCGGGGAAGCTAAACTAACTTCCGATGGCCTTAGTTTGCAGTTAAATGGACACAGCAAAACTTTTTGAACGCTCACTTTCGAGCTTATGGGTCGAAATATAGCCCCACTTAACTTTAACACTGAAAGAGTAGCCGAGACCGCCTTACGCGCATCGTGATTTAGGTGTACTTCGGCTGGATTTCCCGCAAATAGGGGGATATTTTCCAGTCCCGGGGACTCTAAACTAACTCCTGATGGCCTTGGTTTGCAGTGAAATGGACACAGGAACACTTTTTGAACGCGCACTTTCGAGCTTGCTGGCCGAAATATAGTCCTACTTCTTTCTAAGACTGAAAGAGTAGGCGGGAGCGCCTTACGCGCATTGTGATTTTGAGGATCTTCGGCTCGATCTTGCGAAACTTGGGAGATATTTTCCAGTTCCAAAGTCTCTAAACTCACTCCTGATTGTCTAAGATGTGAGTGAAATAGAGACAAAAATTTTTGAAGCCTTACTTTCGAGCTTCTGGAGTTAAATCTAAGCCCACTTTACCTTAAGACTGAAAGAGTAGCCGAGACCCCCTTAAGCCCATCGTGATTTTGACTAACTTCGGGTGGATTTCCCGTAACTTGGGGGATATTTCCAGTCCCTTGGACGCTGAACTAAGTCGTGATGGCCTTGTTTTGCAGTGAAATGGAGACAGCAAAACTTTTTAAACACTCAGTTTCGAGCTTCTGGGCCGAAATATTGCCCCACTTCACTTTAAGACTGAAAGAGTAGCCGAGACCGCCGTACGCGCGTCGTGATTTTGACCAAGTTCGGTTCAATTTCCCGGAACTTGGGGGATATTTTCCAGTCCCGGGGACTCTAAACTGACCCCCGACGTCCTTGGTCTGCAGTAAAATGGACACAGCAAAACTTTTTGAACGCACACTTTCGAGCGTCTAGGCCGAAATATAGTCCCACATCACTTATGACTTAAAGAGTAGTCGAGACCGCCTTACGCCCATCGTAATTTTGACCAACTTCGGCTCGATTTCCCGGATCTTGGGGGATATTTTCCAGGCCCGCGGACTCTAAAGTAACTCCTGATGACCTTGCTCTGGAGTGAAATGGACACAGCACAACTTTTTGAACGCTCACTTTCCAGCTTCTGGGCGGAAATATTGCCCCAGTTCACTTTAAGAATGAAAGAGTAACCGGGACCGCCTTACGCGGATCGTGATTTTGACCAACTTTGGCTCGATTTCCCGGGAAATGGGGGATATTTTCCGGTACCGGGGACTCTAAACTAACTCCTGATTGGCTTGGTTTGCAGTCAAATGGACACAGCAAAACTTTTTGAACGCTCACTTTTGAGCTTCTGGGCCGAAGCATAGCCCTACTTCACTTTAAGACTAAAAGACTTGCCAAGACCGCCTTACGCGCATCGTGATTTTGAGCAACTTTGGCTCGATCTGCCAGAATTTGGGAAATATTTTCCAGTCCCAAGGACTCTAAACTAACTCCTGATGGCCTAAGATGTCAGTGAAATGGACACAGCACAAGTTTTTGAACGCACACTTTCGAGCTTCTAGGCCGAAATATAGTCCCAAATCACTTACGACTTAAAGAGTAGCCGAGAGCGGCGTGCGCGCATCGTGATTTTGACCAACTTCGGGTCGATATTCCGGAACTTGGGGGATATTTTCCAGTCCCGGGGACTCTAAACTAACTCTTGATGGCCTTGGGTTGCAGTGAAATGGAGACAGCAAAACTTTTTGAACGCTCACTTTACTTTAATACTGAAAAAGTAGCCGAGACCGCCTTACGCATATGGTGATTTTGACAAACTTTGGGTGGATTTCCCGGAACATGGGCGATATTTTCCAGTCCCTTGGACGCTAAACTAGGTGCCGATGGCCTTGTTTTGCAGTGAAATGGACACAGCAAAGCTCTTTGAACGCTCACTTTCGAGGTTGTGGGCCGAAATATAGCCATACTTCACTTTAAGACTGAAACAGTAGCCGAGACCACGTTTCGCGTATCGTGATTTTGATCAACTTCGGCTCGATTTCCCGGAACTTGCGAAATATTTTCCAGTCCCGGGGACTCTAAACTAGCTCGTCCTGGTCTTGGTTTGCAGTGAAACGGAAACAGAAAAAGTTTTTGAACGCATACTTTCGAGCTTCTGGACCGAAATAGAAGCCCACTTCACTTGAAGACTGAAAGAGTAGCCGAGACCGCCTTACGTGCATCGTGATTTTGAGCAACTTCGGCTCGATTTGCCGGAACTAAGGGGATATATTCCAGTTCTGAGGACTCTAAACTAATTCTTAATGGCCTTGGTTTGCAGTAAAATGGACCCAGCAAAACTTTTTGAACGCTCACTTTCGAGCTTCTGGGCCAAAATATAGCCCCCCATTACTTTAACACTGAAAGAGTAGCCGAGACCGCCTTACGCGCATCGTGATTTTGACAAACTTCGGGTGGATTTCCCGGAACTTGGGGGATATTTTCCAGTCCCGGGGACTCTCAACTAACTCCTGCTTGTCTTGGTTTGCAGTGAAATGGACACAGCGAAAGTTTTTGAACGCTCACTCTCGAGCTTCTGGGCCAAAATAGAGCCCCCTTTTCCTTTAAGACTGAAAGAGTAGGCGAGACCGTCTTGAGCGAATCGTGATTTTGACCAATTTCGCCTTTATTTCCCGAAACTTGGGGGATATATTCCAGTCAAAGGGACTCTAAAGTAACTCCTGATGGCCTTGGTTTTCAGTGAAATGGACAGAGCACAACTTTGGAGCTTCTGGGCAGAAATATAGCCCCACTTTACTTTAAGACTGAAAGAGTAGATGAGACCGCCTTACGCGCATCGTAATTTTGACGAACTTCGAATGGATTTCCCGGAACTTGGGGGATATTTTGCAGTCCCTTGGACGCTAAACTAAGTCCTGATGGCCTTGTTTTGAAGTACAATGGACACAACAAAACTTTTTGAACGCTCACTTTCTAGCTTGTGGGCCGAAATATAGCCACACTTCACTTCACGACTGACACAGTTGCCGAGACCACGTTACGCGCGTCATGAATTTGATCAACTTCGGCTCGATTTCCCGGGACTTGGGGGATATCCTCCAGTCCCGGGGACTCTAAACTAACTTCTGATGGCCTTGGTTTGCACTGAAAGTGACAGAGCATAACTTTTTAAACACTCACTTTCGAGCTTCTGGGCCGAAATATTGCCCCACTTCACTTTAAGACTGAAAGAGAAGCCGAGACCACCTTACGCACATCGTGATTTTGACCAACTTCGGCTCGATTTACCGGAACTTGGGGGATATTTTCCAGTCCCGAGGACTCTTAAGTAACCCCTGATGGCCTTGGTTTGCATTGAAATGGATACAGCAAAACTTTTTGAACGCTCACTTTTGAGCTTCTGGGCCGAAATATAGCCCCACTTCTCTTTAAGACTGAAAGAGTAGCCGAGAAGGTCTTACACGCATCGTGATTTTTACCAACGTCTTCTCGATTTTCCGGAACTTGGGAAATACATTCCACTCCCGGGGACTCTAAACTAACTCCTGATAGCCTTGGTTTGCACTGAAATAGACAGTAATTTTTTTTGAGCTTTGAGCTTGTGGGCCGAAATAGAGCCCCACTTCACTTTAAGACTGAAGGAGTAGCCGACACCGCCTTAAGCGCACCGTGATTTTGACAACCTTCGGCTCGATTTGCCGGAACTTGGGGGATATTTTCCAGTGCCGGGGACTCTAAACTAACTCCTGATTGTCTTGGTTTTCAGTGAAATGGACACAGCGAAACTTTTTGAACGCTCACTCTCGAGCTTCTGCACCGAAATATAGCCCCACTTTACTTTAAGACTGAAAGAGTAGCCGAGACCGTCTTGCGCAAATCGTGATTTTGACCAACTTCGGGTCGGTTTCCCGGAACTTGGGGCATATATTCCATTTCCGCGGGCTCTAAACTAACTCCTGATGGCCTTGGTTTAGAGTGAAATGGAAAAAGGAAAGCTTTTTAAACACTCTCTTTGTAGCTTCTGGGCCGAAATAGAATCCCACTTCACTTTCAGACTGAAATAGTAGCCGAGACAGCCTCACGCGCATCGTGAGTTAGACCAAGTTCAGCTCGATTTCACGCAACTTTTGGGATATTTTCCAGTCCGGGGGACTCTAAACTAACTCCTGATTGTCTTGGTTTGCAGTGAAATGGACACAGCGAAACTTTTTGAACGCTCACTCTCGAGCTTCTGGACCGAAATATAGCCCCAATTTACTTTAAGACTGAAAGAGTAGCCGAGATCGCCTTACGCGCATCGTTATTTTGACCATTTTCGGATCGATTTGTCGGAACTTGGGGGATATTTTCCAGTCCCGGGGACTCTAAACTAACTCCTGATCGCCTTGCTTTGCATTGAAATGGACAGAGCAAAACTTTTTGAAGGCTGACTTTCGAGCTTCTGGACAGAAATATAGCCCCACTTCACTTTAAGACTGAAAGGGTAGCCGAGACCGCTTTGGGAGCATCGTGATTTTGACCAACTTCAGCTCGATTTAGCGGAACTTGGGGAATATTTTCCAGTCCCAGGGACGCTAAACTAACTCGTGATGGCCTTGTTTTTCAGTCAAAGAACACAGCAAAACTTTTTGAACGCTCACTTTCGGGCTTCTGGGCCGAAATATAGCCCCACTTCACTTTAGGACTGAAACAGTAGCCGATACCGCATTTCACGCATCGTGATTTTGATCAACTTCGGTTCGATTCCCCGGAGCTTGGGCAATATTTTTCAGTCCCGGGCACTCTAAACTAACCCCTGATGGCCTTGGTTTGCAGTGAAATGGACACAGCAAAACTTTTTGAACGCTCACTTTCGGGCTTCTGGCCCGAAATATAGCCCCACTTCACTTTAAAACAGAAAGAGTAGCCGAGACCACTTTATGGGCATCGTGATTTTGACCAACCTCGGCTCAATTTCCCGGACCATGGGGCATATTTTCTTGTCCCGGGGACGCTAAACTAACTCCTGATGGCCTTGGTTTGCAGTGAAATGAACACAGCAAAACTTTTTGAACGTTCACTTTCGGGCTTCTGTTCGGAAATATAGCCCCACTTCACTTTAAGACAGAAACTGTAGCCGAGACCACTTTAGGGGCATCGTGATTTTGGCCAACCTCGGCTCAATTTCCCGGACCTTGGGGCATATTTTCTTGTCCCGGGGACCCTAAACTAACTCCTCATGGCCTTGGTTTGCAGTGAGATGAACACAGAAAAACTTTTTGAACGCTCACTTTCAAGCTCCTGGGCAGGAATAAAGCCTCACTTCACTTTAAGACTGAAACAGTAAGCGATACCGCCTAACGCGCACCGTGATTTTGACGAACTTCGGCTAAATTTCCCTGAACTTGGGGGATATTTTCCAGTCCCGAAGACTCTTAAGTAACCCCTGATGGCCTTCGTTTGCATTGAAATGGATACAGGAAAACTTTTTGAACGCTCACTTTTGAGCTTCTGGGCCGCAATATAGCCCCATTTCACTTTAAGACTGAAAGACTAGCCAAGACCGTCTTGCGCGCATCGTGATTTTGACCAACGTCTTCTCCATTTTCCGGAACTTGGGAAATATACTGTAGTTCCGGGGACTCTAAACTAACTCCTGATCGCCTTGGTTTGCAGTGAAATGGAGGCAGCAATTTTTTTGCAGCGCTCACTTTGGAGCTTCTGGGCCGAAATAGAGCCCCACTTCACTTTAAGACTGAAAGAGTAGCCGAGGCCGCCTTAGCCGCATCGTGATTTTGACCAACTTCGGCTTGAGTTGCCAGAACTTAAAAGATATTTTCCAGTCCCGGGGACTCTAAAGTAACTCGTGATGGCCTTGGTTTTCAGTGAAATTCAGAGAGGAAAACTTTTTGAACACTCACTTTCGAGCTTCTGGACCGAAATATAGCCCTACTTCACTTTAAGACTGAAAGAGTAGCCGAGACCGCCTTACGCGAATCGTTATTTTGACCAACTTCGTCTCGATTTCGCGGAAATTGGGGGATATTTTCCAGTTCCAGGCACTGTAAACTACTTCCTGAGGGCCTTGCTTTGCAGTGAAATGGGCACAGAATAACTTTTTCAACGCTCACTTTCGACCTTCTGGGCCGAAATATACAGCCACGTCAATTTAAGACTCAAAGAGTAGCCGAAACTGCTTTACGCGCATCGTGATTTTGACAAAGTTCGGCTCGATTTCCCGCAACTTGGGGGATATTTTGATGTCCCGGAGACTGTAAACTATCTCCTGATGTGGCTTGGTTCGCGGTGAAATGGACACAGCAAAACTTTTTGAACTTTCACTTTCGAGCTTCTGGGCCGAAATATAGCCCGAGTTCACTTTAAGAATGAAAGAATAGCCGACATCGCCTTACGCGCATAGTGATTTTGACCAACTTTGGCTCGATTTCCCCGGGAAATGGAGAATATTTTCCGGTACCGGGGACTCTAAAGTAATTCCTGATTGCCTTGGTTTGCATTGAAATGGAGAGAGCAAAACTTTTTCAACGCTCCCCTTCGGGCTTCTGAGCCGAAATATAGCCCCACTTCAGTTTAAGACTGAAAGAGTAGCCGACACCGTCTTACGCGCATCGTGATTTTGACCAACTTCGGCTCGATTTCCCGAAACTTCGGGTATATATTCAAGTCCCAAGGACACTAAACTAACCGGTGATTGGCTTGGTCTGCAGTGAAATGGACACAGCAAATTTTTTTCGGCGCTCACTTTGGAGCTTCTGGGCCGAAATAGAGCCCTACTTCACTTTAAGACTGAAAGAGTAGGCGAGACCGCCTTAGGCGCATTGTGATTTTGACAAAATTCGGCTTGAGTTGCAAGAACTGAAGGGATATTTTCCAGTCCCATGGACTCTAAATTAACTCATGATAGCCTTGGTTTTCAGTTAAATTGAGAGAGCAAAACTTTTTGAACGCTCACTTTCGAGCTTCTGGGCCGAAATATACAGCCACGTCACTTTAAGACTAAAAGAGTAGCCGAGACTGCTTTACGCGCATCGTGATTTTGACAAACTTCGGCTCGATTTCCCCGAACTTGGGCGATATATTCCAGTCCCGAAGACTCTTAAGTAACCCCTGATGAACTTCGTTTGCATTGAAATGGATACAACAAAACTTTTTGAAGCTCACTTTTGAGCTTCTGGGCCGCAATATAGCCCCACTTCACTTTAAGACTGAAAGACTAGCCAAGACCGTCTTGCGCGCATCGTGATTTTGACCAACGTCTTCTCCATTTTCCGGAACTTGGGAAATATATTGCAGTCCCGGAGACTCTCAACTAACTCCTGATGGCCTTGGTTTCCAGTGAAATGGACACAGTAAATTTTTTGCAGCGCTCACTTTGGAGCTTCTGGGCCGAAATAGAGCCCCACTTCACTTTAAGACTGAAAGAGTAGCCGAGGCCGCCTTAGGCGCATCGTGATTTTGACCATCTTCGGCTTAAGTTGCCAGAACTTAAAAGATATTTTCCAGTCCCGGGGACTCTAAACTAACTCATGATGGCCTTGGTTTTCAGTGAAATGAACACAGTAACACTTTTTGAAGGCTTATTTTCGAGCTTCTGGGATGAAATATAGCACCACTTCACTTTAAGACTGAAAGAGTAGGCGAGACCGCCTCACGAGCATCGTGATTTTGACCAAGTTCAGCTCGATTTCCCGGAACTTGGGGGATATTTTCCACTCCGGGGGACTTTAAACTAACTCCTGGTGGCCTTGGTTTGCAGTTAAAATCACAAAGCCTAACTTTTTAAAGGGTCATTTTCGAGCTTCTAGGCCGAAATATAGCCCCACTTTACTTTAAGACTGAAAGAGTAGCCGAGACCGTCTTACGCGCATCGTGATTGTGACCAACTTCCGTTCGATTTCCCGGAACTTCAGGGATATATTCCAGTCCCGGGGACTCTAAACTAACTGCTGATGGCCTTGGTTTGCAGTGAAATGGACACAGCACATTTTTTTGAACGCTCACTTTCGAGTTTCTCGGCCGAAATATAGCCCTACTTCACTTTAAGACTGACAGAGTAGCCGAGACCGCCTTACGCGCATCGTAATTTTGAACAACTTCGGCTCGATTTCCCGGAAGTTGGCGAATATTTTCAATTCCCGGGGAAGCTAAACTAACTTCCGATGGCCTTAGTTTGCAGTTAAATGGACACAGCAAAACTTTTTGAACGCTCACTTTCGAGCTTATGGGTCGAAATATAGCACCACTTAACTTTAAGACTGAAAGAGTAGCCGAGACCGCCTTACGCGCGTCGTGATTTTCGGATACTTCGGCTGGATTTCCCGCAAATAGGGGGATATTTTCCGGTCCCGGGAACTCTAAACTAACTCCTGATGGCCTTGATTTGCAGTGAAATGGACACAGGAACACTTTTTGAACGCGCACTTTCGAGCTTGCTGGCCGAAATATAGCCCTACTTCTTTTTAAGACTGAAAGAGTAGGCGGGAGCGCCTTACGCGCATTGTGATTTTGAGGATCTTCGGCTCGATCTGGCGAAACTTGGGAGATATTTTCCAGTCCGAAAGTCTCTAAACTCACTCCTGATTGTCTAAGATGTAAGTGAAATACAGAGAAAAATTTTTGAAGCCTTACTTTCGAGCTTCTGGAGTTAAATCTAAGCCCACTTTACCTTAAGACTGAAAGAGTAGCCGAGACCCCCTTAAGCGCATCGTGATTTTGACTAACTTCGGGTGGATTTTCCGTAACTTGGGGGATATTTCCAGTCCCTTGGACGCTAAACTAAGTCGTGATGGCCTTGTTTTGCAGTGAAATGGAGACAGCGAAACTTTTTAAACACTCAGTTTCGAGGTTCTGGGGCGAAATATTGCCCCACTTCACTTTAAGACTGAAAGAGTAGCCGAGACCGCCGTACGCGCGTCGTGATTTTGACCCACTTCGGTTAAATTTCCCGGAACTTGGAGGAGATTTTCCAGTCCTGCAGACTCTAAAGTAACTCCTGATGGCCTTGCTCTGGAGTGAAATGGACACAGCAAAACCTTTTGAACGCTCACTTTCCAGCTTCTGGGCGGAAATATTGCCCCAGTTCACTTTAAGAATGAAAGAGTAACCGGGACCGCCTTACGCGCATCGTGATTTTGACCAACTTTGGCTCGATTTCCCGGGAAATGGGGGATATTTTCCGGACCGGGGACTCTAAACTAACTCCTGATTGGCTTGGTTTGCAGTGAAATGGACACAGCACAACTTTTTGAACGCTCACGTTTGATCTTCTGGGCCGAAGCATAGCCCTACTTCACTTTAAGACTGAAAGAGGAGCCGAGACCGTCTTACGCGCATCGTGATTTTGACCAACGTCTTCTCGATTTTCCGGAACTTGGGAAATACATTCCACTCCCGGGCACTCTAAACTAACTCCTGATAGCCTTGGTTTGCAGTGAAATAGACACAGTAAGTTTTTTTTGAGCTTAGAGCTTGTGGACCGAAATAGAGCCCCACTTCACTTTAAGACTGAAGGAGTAGCCGACACCGCGTTAAGCGCACCGTGATTTTGACCAACTTCGACTCGATTTGCCGGAACTTGGGGGATATTTTCCAGTCCCGGGTACTCTAAACTAACTCCTGATTGTCTTGTTTTCAGTGAAATGGACACAGCGAAACTTTTTGAACGCTCACTCTCGAGCTTCTGGACCGAAATATAGCCCCACTTTACATTAAGACTGAAAGAGTAGCCGAGAGCGTCTTGCGCAAATCGTGATTTTGACCAACTTCGGGTCGGTTTCCCGGAACTTGCATTTGGGGGATATATTCCATTTCCGCGGGCTCTAAACTAAGTCCTGATGCCCTTGGTTTTCAGTGAAATGGACAAAGGAAAGCTTTTTGAACACTCTCTTTGTAGTTTCTGGGCCGAAATAGAATCCCACTTCACTTTCAGACTGAAATAGTAGCCGAGACCGCCTCACGCGCATCGTGAGTTAGACCAAGTGCAGCTCGATTTCACGCAACTTTTGGGATATTTTACAGTCCGGGGGACTCTAAACTAACTCCGGATTCCCTTGGTTTGCACTGAAATGCGCACAGCATAACTTTTTGAACGCCCACTTTGGAGCTTGTGGGCCGAAATATAGCCCCACTTCACTTTAAGACTGAAAGAGTAGCCGAGATCGCCTTACGCGCATCGTGATTTTGACCATTTTCGTATGGATTTCACGGAACTTGGGGGATATTTTCCAGTCCCGGGGACTCTAAACTAACTCCTGATCGCCTTGCTTTGCATTGAAATGGACAGAGCAAAACTTTTTGAACGCTCACTTTCGAGCTTCTGGGCCGAAATATACAGCCACGTCACTTTAAGACTAAAAGAGTAGCCGAGAGTGCTTTACGCGCATCGTGATTTTGACAAAGTTCGGCTCGATTTCCCGGGACTTGGGGGATATTTTGATGTCCAGGACACTGGAAACAATCTGCTGATGTGGCTTGGTTTGCGGTGAAATGGACACAGCAAAACTTTCTGAACTTTCACTTTCTAGCTTCTTGGCCTAAATATAGCCCCAGTTCACTTTAAGAATGAAAGAGTAGCCGAGACCGCCTTACGCGCATCATGATTTTGACAAAATTCGGCTCGATTTCCCCGAACTTGGGCCATATTTTCCAGTCCCGAGGAGTCTAAACTAGCTCCTGCTGGCCTTGGTTTGCAGTGAAATGAACACAGTAACACTTTTTGAAGGCTTATTTTCGAGCTCCTGGGATGAAATATAGCCCCACTTCACTTCAAGACTGAAAGAGTAGGCGAGACCGCCTTACGCGCATCGTGATTTCGAGCAACTTCAGCTCGATTTTCTAGAATTTTGGCGATATTTTCAAGTCCCGCGGACTCTAAAGTAACTCCTGATGGCCTTGCTCTGGAGTGAAATGGACACAGCACAACTTTTTGAACGCTCATTTTCCAGCTTCTGGGCGGAAATATTGCCCCAGTTCACTTTAAGAATGAAAGACTAACCGGGACCACCTTACGCGCATCGTGATTTTGACCAACTTTGGCTCGATTTCCCGGGAAATGGGGTATATTTTCCGGTACCGGGGACTCTAAACTAACTCCTGAGTGCCTTGGTTTGCAGCGAAATGGACACAGCACAACTTTTTGAACGCTCACTTTTGACCTTCTGGGCCGAAGCATAGCCCTACTTCACTATAAGACTGAAAGACTAGCCGAGACCGCCTTACGCGCATCGTGATTTTGGGCTACTTCGGCTCGATTTCCCGGAACTTGGGGGATATTTTCCAGTCCCGAGGACTCTTAAGTAACCCCTGATGGCCTTGGTTTGCATTGAAATGGATACAGCAAAACTTTTTGAACGCTCACTTTTGAGCTTCTGGGCCGAAATAGAACCCCACCTCACTTGAAGACTGCAAGAGTTCCGAGACCGCCTTACGCGCATCGTGATTTTGACAAACTTCGGGTGGATTTCCCGGAACATGGGGGATATTTTCCAGTCCCGGGGACTCTCAACTAACTCCTGCTTGTCTTGGTTTGCAGTGAAATGGACACAGCGAAAGTTTTTGAACGCTCACCCTCGAGCTTCTGGGCCGAAATAGAGCCCCAGTTTACTTTAAGACTGAAAGAGTAGGCGAGACCGTCTTGAGCGAATCGTGATTTTGACCAATTTCGCCTTTATTTCCCGAAACTTGGGGGATATATTCCAGTCAAAGGGACTCTAAAGTACTTCCTGATGGCCTTGGTTTTCAGTGAAATGGACAGAGCACAACTTTGGAGCTTCTGGGCAGAAATATAGCCCCACTTTACTTTAAGACTGAAAGAGTAGCTGAGACCGCCTTACGTGCATCGTAATTTTGACGAACTTCGAATGGATTTCCCGGAGCTTGGGGGATATTTTGCAGTCCCTTGAACGCTAAACTAAGTCCTGATGGCCTTGTTTTGAAGTAAAATGGACACAACAAAACTTTTTGAACGCTCACTTTCTAGCTTGTGGGCGAAATATAGCCACACTTCACTTTAGGACTGACACAGTAGCCGAGACCACGTTACGCGCATCATGAATTTGATCAACTTCGGCTCGATTTCCCGGGACTTGGGGGATATTCTCTAGTCCCGGGGACTCTAAACTAACTTCTGATGGCCTTGGTTTGCACTGAAAGTGACAGAGCAAAAATTTTAAACACTCGCTTTCAAGCTTCTGGGCCGAAATATGGCCCCACTTCACTTTAAGACTGAAAGAGTAGCTGAGACCAGCTTACGCACATCGTGATTTTGACAAACTTCGGCTCGATTTACCGGAACTTGGGGGATATTTTCCAGTCCCGAGGACTCTTAAGTAACCCCTGATTGCCTTGGTTTGCATTGAAATGGATACAGCAAAACTTTTTGAACGCTCACTTTTGAGCTTCGGGGCCGAAATATAGCCCCACTTCACTTTAAGACTGAAAGAGTAGCCGAGAAGGTCTTACGCGCATCGTGATTTTGACCAACGTATTCTCGATTTTCCGGAACTTGGGAAATACATTCCACTCCCGGGGACTCTAAACTAACTCCTGATAGCCTTGGTTTGCAGTGAAATAGACACAGTAATTGTTTTTGAGCTTTGAGCTTGTGGCCCGAAATAGAGCCCCACTTCACCTAAAGAGTGAAGGAGTAGCCGACACCGCCTTAAGCGCACCGTGACTTTGACCAACTTCGGCTCGATTTGCCGGAACTTGGGTGATATTTTCCAGTCCCGGGGACTCTAAACTAACTCCTGATTGTCTTGGTTTTCAGTGAAATGGACACAGCGAAACTTTTTGAACGCTGACTCTCGAGCTTCTGCACCGAAATATAGCCCCACTTTACTTCAAGACTGAAAGAGTAGCCGAGACCATCTTGCGCAAATCGTGATTTTGACTAACTTCGGGTCGGTTTCCCGGAACTTGCGGGATATATTCCATTTCCGCGGACTCTAAACTAACTCCTGATGGCCTTGGTTTTCAGTGAAATCGACAAAGGAAAGCTTTTTGAAAACTCTATATAGCTTCTGGGCCGAAATAGAATCCGACTTCACTTTCAGACTGAAATAGTAGCCGAGACCGCCTCACGGGCATCGTGAGTTAGACCAAGTTCAGCTCGATTTCACGCAACTTTTGGGATATTTTCCAGTCCGGGGTACTCTAAACTAACTCCGGGAGGCCTTGGTTTGCACTGAAATGCGCACAGCATAACTTTTTGAACGTCCACTTTGGAGCTTCTGGGCCGAAATATAGCCCCACTTCACTTTAAGACTGAAAGAGTAGCCGAGATCGCCTTACGCGCATCGTGATTTTGTCCATTTTCGGATCGATTTGTCGGAACTTGGGGGATATTTTCCAGTCCCGGGGACTCTAAACTAACTCCTGATCGCCTTGCTTTGCAGTGAAATGCACACAGCAAAACTTTTTGAACGCTGACTTTCGAGCTTCTGGACAGAAATATAGCCCCACTTCACTTTAAGACTGAAAGGGTAGCCGAGACCGCTTTGGGAGCATCGTGATTTTGACCAACTTCAGCTCGATTTAGCGGAACTTGGGGAATATTTTCCAGTCCCAGGGACGCTAAACTAACTCGTGATGGCCTTGTTTTTCAGTCAAAGAACACAGGAAAACGTTTTGAACGCTCACTTTCGAGCTTATGGGTCGAAATATAGCCCCACCGATTTTTAAGACTGAAAGAGTAGCCGAGACCGCCTTACGCGCGTCGTGATTTTGGGATACTTCGGCTTCATTTCCCGCAAATAGGGTGATATTTTCCAGTCCCGGGGACTCTAAACTAACTCCTGATGGCCTTGGTTTGCAGTGAAATGGACACAGGAACACTTTTTGAACGCGCACTTTCGAGCTTGCTGGCCGAAATATAGCCCTACTTCTTTTTAAGACTGAAAGAGTAGGCGGGAGCGCCTTACGCGCATTGTGATCTTGAGGATCTTCGGCTCGATCTGGCGAGACTTGGGAGATATTTTCCAGTCCCAAAGTCTCTAAAGTCACTCCTGATTGTCTAAGATGTGAGTGAAATAGAGACAAAAATTTTTGAAGCCTTACTTTCGAGCTTCTGGAGTTAAATCTAAGCCCACTTTACCTTAAGACTGAAAGAGTAGCCGAGACCCCCTTAAGCGCATCGTGATTTTGACTAACTTCGTCTGGATTTCCCGTAACGTGGGGGACATTTCCAGTCCCTTCGATGTTAAACTAAGTCGTGATGGCCTTGTTTTGCAGTGAAATGGACACAGCAAAACTTTTTAAACACTCAGTTTCGAGCTTCTGGCCCGAAATATTGCCCCACTTCACTTTAAGACTGAAAGAGTAGCCGAGACCGCCGTACGCGCGTCGTGATTTTGACCAACTTCGGTTAAACTTCCCGGAACTTGGGGGATATTTTCAAGGCCCCGGGACTCTAAACTGACCCCCGACGTCCTTGGTCTGCAGTAAAATGGACACAGGAAAACTTTTTGAACGCTCACTTTTGAGCTTCTCGGCCGAAATATAGCTCCACTTTACTTTAAGAGTGAAAGAGTAGCCGAGACCGTCTTACGCGCATCGTAATTTTGCGCAACTTCGGCTCGATTTCCCGGAACTTGGGGGATATTTTCTAGTCCCGCGACCTCTAAAGTAACTCCTGATGGCCTTGCTCTGGAGTGAAATGGACACAGCACAACTTTTTGAATGCTCACTTTCCAGCTTCTGGGCGGAAATATTGCCCCAGTTCACTTTAAGAATGAAAGAGTAACCGGGACCGCCTTACGCGCATCGTGATTTTGACCAACTTTGGCTCGATTTCCCGGGAAATGGGGGATATTTTCCGGTACCGCGGACTCTAAACTAACTCCTGAATACCTTGGTTTTTAGTGAAATGGACACAGGTAAAAGGGGCGCACGCTAGGTTTCCAGGTTGTAGGCCGAAATATAGCCCCACTTTATTTTAAGACTGAAAGTGTACACGAAACCGCCTTAAGCGCATCCAAATTTTTAGCCACTATGGCTGGATCTGCCAAAACTTGGGGGATATTTTCCAGTCCCGGGGACTCTACCCTAACTCTTGATGGCCTTAGTTTTCAGTCAAATGGTCACAGGTAACAGGAGCGCACGCTCGGTGTCGAGCTTCTAGGCCGAAATGTAGCCCCAGTTCATTTTAAGACTGAAAGAGTAAACGAAACTGCCGTACGCTTATCGTAATTTTAAGAAAGTATGGCTCAATTTGCCGAAACTTGGAGGATAGCTTCCAGTCTCGAGGATTCTAAACTATCTCCTGATGGACTTAGTTCTTAGTGAAATGGACACAGGTAAAAGGAGAGCACGCTCGGTGTCGAGCTTGTAGAACCGAAATATAGCCCCACTTCATTTTCGGAGTAAACGAGTAGCCGAGACCGCCTTACGCGCATCGTGATTTTGAGCATCTTTGGCTCGATTTGCCGGAATTCGGGGAATATTTTCCAGTCCCGAGGACTCTATGCTAACTCCTGATGAACTTAGTTTTCAGTGAAATGTACACAGGCAAAAGGAGCGCACGCTCGGTGTTGAGCTTGTCGGCCGAAATATAGCCCCACTTCACTTTAAGACTGAAAGACTAGCCGAGACCGCCTTACGCGCATCGTGATTTTGCGCTACTTTGGCTCGATTTCTCGGAACTTGGGAGATAATTCCCAGTCCCAAGCACTCTAAACTAATTCCTGATGGCCTTGGTTTTCAGTGAAATGGACACAGCCAAACTCTTTGAACGTTCACTTTCGAGCTTCTGGGCCGAAATATAGCCCCACTTCACTTTAAGACTGAAAGAGTAGCCGAGACCGCCTTACGCGCATGGTAATTTTGTCGAACTTCGGCTTGATTTCCTGGGACTTGGGGGATATTTTCCACTCCCGGAAGCTCTAAACTAACTCCTGAATGCCTTGGTTTATAGTGAAATGGACACAGGTAAAAGGGGCGCACGCTGGGTTTCCAGGTTGTGGGCCAAAATATAGCCCCACTTTATTTTAAGACTGAAAGTGTACACGAAACCGCCTTAAGCGCATCCAAATTTTTAGCCACTATGGCTCGATCTGCCAAAACTTGGGGGATATTTTCCAGTCCCGGGGACTCTACCCTAACTCTTGATGGCCTTAGTTTTCAGTCAAATGGTGACAGGTAACAGGAGCGCACGCTCGGTGTCGAGCTTCTAGGCCGAAATGTAGCCCCAGTTCATTTTAAGACTGAAAGAGTAAACGAAACTGCCGTAGGCTTATCGTAATTTTAAGAAAGTATGGCTCAATTTGCCGAAACTTGGAGGATAGCTTCCAGTCTCGAGGATTCTAAACTATCTCCTGATGGACTTAGTTCTTAGTGAAATGGACACATGTAAAAGGAGAGCACGCTCGGTGTCGAGCTTGTAGAACCGAAATATAGCCCCACTTCATTTTCGGAGTAAACGAGTAGCCGAGACCGCCTTACGCGCATCGTGATTTTGAGCATCTTTGGCTCGATTTGCCGGAATTCGGGGAATATTTTCCAGTCCCGAGGACTCTATGCTAACTCCTGATGAACTTAGTTTTCAGTGAAATGTACACAGGCAAAAGGAGCGCACGCTCGGTGTTGAGCTTGTCGGCCGAAATATAGCCCCACTTCACTTTAAGACTGAAAGACTAGCCGAGACCGCCTTACGCGCATCGTGATTTTGCGCTACTTTGGCTCGATTTCTCGGAACTTGGGAGATAATTCCCAGTCCCAAGCACTCTAAACTAATTCCTGATGGCCTTGGTTTTCAGTGAAATGGACACAGCCAAACTCTTTGAACGTTCACTTTCGAGCTTCTGGGCCGAAATATAGCCCCACTTCACTTTAAGACTGAAAGAGTAGCCGAGACCGCCTTACGCGCATGGTAATTTTGTCGAACTTCGGCTTGATTTCCTGGGACTTGGGGGATATTTTCCACTCCCGGAAGCTCTAAACTAACTCCTGAATGCCTTGGTTTATAGTGAAATGGACACAGGTAAAAGGGGCGCACGCTGGGTTTCCAGGTTGTGGGCCAAAATATAGCCCCACTTTATTTTAAGACTGAAAGTGTACACGAAACCGCCTTAAGCGCATCCAAATTTTTAGCCACTATGGCTCGATCTGCCAAAACTTGGGGGATATTTTCCAGTCCCGGGGACTCTACCCTAACTCTTGATGGCCTTAGTTTTCAGTCAAATGGTGACAGGTAACAGGAGCGCACGCTCGGTGTCGAGCTTCTAGGCCGAAATGTAGCCCCAGTTCATTTTAAAACTGAAAGAGTAAACGAAACTGCCGTAGGCTTATCGTAATTTTAAGAAAGTATGGCTCAATTTGCCGAAACTTGGAGGATAGCTTCCAGTCTCGAGGATTCTAAACTATCTCCTGATGGACTTAGTTCTTAGTGAAATGGACACAGGTAAAAGGAGAGCACGCTCGGTGTCGAGCTTGTAGAACCGAAATATAGCCCCACTTCATTTTCGGAGTAAACGAGTAGCCGAGACCGCCTTACGCGCATCGTGATTTTGAGCATCTTTGGCTAGATTTGCCGGAATTCGGGCAATATTTTCCAGTCCCGAGGACTCTATGCTAACTCCTGATGAGCTTAGTTTTCAGTGATATGTACACAGGCAAAAGGAGCGCACGCTCGGTGTTGAGCTTGTCGGCCGAAATATAGCCCCACTTCATTTTAAGAGTGAGAGAGTAGCCGAGACCACCTTACGCGCATCGTGATTTTGAGCAACTTTGGCTCGATCTGCCAGAATTTGGGAAATATTTTCCAGTCCCAAGGACTCTAAACTAACTCCTGATGGCCTAAGATGTCAGTGAAATGGACACAGGTAAAATTAGCGCACGCCCAGTCTCGAGCTTCTAGGTCGAAATATAGCGCCCCTTAATTTTAATACTGAAAGAGTAGCCGAGACCGCCTTACGCGCATCGTGATTTTGGGCCACTTTTGCTCGATTTCCCGGAAGTTGGCGAATAATTTAAAGTCCCGGGGACGCTAAACTAACTCCTGATGGCCTTGGTTTGCAGTGAAATGGACACAGCAAAACTTTTTGAACGCTCACTTTCGAGTTTGTGGGCCTAAATATAGCCATACTTCACTTTAAGACTGAAACAGTAGCCGAGACCGCGTTACGCGCATCGTGATTTTGATCAACTTCTGCTCGCTTTCCTGGAACTTGGGGAATATTTTCCAGTCCCGGGGACTCTAAACTAATTCCTGACGGCCATGGTTTGCAGTGAAATTCACACAGCACAAGTTTTTGAACGCACACTTTCGAGCTTCTAGGCCGAAATATAGTCCCACATCACTTACGACTTAAAGAGTAGCCGAGACCGGCGTGCGCGCATCGTGATTTTGACCAACTTCGGATCGATATTCCGGAACTTGGGGGATAATTTCCAGTCCCAGGGACTCTAAACTAACTCTTGATGGCCTTGCTTTGCAGTGAAATGGACACAGCAAAATTTTTGGAACGCTCACCTTCAAGCTTCTGGGCCGAAATATAGCCCACTTTACTTTAATACTGAAAAAGTAGCCGAGACCGCCTTACGCGCATCGTGATTTTGACAAACTTGGGGTGGATTTCCCGAAACTTGGGGGATATTTTCCAGTCCCTTGGATGCTAAACTAGGTGCCGATGGCCTTGTTTTGCAGTGAAATGGACACAGCAAAGCTTTTTGAACGATCACTTTCCAGCTTGTGGGCCGAAATATAGCCATACTTCACTTTAAGACTGAAACAGTAGCCGAGACCACGTTTCGCGCATCGTGATTTTGATCAACTTCGGCTCGATCTCCCGGAACTTGCGAAATATTTTCCATTCCCGGGGACTCTAAACTAACTCGTGCTGGTCTTGGTTTGCAGTGAAACGGAAACAGAAAAAGTTTTTGAACGCATACTTTCGAGCTTCTGGACCGAAATAGAACCCCACTTCACTTGAAGACTGAAAGAGTAGTCGAGACCCCCTTACGTGCATCGTGATTTTGAGGAACTTCGGCTCGATTTGCCGGAACTAAGGGGATATATTCCAGTTCTGAGGACTCTAAACTAATTCTTGATGGCCTTGGTTTGCAGTAAAATGGACCAGGCAAAACTTTTTGAACGCTCAATTTCGAGCTTCTGGGCCAAAATATAGCCCCCCATTACTTTAACACTGAAAGAGTAGCCGAGACCGCCTTACGCGCATCGTGATTTTGACAATCTTCGGGTTGATTTCCCGGACCTTAGGGGATATTTTCCAGTCCCGGGGACTCTAAACTAACCCGTGCTGGTCTTGGTTTGCAGTGAAATGGACACAACGCTCACTCTCGAGCTTGTGGGCCGAAAAAGAGCCCCATTTTACTTTAAGACTGAAAGAGTAGGCGAGACCGTCTTGAGCGAATCGTGATTTTGAGCAATTTCGCCTTTATTTCCCGAAACTTGGGGGATATATTCCAGTCAAAGGGACTCTAAAGTAACTCCTGATGGCCTTGGTTTTCAGTGAAATGGACAGAGCACAACTTTGGAGCTTCTGGGCAGAAATATACCCCCGCTTTACTTTAAGACTGAAAGAGTAGATGGGACCGCCTTACGCGCATCGTAATTTTGACGAACTTCGAATGGATTTCCCGGAACTCGGGGGATATCTTGCAGTCCCTTGGACGCTAAACTAAGTCCTGATGGCCTTGTTTTGAACTAAAATGGAGACAACAAAACTTTTCAAACACTCACTTTCTAGCTTCTGGGCCGAAATATAGCCCCACTTCACTTTAAGACTGAAAGAGTAGCCGAGAAGGTCTTACGCGCATCGTGATTTTGACCAACGTCTTCTCGATTTTTCGGAATTTGGTAAATACATTCCACTCCCGGGGACTCTAAACTAACTCCTGATAGCCTTGGTTTGCAGTGAAATAGACAGTAATTTGTTTTGAGCTTTGAGCTTGCGGGCCGAAATAGAGCCCCACTTCACTTTAAGACTGAAGGAGTAGCCGACAACGCCTTAAGCGCACCGTGATTTTGACCAACTTCGGCTCGATTTGCTGGAACTTGGGGGATATTTTCCAGTCCCGGGGACTCTAAACTAACTCCTGATTGTCTTGGTTTTCAGTGAAATGGACACAGCGAAACTTTTTGAATGCTCACTCTCGAGCTTCTGGACCGAAATATAGCCCCACTTTACTTTAAGACTGAAAGAGTAGCCGAGACCGTCTTGCGGAAATCGTGATTTTGACTAACTTCGGGTCGGTTTCCCGGAACTTGGGGGATATATTCCATTTCCGCGGGCTCTAAGCTAACTCCTGATGGCCTTTGTTTTCAGTGAAATGGACAGAGCACAACTTTTGAGCTTCTGGGCAGAAATATAGCCCCACTTTACTTTAAGACTGAAAGCGTAGATGAGACCGCCTTACGCGCATCGTGATTGTGGGATACTTCGGCTCGATTTCCCGCAAATAGGGGGATATTTTCCAGTCCCCGGGACTCTAAACTAACTCCTGATGGCGTTGGTTTCCAGTGAAATGGACACAGGAACACTTTTTCAACGCGCACTAACGAGCTTGCTGGCCGAAATATAGCTCTACTTCTTTTTAAGACTGAAAGAGTAGGCTGGAGCGCCTTACGCGCATTGTGATTTTGAGGATCTTCAGCTCGATCTGGCGAAACTTGGGAGATATTTTCCAGTCCCAAAGTCTCTAAACTCACTCCTGATTGTCTAAGATGTGAGTGAAATAGAGACAAAAATTTTTGAACCCTTACTTTCGAGCTTCTGGAGTTAAATCTAAGCCCACTTTACCTTAAGACTGAAAGAGTAGCCGAGACCCCCTTAAGCGCATCGTGATTTTGACTAACTTCGGGTGGATTTCCCGTAACTTGGGGGATATTTCCAGTCCCTTGGACGCTAAACTAAGTCGTGATGGCCTTGTTTTGCAGTGAAATGGACACAGCGAAACTTTTGAAACACTCAGTTTCGAGCTTCTGGGCCTAAATATTACCGCACTTCATTTTAAGACTTAAAGAGTAGCCGAGACCGTCGTACGCGCGTCGTGATTTTGACCAACTTCGGTTAAATTTCCCGGAACTTGGGAGATATTTTCCAGTCCCGGGGACTCTAAACTGACCCCCGACGTCCTTGGTCTGCAGTGAAAACGACACAACACAACTTTTTGAACGCTCACTTTTGAGCTTCTGGGCCGAACTATAGCTCCACTTCACTTTAAGAGTGAAAGAGTAGCCGAGACCGGCTTACGCCCATCGTAGTTTTGACCAACTTCGGTTAAATTTCCCGGAACTTGGGGGATATTTTCCGGTCCCTTGGACGCTAAACTAAGTCGTGATGGCCTTGTTTTGCAGTAAAATGGACACAACACAACTTTTTGAAAGCTCACTTTTGAGCTTCTGGGCCTAAACATTGCCCCACTTCATATTAAGACTGAAAGAGTAGCCGAGACCGCCGTACGCGCGTCGTGATTTTGAGCAACTTCGGTTAATTTCCCGGAACTTGGGGGATATTTTCCAGTCCCGCGGACTCTAAAGTAACTCCTGATGGCCTTGCTCTGGAGTGAAATGGACACAGCACAACTTTATTTCTGGGCCGAAATATATCCCTACTTCACTTTAAGAGTGAAAGAGTAGCCGGGACCGCCTTACGCGCATGGTAATTTTGTCGAACTTCGGCTTGATTTCCTGGGACTTGGGGGATATTTTCCACTCCCGGAAGCTCTAAACTAACTCCTGAATGCGTTGGTTTTTAGTGAAATGGACACAGGTAAAAGGGGCGCACGCTGGGTTTCCAGGTTGTAGGCCGAAATATAGCCCCACTTTATTTTAAGACTGAAAGTGTACACGAAACCGCCTTAAGCGCATCCAAATTTTTAGCCACTATGGCTCGATCTGCCAAAACTTGGGGGATATTTTCCAGTCCCGGGGACTCTACCCTAACTCTTGATGGCCTTGGTTTGCACTGAAAGTGACAGAGCAAAACTTTTTAAACACTCACTTTCGAGCTTCGGGGCCGAAATATTGCCCCACTTCACTTTAAGACTGAAAGAGTAGCCGAGACCACCTTACGCACATCGTGATTTTGACCAACTTCGGCTCGATTTACCGGAACTTGGGGGATATTTTCCAGTCCCGAGGACTCTTAAGTAACCCCTGATGGCCTTGGTTTGCATTGAAATGGATACAGCAAAACTTTTTGAACGCTCAGTTTCGAGCTTCTGGGCCGAAATATAGCCCCACTTCACTTTAAGACTGAAAGAGTAGCCGAGAAGGTCTTACGCGCATCGTGATTTTGACCAACGTCTTCTCGATTTTCCGGAACTTGGGAAATACATTCCACTCCCGGGGACTCTAAACTAACTCGTGATAGCCTTGGTTTGCAGTGAAATAGACACAGTAATGTTTTTTGAGCTTTGAGCTTGTGGGCCGAAATAGAGGCCCACTTCACTTTAAGACTGAAGGAGGAGCCGACACCGCCTTAAGCGCATCGTGATTTTGACCATTTTCGGATCGACTTCTCGGAACTTGGGGGATATTTTCCAGTCCCGGGGACTCTAAACTAACTCCTGATCGCCTTGCTTTGCATTGAAATGCACCGAGCAAAACTTTTTGAACGCTCACTTTCTAGCTTGTGGGCCGAAATATAGCCACACTTCACTTTAGGACTGACACAGTAGCCGAGACCACGTTACGCGCATCATGAATTTGATCAACTTCGGCTCGATTTCCCGGGACTTGGGGGATATTCTTCAGTCCCGGGGACTCTAAACTAACTTCTGATGGCCTTGGTTTGCACTGAAAGTGACAGAGCAAAACTTTTTGAACGCTCACTTTCGAGCTTCTGGACAGAAATATAGGCCGACTTTCCTTTAAGACTGAAAGAGAAGCCGAAACCGCCTTACGTATATCGTAATTTTGACGAACTTCGAATGGATTTCCCGGAACTTGGGGTATATTTTCCAGTCCCTTGGACGCTAAACTAAGTCCTTATGGCCTTGTTTTGAAGTGAAATGGACACAGGAAAACTTTTTGAACGCTCACTTTCTAGCTTTTGGGCCCAAAAATAGGCACACTTGACTTTAAGACTTAAACAGTAGCCGAGACCACGTTACGCGCATCATGAATTTGATCAACTTCGGCTCCAATTCCCGGGACTTGGGGGATCTTTTCCAGTCCCGGGGACTCTAAACTAACTCTTGATGGCTTTGGTTTGCATTGAAATGGACACAGCACAATTTTTTGAACGCACACTTTCGAGATTCTGTGCCGAAATATAGCCCCACTTCACTTAAGACTGAAAGAGTAGCCGAGACCGTCTTGCGCAAATCGTGATTTTGACCAACTTCGGGTCCGTTTCCCGGAACTTGGGGGATATATTCCATTTCCGCGGTCTCTAAACTAACTCCTGATGGCCTTGGTTTTCAGTGAAATGGACAAAGGAAAGCTTTTTGAACACTCTCTTTGTAGCTTCTGGGCCGAAATAGAATCCCACTTCACTTTCAGACTGAAATAGTAGCCGAGACCGCCTCAAGCGCATCCTCAGTTAGACCAAGTTCAGCTCGATTTCACGCAACTTTTGGGATATTTTCCAGTCCGGGGGACTCTAAACTAACTCCGGATGACCTTTGTTTGCACTGAAATGCGCACAGCATAACTTTTAGAACGCCCACTTTGGAGCTTCTGGGTCGAAATATAGCCCCACTTCACTTTAAGACTGAAAGAGTAGCCGAGATCGCCTTACGCGCATCGTGATTTTGACCATTTTCGGATCGACTTCTCGGAACTTGGGGGATATTTTCCAGTCCCGGGGACTCTAAACTAACTCCTGATCGCCTTGCTTTGCATTGAAATGGACAGAGCAAAACTTTTTGAACGCTCACTTTCGAGCTTGTGGGCCGAAAGATAGCCACACTTTACTTTAAGATTGAAACAGTAGCCGAGACCGCATTTCGCGCATCGTGATTTTGATCAACTTCGGCTCGCTTTACCAGAACTTGGGGAATATTTTCCAGTCCCGGGGACCCTAAACTAACTTTTGATAGCTTTGGTTTGCAGTAAAATGCACACAGCAAAACGTTTTGAAAGCTCACTTTCGAGCTTCTGGACAGAAATATAGCCCCACTTCACTTTAAGACTGAAAGGGTAGCCGAGACCGCTTTGGGAGCATCGTGATTTTGACCAACTTCAGCTCGATTTACCGGAACTTGGGGAATATTTTCCAGTCCCAGGGACAATAAACTAAGTCGTGATGGCCTTGTTTTTCAGTCAAAGAACACAGCAAAACTTTTTGAATGTTCACTTTTGGGCTTCTGGGCCGAAATATAGCCCCACTTCACTTTAAGACTGAAAAAGTAGACGAGAAGGTCTTACGCGCATTGTGATTTTGACCAACGTCTTCTCGATTTTCCGGAACTTGGGAAATACATTCCACTCCCGGGGACTCTAAACTAACTCCTGATAGCCTTGGTTTGCAGTGAAATAGACACAGTAATATTTTTTGAGCTTTGAGCTTGTGGGCCGAAATAGAGCCGCACTTCACTTTAAGACTGATGGAGTAGCCGACACCGCCTTAAGCGCACCGTGATTTTGACCAACTTCGGCTCGATTTGCCGGAACTTGGGGGATATTTTCCAGTCCCGGGGACTCTAAGCTAACTCCTGATTGTCTTGGTTTTCAGTGAAATGGACACAGCGAAAGTTTTTGAACGCTCACTCTCGAGCTTCTGGACCGAAATATAACCCCACTTTACTCTATGACTGAAAGAGTAGCCGAGAGCGCTTTGCACAAATCGTGATTTTGACCAACTTCGGGTCGGGTTCCCGGAACTTGGGGGATATATTCCATTTCCGCGGGCTCTAAACTAACTCCTGATGGCCTTGGTTTTCAGTGAAATGGACAAAGGAAAGCTTTTTGAACACTCTCTTTGTAGCTTCTGGGCCGAAATAGAATCCCACTTCACTTTCAGACTGAAATAGTAGCCGAGACCGCCTCACGCGCATCGTGAGTTAGACCAAGTTCAGCTCGATTTCACGCAACTTTTGGGATATTTTCCAGTCCGGGGGACTCTAAACTAACTCCGGATGGCCTTTGTTTGCACTGAAATGCGCACAGCATAACTTTTTGAACGCCCACTTTGGAGCTTCTGGGCCGAAATATAGCCCCACTTCACTATAAGACTGAAAGAGTAGCCGAGATCCCCTTACGCGCATCGTGATTTTGACCATTTTCGGATCGATTTCTCGGAATTTCGGGGATATTTTCCAATCCCGGGGACTCTAAACTAACTCCTGATCGCCTTGCTTTGCATTGAAATGGAGAAGAGCAAAACTTTTTTAACGATCACTTTCGAGCTTGTGGGCCGAAATATAGCCACACTTTACTTTAAGACGGAAACAGTAGCCGAGACCGTATTTCGCGCATCGTGATTTTGATCAACTTCGGCTCGCTTTCCCGGAACTTGGGGAATATTTTCCAGTCCCGGGGACCCTAGACTAACTTTTGATAGCTTTGGTTTGCAGTGAAATGCACACAGCAAAACTTTTTGAACGCTCACTTTCGAGCTTCTGGACAGAAATATAGCCCGACTTTACTTTAAGACTGAAAGAGTAGCCGAAACCGCCTTACGTATATCTGAATTTTGACGAACTGCGAATGGATTTCCCGGAACTTGGGGTATATTTTCCAGTCCCTTGGACGCTAAACTAAGTCCTGATGGCCTTGTTTTGAAGTGAAATGGACACAGCAAAACTTTTTGAAAGCTCACTTTCTAGCTTGTGGGCCGAAATATAGGCACACTTGACTTTAAGACTGAAACAGTAGCCGAGACCACGTTACGCGCATCATGAATTTGATCAACTTCGGCTCCAATTGCCGGGACTTGGGGGATATTTTCCAGTCCCGGGGACTCTAAACTAACTCCTGATAGCCTTGGTTTGCAATGAAATGGACACAGCACAATTTTTTGAACGCACACTTTCGAGATTCTGGTGCGAAATATAGCCCCACTTCACTTAAGACTGAAAGACTAGCGGAGACCGCCTTCCTCGCATCGTGAGTTTGAGAAACTTCAGGTCGATATTCCGGAACATGGAGGATATTTTCCAGTCCCAGGAACTCTGAACTAACTCCTGATGGCCTTGGTTTGCAGTGAAATGGACAGAGCAAAACCTTTTGAAAGCTCACCTTCGAGCTGCCTGGCCGAAATAAAACCCCACGTTACTTTAAGACTTAAAGAGTAACGGAGACCACCTTACGCGCATTGTGATTTTGACAAACTTCAGGTGGAGATCCCGGAACTTGGGGAACATTTTCCAGTCCCTTGGACGCTAAACTAAGTCGTGATGGCCTTGTTTTGCAGTGAAATGGACACAGCAAAACTTTTTGAATGCTCACTTTCGAGCTTGTGGGCCGAAATATAGCCACACCTTACTTTAAGACTGAAACAGTAGCCGAGACCGCATTTCGCGCATCGTGATTTTGATCAACTTGGGCTCGCTTTCCCGGAACTTGGGCAATATTTTTTAGTCCCGGGGACTCTAAACTAACCCCTGATGGCCTTGGTTTGCAGTGAAATGGACACAGCAAAACTTTTTGAACGCTCACTTTCGGGCTTCTGGCCCGAAATATAGCCCCACTTCACTTTAAGACAGAAAGAGTAGCCGAGACCACTTTAGGGGCATCGTGATCTTGACCAACCTCGGCTCAATTTCCCGGACCTTGGGGCATATTTTCTTGTCCCGGGGACGCTAAACTAACTCCTGATGGCCTTGGTTTGCAGTGACATGAAGACAGGAAAACTTTTTGAACGCTCACTTTCGGGCTTCTCGCCTGAAATATAGCCCCACTTCACTCTAAGACTGAAAGAGTAGCCGACACTACCTTACGCAAATCGTGATTTTGACCAACTTCGGCTCCATTTCCCGGAAGTTGGGGGATATTTTCCAGTCCCGGGGACTCTAAACTAGCTCCTGATGGCTTTGGTTTGCAGTCAAATAAACACAGGCAAACTTTTTGAACGCTCACTTTCAAGCTCCTGGGCAGGAATAAAGCGTCACTTCACTTTAAGACTGAAACAATAAGCGAGACCGCCTAACGCGCACCGTGATTTTGACCAACTTCGGCTAAATTTCCCTGAACTTGGGGGGATATTTTCCAGTCCCGAAGACTCTTGAGTAACCCGTGATGGCCTTCGTTTGCATTGAAATGGATACAGCAAAACTTTTTGAAGCTCACTTTTGAGCTTCTGGGCCGAAATATAGCCCCACTTCACTTTAAGACTGAAAGACTAGCCAAGACCGTCTTGCGCGCATCGTGATTTTGACCAACGTCTTCTGGAGTTTCCGGATCTTGGGAAATATATTGCAGTCCCGAGGACTCTAAACTAACTCCTGATGGCCTTGGTTTGCAGTTAAATGGACACAGCAAATTTTCTGCAGCGCTCACTTTGGAGCTTCTGGGCCGAAATATAGCCCCACTTCACTTTAAGACTGAAAGACTAGCCAAGACCGTCTTGCGCGCATCGTGATTTTGACCAACGTCTTCTGGATTTTCCGGAACTTGGGAAATATATTGCAGTCTCGGGGACTCTAAACTAATTCCTGATGGCCTTGGTTTGCAGTGAAATGGACACAGCAAATTTTTTGCAGGCCTCACTTTGGAACTTCTGGGCCGAAATAGAGCCCCACTCCACTTTAAGACTGAAAGAGTAGCCGAGGCCGCCTTAGGCGCATCGTGATTTTGACCAACTTCGGCTTGAGTTGCCAGAACTTAAAAGATATTTTCCAGTCCCGGGGACTCTAAACTAACTCATGATGGCCTTGGTTTTCAGTGAAATTGAGAGAGCAAAGCCTTTTGAACGCTCACTTTCGAGCTTCTGGACCGAAATACAGCCCTACTTCACTATCAGACTGAAAGAGTAGCCGAGACCGCCTTACGCGAATCGTTATTTTGACCAACTTCGTCTCGATTTCCCGGAACTTGGAGGATATTTTCCAGTTCCGGGGACTGTAAACTACTTCCTGAGGGCCCTGCTTTGCAGTGAAATGGGCACAGCATAACTTTTTCAACGCTCACTTTCGAGCTTCTGGGCCAAAATATACAGCCACGTCACTTTAAGACTAAAAGAGTAGCCGAGACTGCTTTACGCGCATCGTGATTTTCACAAACTTCGGCTCGATTTCCCGCAACTTGGGGGATATTTTGATGTCCCGGAGACTGTAAACTATCTCCTGATGTGGCTTGGTTCGCGGTGAAATGGACACAGCAAAACTTTTTCAACTTTCACTTTCGAGCTTCTGGGCCGAAATATAGCCCGAGTTCACTTTAAGAATGAAAGAATAGCCGAGACCGCCTTACGCGCATCGTGATTTTGACCAACTTTGGCTCGATTTCCCAGGAAATGGGGAATATTTTCCGGTACCGGGGACTCTAAAGTAACTCCTGATTGCCTTGGTTTGCGTTGAAATGGAGAGAGAAAAACTTTTTCAACGCTCCCCTTCGGGCTTCTGAGCCGAAATATAGCCCCACTTCAGTTTAAGACTGAAAGAGTAGCCGAGACCGTCTTACGCGCATCGTGATTTTGACCAACTTCGGCTGGATTTCCCGAAACTTCGGGGATATATTCAAGTTCCAAGAACTCTAAACTAACCCCTAATGGCCTTGGTCTGCAGTGAAATGGACACAGCAAATTTTTTTCAACGCTTACTTTCGAAATTCTCGGCCGAAATATAGCCCCACTTCACTTTAAGACTGAAATAGTAGCCGAGACCGCCTTAGACGCATCGTGATTTTGACCAACTTCGGCTTGAGTTGCCAGAACTTAAGAGATATTTTTTAGTGCCGCGGACTCTAAACTAACTCATGATAGCCTTGGTTTTCAGTTAAATTGAGAGAGCAAAACTTTTTAAACGCTCACTTTCGAGCTTCTGGGCCGAAATATAGCCCCACTTAACTTTAAGACTGAAAGACTAGCCGAGACCGCCTTACGCCCATCGTGATTTTGACAAAATTCGGCTCGATTTCCCCGAACTTGGGCGAGATTTTCCAGTCCCGAGCAGTCTAAACTAACTCCTGATGGCCTTGGTTTGCAGTGAAATGAACAAGGTAACACTTTTTGAACGCTTATTTTCGAGCTTCTGGGATGAAATATAGCCCCACTTCACTTTAAGACTAAAAGAGTAGGCGAGACCGCCTTACGCGAATCGTGATTTTGAGCAACTTCCGCTCGATTTTCTAGAATTTTGGCGATAGTTTCAAGTCCCTGGGACTCTAAACTAACCCCTGATGGCCTTGGTTCGATGTGAAATGGAAGCAGGAAAACTTTTTGAACGCTCAGTTTCGAGCTTCTAAGCCGATATACAACCGTACTTCACTTTAAGACTGAAATAGAAGCCGAGACCTCCTTACGAGCATCGTGATTTTGACCCAGTTCAGCTCGATTTCCCGGAACTTGGGGGATATTTTCCAGTCCGGGGGACTTTAAACTAACTCCTGATGGCCTTGGTTTGAAGTTAAATGCACAAAGCGTAACTTTTTAAAGGTTCACTTTCGAGCTTCAGGGCCGAAATATAGCCCCACTTTACTTTAAGACTGAAAGAGTAGCCGAGACCGTCTTACGCGCATCGTGATTTTGACCAGCTTCCGTTGGATTTCCCGAAACCTAGGGGATATATTCCAGTCCCGGGGACTCTAAACTAACTGCTGATGGCCTTGGTTTGTAGTGAAATGGACACAGCACATTTTTTTGAACGCTCACTTTCGAGCTCCTCGGCCGAAATATAGCCCTACTTCACTTTAAGACTGAAAGAGTAGCCGAGACCGCCTTACGCGCATCGTGATTTTGGGATACTTCGGCTCCATTTCCCGGAAGTTGGCGAATATTTTCAATTCTCAGGGAAGATAAACTAACTTCGGATGGCCTTAGTTTGCAGTTAAATGGACACAGCAAAATTTTTTGAACGCTCACTTTCGAGCTTATTGCTCGAAATATAGCCCCACTTAACTTTAAGACTGAAAGAGTAGCCGAGACCGCCTTACGCGCATCGTGATTTTGCGATACTTCACCTCGATTTCCCGGAAATAGGGGGATATTTTCTACTACGGGGGACTCTAAACTAACTCCTGATGGCCTTGGTTTCCAGTGAAATGGACACAGGAACACTTTTGGAACGCGCACTTTCGAGCTTGCTGGCCGAAATATAGCCCTACTTCTTTTTAAGACTGAAAGAGTAGGCGGGAGCGCCTTACGCGCATTGTGATTTTGAGGATCTTCGGCTCGATCTGGCGAAACTTGGGAGATATTTTCCAGTCCCAAAGTCTCTAAACTCACTCCTGATTGTCTAAGATGTGAGTGAAAAAGACACAAAAATTTTTGAAGCCTTACTTTCGAGCTTCTGGAGTTAAATCTAAGCCCACTTTACCTTATGACTGAAAGAGTAGCCTAGACCCCCTTAAGCGCATCGTGATTTTGACTAACTTCGGGTGGATTTCCCGTAACTTGGGGGATATTTCCAGTTCCTTTGACGCTAAACTAAGTCGTCATGGCCTTGTTTTCCAGTGAAATGGACACAGCAAAACGTTTTAAACACTCGGTTTCGACCTTCTGAGCCGAAATATTGCCCCAATTCACTTTAAGAATAAAAGAGTAGCCGAGACCGCCGTACGCGCGTCGTGATTTTGACCAACTTCGGTTAAATTTCACGGAACTTGGGGGATATTTTCCAGTCCCGGGAACTCTAAACTCAGCCCCGACGTCCTTGGTCTGCAGTAAAATGGACACAGTAAAACTTTTTGAACGCTCACTTTTGAGCTTCTGGGCCGAAATATAGCCCCACTTAACTTTAAGACTGAAAGACTAGCCGAGCCCGCCTTACGCCCATCGTAATTTTGACCAACTTCGGCTCGATTTCCCGGAACTTGGGGGATATTTTCCAGTCCCGCGGACGCTAAAGTAACTCCTGATGGCCTTGCTCTGGAGTGAAATGGACACAGCACAACTTTTTGAACGCTCACTTTCGAGCTTCTGGGGCGAAATATTGCCCCAGTTCACTTTAAGAATGAAAGAGTAACCGGGACTGCCTTACGCGCATCGTGATTTTGACCAACTTTGGCTCGATTTCCCGGGAAATGGGGGATATTTTCCGGTACCGGGGACTCTAAACTAACTCCTGATTTCCTCAGTTTGCAGTGAAATGGACACAGCACTACTTTTTGAACGCTCACTTTTGAGCTTCTGGGCCGAAGCATAGCCCTACTTCACTTTAAGACTGAAAGACTAGCCGAGACCGCCTTACGCGCATCGTGATTTTGGGCTACTTCGGCTCGATTTCCCGGAACTTGGGAGATAATTGCCAGTCCCGGGCACTCTAAACTAATTCCTGCTGGCCTTGGTTTTCAGTGAAATGGACACAGCCAAACTTTTTGAACGTTCACTTTCGAGCTTCTGGGCCGAAATATAGCCCCACTTCACTTTAAGACTGAAAGAGTAGCCGAGACCGCCTTACGCGCATGGTAATTTTGTCGAATTTCGGCTTGATTTCCTGGGACTTGGGGGATATTTTCCACTCCCGGAAGCTCTAAACTAACTCCTGAATGCCTTGGTTTTTAGTGAAATGGACACAGGTAAAAGGAGCGAACGCTCGGTTTCCATGTTTTAGGCCGAAATATAGCCCCACTTTATTTTAAGACTGAAAGTGTACACGAAACCGCCTTAAGCGCATCCAAATTTTTAGCCACTATGGCTCGATATGCCAAAACTTGGGGGATATTTTCCAGTCCCGGGGACTCTACCCTAACTCTTGATGGCCTTAGTTTTCAGTAAAATGGTCACAGGTAACAGGAGCGCACGCTCGGTGTCGAGCTTCTAGGCGGAAATGTAGCCCCAGTTCATTTTAAGACTGAAAGAGTAAACGAAACTGCCGTACGCCTATCGTAATTTTAAGAAAGTATGGCTCAATTTGCCGTAACTTGGAGGATAGCTTCCAGTCTCGAGGATTCTAAACTATCTCCTGATGGACTTAGTTCTTAGCGAAATGGACACAGGTGAAAGGAGAGGACGCTCGGTGTCGAGCTTGTAGAACCGAAATATAGCCCCACTTCATTTTCGGAGTAAACGAGTAGCCGAGACCGCCTTAGGCGCATCGTGATTTTGAGCATCTTTGGCTCGATTTGCCGGAATTCGGGGAATATTTTCCCGTCCCGAGGACTCTATGTTAACTCCTGATCAACTTAGTTTTCAGTGATATGTACACAGGCAAAAGAAGCGCACGCTCGGTGTTGAGCTTCTCGGCCGAAATATAGCCCCCCTTAATTTTAAGACTGAAAGAGTAGCCGAGACCGCCTTACGCGCATCGTGATTTTGGGCCACTTTTGCTCGATTTCCCGCAAGTTGGCGAATAATTTAAAGTCCCGGGCACGCTAAACTAACTCCCGATGACCTTGGTTTGCAGTTTAATGAACACAGCAAAACATTCTGAACGCTCACCTTCGAGCTTCAGTGCCGCAATATAGCCCTACTTAAATTTAAGACTGAAAGAATAACCGAGAGCCCGTTACGCGCATCGTAATTTTCATCAACTTCGGCGCCATTTCCTGGAGCTTGGAGAATATTTTCCAGTTTCGGGGACTCTAAACTAACTCCTGATTACCTTGGTTTGCAGTGAAATGGACACAGCAAAGCTTTTTGAACGCTCACTTTCGAGCTTGTGGGCCTAAATATAGCCACACTTCACTTTAAGACTGAAACAGTCGCCGAGACCGCGTTACGCGCATCGTGATTTTGAGCAACTTCTGCTCGCTTTCCTGGAACTTCGGGAATATTTTGCAGTCCCGGGGACTCTAAACTAACTCGTGATGGCCATGGTTTGCAGTGAAATTCACACAGCACAAGTTTTTGAACGAACACTTTCCAGATTTTAGGCCGAAATATAGTCCCACATCACTTACGACTTAAAGAGTAGCCGAGACCGGCGTGCGCATCGTGATTTTGACCAACTTCGGGTCGATATTCCGGAACTTGGGGGATATTTTCCAGTCAAGGGGACTCTAAACTAACTGTTGATGGCCTTGGTTTGCAGTGAAATGGAGACAGCAAAACTTTTTGAACGCTCACCTTCAAGCTTCTGGGCCGAAATATAGCCCACTTTACTTTAATACTGAAAAAGTAGCCGAGACCGCCTTACGCGCATCGTGATTTTGACAAACTTCGGGTGGATTTCCCGGAACTTGGGGGATATTTTCCAGTCAAGGGGACTCTAAACTAACTGTTGATGGCCTTGGTTTGCAGTGAAATGGAGACAGCAAAACTTTTTGAACGCTCACCTTCAAGCTTCTGGGCCGAAATATAGCCCACTTTACTTTAATACTGAAAAAATAGCCGAGACCGCCTTACGCGCATCGTGATTTTGACAAACTTCGGGTGGATTTCCCGGAAATTGGGGGATATTTTCCAGTCCCTTGGACGCTAAACTAGGTGCCGATGGCCTTGTTTTGCAGTGAAATGGACACAGCAAAGCTTTTTGAACGTTAACTTTCGAGGTTGTGGGCCGAAATATAGCCATACTTCACTTTAAGACTCAAACAGTAGCCGAGACCACGTTTCGCGCATCGTGATTTTGATCAATTTCGGCTCGGTTTCTTGGAACTTGCGAAATATTTTGCAGTCCCGGGGACTCTAAACTAACTCGTGCTGGTCTTGGTTTGCAGTGAAACGGAAACAGAAAAAGTTTTTGAACGCATACTTTCGAGCTTCTGGACCGAAATAGAACCCCACTTCACTTGAAGACTGAAAGAGTAGCCGAGACCGCCTTACGTGCATCGTGATTTTGAGCAACTTCGGCTCGATTTGCCGGAACTAAGGGGATATATTCCAGTTCTGAGGACTCTAAACTAATTCCTGATGGTCTTGGTTTGCAGTAAAATAGACCCAGCAAAACTTTTTGAACGCTCAATGTCGAGCTTCTGGGCCAAAATATAGCCCCCCATTACTTTAACACTGAAAGAGTAGCCGAGACCGCCTTACGTGCATCGTGATTTTGATAAGCTTCGGGTTGATTTGCCGGAACTTGGGGGATATTTTGCAGTCCCGGGGACTCTCAACTAACTCCTGCTTGTCATGGTTTGCAGTGAAATAGACACAGCGAAAGTTTTTGAACGCTGACTCTCGAGCTTCTGGGCCGAAATACAGCCCCATTTTACTTTAAGACTGAAAGAGTAGGCGAGACCGTCTTGAGCGAATCGTGATTTTGAGCAATTTCGCGTTTATTTCCCGAAACTTGGGGGATATATTCCAGTCAAATGGACTCTACAGTAACTCCTGATGGCCTTGGTTTTCAGTGAAAAGGACAGAGCACAACTTTGGAGCTTCTGGGCAGAAATATAGCCCCACTTTACTTTAAGACTGAAAGAGTAGATGAGACCGCCTTACGCGCATCGTAATTTTGACGAACTTCCAGTGGATTTCCCGGAACTTGGGGGATATTGTGCAGTCCCTTGGACGCTAAACTAAGTACTGATGGCCTTGTTTTGAAGTCAAATGGACACAACAAAACTTTTTGAACCCTCACTTTCTAGCTTGTGGGCCGAAATATAGCCACACTTCACTTTAGGACTGACACAGTAGCCGAGACCACGCTACGCGCATAATGAATTTGATCAACTTCGGCTGGATTTCCCGGGACTTGGGGGATATTCTCCAGTCCCAGGGACTCTAAACTAACTTCTGATGGCCTTGGTTTGCACTGAAAGTGACAGAGCAAAACTTTTTAAACGCTCTCTTTCGAGCTTCTGGGCCGAAATATAGCCCCACTTCACTTTAAGACTGAAAAAGTAGCCGAGACCACCTTACGCACATCGTGATTTTGACCAACTTCGGCTGGATTTACCGGAACTTGGGGGATATTTTCCAGTCCCTAGGACTCTTAAGTAACCCCTGATGGCCTTCGTTTGCATTGAAATGGATACAGCAAAACTTTTTGAATGCTCACTTTTGAGCTTCTGGGCCGAAAGAAAGCCCCACTTCACTTTAAGACTGAAGAGTAGCCGAGACCGTCTTACGCGCATCGTGATTTTGACCAACGTCTTCTCGATTTTCCGGAACTTGGGAAATACATTCCACTCCCGGGGACTCTAAACTAACTACTGATAGCCTTGGTTTGCAGTGAAATAGACACAGTAATTTTTTTTGAGCTTTGAGCTTGTGGGCCGAAAGAGAGCCCCACTTCACTTTAAGACTGAAAGAGTAGCCGATACCGCATTTCGCGCATCGTGATTTTGATCAACTTCGGCTCGATTCCCCGGAACTTGGGCAATATTTTTCAGTCCCGGGGACTCTAAACTAACCCCTGATTGTCTTGGTTTGCAGTGAAATGGACACAGCAAAACTTTTTGAACGCTCACTTTCGGGCTTCTGGCCCGAAATATAGCCCCACTTCACTTTAAGACAGAAAGAGTAGCCGAGACCACTTTAGGGGCATCGTGATCTTGACCAACCTCGGCTCAATTTCCCGGACCTTGGGGCATATTTTCTTGTCCCGGGGACGCTAAACTAACTCCTGATGGCCTTGGTTTCCAGTGAAATCAAGACGCAAAACTTTTTGAACGCTCACTTTCGGGCTTCTCGCCCGAAATATAGCCCCACTTCACTCTAAGACTGAAAGAGTAGCCGACACTACCTTACGCAAATCGTGATTTTGACCAACTTCGGCTCGATTTCCCGGAAGTTGGGGGATATTTTCCAGTCCCGGGGACTCTAAACTAGCTCCTGATGGCTTTGGTTTGCAGTCAAATAAACACAGGCAAACTTTTTGAACGCTCACTGTCAAGCTCCTGGGCAGGAATAAAGCCTCACTTCACTTTATGACTGAAACAGTAAGCGAGACCGCCTAACGCGCACCGTGATTTTGACCAACTTCGGCTAAACTTCCCTGAACTTGGGGGGATATTTTCCAGTCCCGAAGACTCTTAAGTAACCCCTGATGACCTTCGTTTGCATTGAAATGGATACAGCAAAACTTTTTTAAGCTCACTTTTGAGCTTCTGGGCCGAAATATAGCCCCACTTCACTTTAAGACTGAAAGACTAGCCAAGACCGTCTTGCGCGCATCGTGATTTTGAGCAACGCCTTCTCGATTTTCCGGAACTTGGGAAATATATTGCAGTCCCGGGGACTCTAAACTAACTCCTGATGGCCTTGGTTTGCAGTGAAATGTACACAGCAAATTTTCTCCAGCAGTCACTTTGGAGCTTCTGGGCCGAAATAGAGCCCCAATTCACTTTAAGACTGAAATAGTAGCCGAGACCGCCTTAGACGCATCGTGATTTTGACCAACTTCGGCTTGAGTTGCCAGAACTTAAGGGATATTTTTTTAGTCCCGCGGACTCTAAACTAACTCATGATGGCCTTGGTTTTCAGTTAAATTGAGAGAGCAAAACTTTTTGAACGCTCACTTTCGAGCTTCTGGGCCGAAATATACAGCCACGTCACTTTAAGACTAAAAGAGTAGCCGAGACTGCTTTACGCGCATCGTGATTTTGACAAACTTCGGCTCGATTTCCAGGGACTTGGGGGATATTTTGATGTCCCGGACACTGTAAACAATCTGCTGATGTGGCTTGGTTTGCGGTGAAATGGACACAGCAAAACTTTTTGAACTTTCACTTTCGAGCTTCTGGGCCGAAATATAGCCCCAGTTCACTTTAAGAATCAAAGAGTTGCCGAGACCGCCTTACGCGCATCGTGGTTTTGACAAAGTTCGGCTCGATTTCCCCGAACTTGGGCGATATTTTCCAGGCCCGAGGAGTCTAAACTAACTCCTGATGGCCTTGGTTTGCAGTGAAATGAACACAGCAAAACTTTTTGAACTTTCATTTTCTAGCTTCTCGCCCGAAATATAGCCCCAGTTCACTTTAAGAATCAAAGAGTAGCCGAGACCGCCTTACGCGCATCGTGATTTTGACAAAATTCGGCTCGATTTCCCCGCACTTGGGCGATATTTTCCAGTCCCGAGCAGTCTAAACTAACTCCTGATGGCCTTGGTTTGCAGTGAAATGAACAAGGTAACAGTTTTTGAACGCTTATTTTCGAGCTTCTGGGATGAAATATAGCCCCACTTCACTTTAAGACTCAAAGAGTAGGCGAGACCGCCTTACGCGAATCGTGATTTTGAGCAACTTCCGCTCGATCTTCTAGAATTTTGGCGATAGTTTCAAGTCCCGGGGACTCTAAAGTAACTCCTGATGGCCTTGGTTTGATGTGAAATGGACGCAGGAAAACTTTTTGAACGCTCAGTTTCGAGCTTCTGGGCAGAAATACAACCGTACTTCACTTTAAGACTGAAATAGTAGCCGAGACCTCCCTACGAGCATCGTGATTTTGACCCAGTTCAGCTCGATTTCCCGGAACTTGGGGGATATTTTCCAGTCCGGGGGACTTTAAACTAACTCCTGATGGCGTTGGTTTGAAGTTAAATGCACAAAGCGTAACTTTTTAAAGGTTCACTTTCGAGCTTCAGGGCCGAAATATAGCCCCACTTTACTTTAAGACTGAAAGAGTAGCCGAGACCGTCTTCCGCGCACCGTGATTTTGACTACCTTCCGTTGGATTTCCCGGAACTTCGGTGATATATTCCAGTCCCGGGGACTCTAAACTAACTGCTGATGGCCTTGGTTTGCAGTGAAATGGACACAGCACATTTTTTTGAACGCTCACTTTCGAGCTTCTCGGCCGAAATATAGCCCTACTTCACTTTAAGACTGAAAGAGTAGCCGAGACCGCCTTACGCGCATCGTAATTTTGACCAACTTCGGCTCGATTTGCCGGAAGTTGGCGAATATTTTCAATTCCCAGGGAAGCTAAACTAACTTCCGATGGCCTTAGTTTGCAGTTAAATGGACACAGCAAAACTTTTTGAACGCTCACTTTCGAGCTTATTGCTCGAAATATAGCCCCACTTAACTTTAAGACTGAAAGACTAGCCGAGACCGCCTTACGCCCATCGTAATTTTGACCAACTTCGGCTCGATTTCCCGGAACTTGGGGGAAATTTTCCAGTCCCGCGGACTCTAAAGTAATTCCTGATGGCCTTGCTTTGGAGTGAAATGGACACAGCCAAACTTTTTGAACGTTCACTTTCGAGCTTCCTGGCCGAAATATAGCCCCACTTCACTTTAAGACTGAAAGAGTAGCCGGCACCGCGTTACGTGCATGGTAATTTTGTCGAGCTTCGGCTTGATTTCCTGGGACTTGGGGGATATTTTCCAGTCCCGGAAGCTCTAAACTAACTCCTGAATGCCTTGGTTTTTAGTCAAATGGACACAGGTAAAAGGAGCGCACGCTCGGTTTCCAGGTTGTAGGCCGAAATATAGCCCCACTTTATTTTAAGACTGAAAGTGTACACGAAACCGCCTTAAGCGCATCCAAATTTTTAGCCACTATCGCTCGATATGCCAAAGCTTGGGGGATATTTTCCAGTCCCGGGGACTCTACCCTAACTCTTGATGGCCTTAGTTTTCAGTAAAATGGTCACAGGTAACAGGAGTGCACGCTCGGTGTCGAGCTTCTAGGCCGAAATGTAGCCCCAGTTCATTTTAAGACTGAAAGAGTAAACGAAACTGCCGTACGCCTATCGTAATTTTAAGAAAGTATGGCTCAATTTGCCGAAACTTGGAGGATAGCTTCCAGTCTCGAGGATTCTAAACTATCTCCTGATGGACATAGTTCTTAGTGAAATGGACACAGGTAAAAGGAGAGCACGCTCGTTGTCGAGCTTGTAGAACCGAAATATAGCCCCACTTCATTTTCGGAGTAAACGAGTAGCCAAGACCGCCTTACGCGTATCGTGATTTTGAGCATCTTTGGCTCGATTTGCCGGAATTCGGGGAATATTTTCCAGTCCCGAGGACTCAATGTTAACTCCTGATGAACTTAGTTTTCAGTGAAATGTACACAGGCAAAAGGAGCGCACGCTCGGTGTTGAGCTTCTCGGCCGAAATATAGCCCCCCTTCGTTTTAAGACTGAAAGAGTAGCCGAGACCGCCTTACGCGCATCGTGATTTTGAGCAACTTTGGCTCGATCTGCCAGAATTTGGGAAATATTTTCCAGTCCCAAGGACTCTAAACTAACTCCTGATGGCCGAAGATGTCAGTGAAATGGACACAGGTAAAATTAGCGCACGCCCGGTCTCGAGCTTCTAGGTCGAAATATAGCCCCCTTTAATTTTAAGACTGAAAGAGTAGCCGAGACCGCCTTACGCGCATCGTGATTTTGGGCCACTTTTGCTCGATTTCCCGGAAGTTGGCGAATAATTTAAAGTCCCGGGGACGCTAAACTAACTTCCGATGACCTTGGTTTGCAGTTTAATGAACACAGAAAAACATTTCGAACGCTCACCTTCGAGCTTCAGTGCCGCAATATAGCCCTACTTAAATTTAAGACTGAAAGAATAACCGAGAGCCCGTTAGGCGCATCGTAATTTTCATCAACTTCGGCGCCATTTACTGGAGCTTGGAGAATATTTTCCAGTTCCGGGGACTCTAACTAACTCCTGATTGCCTTGGTTTGCAGTGAAATGGACACAGCAAAGCTTTTTGAACGCTCACTTTCGAGCTTGTGGGCCGAAATATGGCCATACTTCACTTTAAGACTCAAACAGTAGCCGAGACCACGTTTCGCGCATCGTGATTTTGATCAACTTCGGCTCGATTTCCCGGAACTTGCGAAATATTTTGCAGTCCCGGGGACTCTAAACTAACTCGTGCTGGTCTTGGTTTGCAGTGAAAGGGAAACAGAAAAAGTTTTTGAACGCATACTTTCGAGCTTCTGGACCGAAATAGAACCCCACTTCACTTGAAGACTGAAAGAGTAGCCGAGACCGCCTTACGTGCATCGTGATTTTGAGCAACTTCGGCTCGATTTGCCGGAACTAAGGGGATATATTCCAGTTCTGAGGACTCTAAACTAATTCCTGATGGCCTTGGTTTGCAGTAAAATGGAGCCAGCAAAACTTTTTCAACGCTCAATTTCGAGCTTCTTGGCCAAAATATAGCCCCCCATTACTTTAACACTGAAAGAGTAGCCGAGACCCCCTTACGTGCATTGTGATTTTGACAAGCTTCGGGTTGATTTCCCGGAACTTGGGGGATATTTTGCAGTCCCGCGGACTCTCAACTAACTCCTGCTTGTCTTGGTTTGCAGTGAAATGGACACAGCGAAGGTTTTTGAACGCTCACTCTCGAGCTTCTGGGCCGAAATAGAGCCCCATTTTACTTTAGGACTGAAAGAGTAGGCGAGACCGTCTTGAGCGAATCGTGATTTTGAGCAATTTCGCGTTTATTTCCCGAAACTTACGGGATATATTCCAGTCAAATGGACTCTACAGTTACTCCTGATGGCCTTGGTTTTCAGTGAAATGGACAGAGCACAACTTTGGAGCTTCTGGGCAAAAATATAGCCCCACTTTACTTTAAGACTGAAAGAGTAGATGAGACCGCTTTACGCGCATCGTAATTTTGACGAACTTCCAATGGATTTCCCGGAACTTGGGGGATATTTTGCAGTCCCTTGGACGCTAAACTAAGTCCTGATGGCCTTGTTTTGAAGTCAAATAGACACAAGAAAACTTTTTGAACGCTCACTTTCTAGCTTGTGGGCCGAAATATAGCCACACTTGACTTTAGGACTGACACAGTAGCCGAGACCACGTTACGCGCATCATGAATTTGATCAACTTCGGCTGGATTTCCCGGGACTTGGGGGATATGTTCCAGTACCGGGGACTCTAAACTAACTCCTGATGGGCTTGGTTTGCATTGAAATGGACACAGCACAATTTTTTGAACGCACACTTTCGAGATTCTGGGCCGAAATATAGCCCCACTTCACTTAAGACTGAAAGAGTAGCCGAGACCGCCTTGCTCGCATCGTGAGTTTGACAAACTTCCGGTCGATATTCCGGAACTTGGGGGATATTTTCCAGTCCCAGGAACTCTAAACTAACTCCGCATGGCCTTGGTTTGCAGTGAAATGGACAGAGCAAAACTTTTTGAACGCTCACCTTCGAGCTTCCTAGCCGAAATAAAGCCCCACTTTACTTTAAGACTTAAAGAGTAGCCGAGACCACCTTACGCGCATTGTGATTTTGACAAACTTCGGGTGGATCTCCCGGAACCTGGGGAACATTTTCCAGTCCCTTGGACGCGAAACTAAGTCCTGATGGCCTTGTTTTGCAGTGAAATGGACACAGCAAAACTTTTTGAACACTCACTTTCGAGCTTGTGGGCCGAAATATAGCCACACTTTACTTTAAGACTGAAACAGTAGCCGAGACCGAATTTCGCGCATCGTGATTTTGATCAACTTGGGCTCGGTTTCCCGGAACTTGGGGAATATTTTCCAGTCGCGGGGACTCTAAACTAACTTTTGATAGCTTTGGTTTGCAGTGAAATGCACACAGCAAAACTTTTTGAACGCTCACTTTCGAGCTTCTGGACAGAAATATAGCCCCACTTCACTTTAAGACTGAAAGGGTAGCCGAGACCGCTTTGGGAGCATCGTGATTTTGACCAACTTCAGCTCGATTTACCGGAACTTGGGGAATATTTTCCAGTCCCAGGGACGCTAAACTAACTGGTGATGGCCTTGTTTTTGAGTCAAAGAACACAGCAAAACTTTTTGAAGGCTCACTTTCGGGCTTCTGGGCCGAAATATAGCCCCACTTCACTTTAAGACTGAAGAAGTAGCCGATACCGCATTTCGCGCATCGTGATTTTGATCAACTTCGGTTCGATTCCGCGGAACTTGGGCAATATTTTTCAGTCCCGGGGACTCTAAACTAACCCCTGATTGTCTTGGTTTGCAGTTAAATGGACACAGCAAAACTTTTTGAACGCTCACTTTCGGGCTTCTGGCCCGAAATATAGCCCCACTTCACTTTAAGACAGAAAGAGTAGCCGAGACCACTTTAGGGCCATCGTGATTTTGAGCAACCTCGGCTCAATTTCCCGGACCTTGGGGCATATTTTCTTGTCCCGGGGTCGCTAAACTACCTGCTGATGGCCTTGGTTTGCGGTGAAATGAACACAGGAAAACTTTTTGAACTTTCACTTTCTAGCTTCTCGGCCGAAATATAGCCCCAGTTCACTTTAAGAATCAAAGAGTAGCCGAGACCGCCTTACGCGCATTGTGATTTTGACAAAATTCGGCTCGATTTCCCCGAACTTGGCCGATATTTTCCAGGCCCGAGCAGTCTAAACTAACTCCTGATGGCCTTGGTTTGCAGTGAAATGAACAAGGTAACACTTTTTGAACGCTTATTTTCGAGTTTCTGGGATGAAATATAGCCCCACTTCACTTTAAGACTGAAAGAGTAGGCGAGACCGCCTTACGCGCATCATGATTTTGAGGAACTTCCGCTCCATTTTCTAGAATTTTGGCGATATTTTCAAGTCCCGGGGACTCTAAAGTAACTCCTGATGGCCTTGGTTTGATGTGAAATGGACGCAGGAAAACTTTTTGAACGCTCAGTTTCGAGCTTCTGGGCCGAAATACAACCGTACTTCATTTAAGACTGAAATAGTAGCCGAGTCCTCCCTAGGAGCATCGTGATTTTGACCCAGTTCAGCTCGATTTCCCGGAACTTGGGGGATATTTTCCAGTCCGGGGGACTTTAAACTAACTCCTGATGGCCTTGCACAAAGCGTAACTTTTTAAAGGTTCACTTTCGAGCTTCTGGGCCGAAATATAGCCCCACTTTACTTTAAGACTGAAAGAGTAGCCGAGACCGTCTTACGCGCACCGTGATTTTGACCAACTTCCGTTGGATTTCCCGGAACTTCGGGGATATATTCCAGTCCCGGGGACTCTAAACTAACTGCTGATGGCCTTGGTTTGCAGTGAAATGGACACAGCACATTTTTTTTGAACGCTCACTTTCGAGCTTCTCGGCCGAAATATAGCCCTACTTCACTTTAAGACTGAAAGAGTAGCCGAGACCGCCTTACGCGCATCGTAATTTTGACCAACTTCGGCTCGATTTGCCGGAAGTTGGCGAATATTTTCAATTCCCAGGGAAGCTAAACTAACTTCCGATCGCCTTAGTTTGCAGTTAAATGGACACAGGACAACTTTTTGAACGCTCACTTTCGAGCTTATTGCTCGATATATACCGCGACTTAACTTTAAGACTGAGAGAGTAGCCGAGACCGCCTTACGCGCATCGTGATTTTGGGATATTTCGGCTCGATTTCCCGGAAATAGGAAAATATTTTTCAGTCCTGGGGACTCTAAACTAATTCCTCATGGCCTTGGTTTTCAGTGAAATGGACACAGGAACACTTTTTGAACGCGCACTTTCGAGCTTGCTGGCCGAAATATAGCCCTACTTCTTTTTAAGACTGAAAGAGTAGGCGGGAGCGCCTTACGCGCATTGGATTTTGAGGATCTTCGGCTCGATCTGGCGAAACTTGGGAGATATTTTCCAGTCCCAAAGTCTCTAAACTCACTCCTGATTGTCTAAGATGTGATTGAAAAAGACACAAAAATTTTTGAAGCCTTACTTTCGAGCTTCTGGAGTTAAATCTAAGCCCACTTTACCTTAAGACTGAAAGAGCAGCCGAGACCCCCTTAAGTGCATCGTGATTTTGACTAACTTCGGGTGGATTTCCCGTAACTTGGGGGATATTTCCAGTTCCTTTGCCGCTAAACTAAGTCGTGATGGCCTTGTTTTGCAGTGAAATGGACACAGCAAAACTTTTTAAACACTCAGTTTCGAGCTTCTGGGCCGAAATATTGCCCCAATTCACTTTAAGACTGAAAGAGTAGCCGAGACCGCCCTACGCGCGTCCTGATTTGACCAACTTCGGTTAAATTTCACGGAACTTGGGGGATATTTTCCAGTCCCGGGGACTCTAAACTGAGCCCCGACGTCCTTCGTCTGCAGTAAAATGGACACGGCAAAACTTTTTGAACGCTCACTTTGAGCTTCTGAAACGAAATATAGCTCCACTTCACTTTAAGAGTGAAAGACTAGCCGAGACCGCCTTACGCCCATCGTAATTTTGACCAACTTCGGTTCGATTTCCCGAAACTTGGGGGATATTTTCTAGTCCCGCGGACTCTAAAGTAACTCGTGATGGACTTGCTCTGGAGTGAAATGGACACAGCACAACTTTTTGAACGCTCACTTTCGAGCTTCTGGGGCGAAATATTGCTCCAGTTCACTTTAAGAATGAAAGAGTAACCGGGACCGCCTTACGCGCATCGTGGTTTTGACCAACTTTGGCTCGATTTCCCGGGAAATGGGGGATATTTTCCCGTACCGGGGACTCTAAACTAACTCCTGATTTCCTCGGTTTGCAGTGAAATGGACACAGCACAACTTTTTGAACGCTCACTTTTGAGCTTCTGGGCCGAAGCATAGCCCTACTTCACTTTAAGACTGAAAGACTAGCCGAGACCGCCTCACGCGCATCGTGATTTTGGGCTACTTGGGCCCGATTTCCCGGAACTTGGGAGATAATTGCCAGTCCCGGGCACTCTAAACTAATTCCTGATGGCCTTGGTTTTCAGTGAAATGGACACAGCCAAACTTTTTGAACGTTCACTTTCGAGCTTCTGGGCCTAAATATAGCCCCACTTCACTTTAAGACTGAAAGAGTAGTCGGCACCGCCTTACGCGCATGGTAATTTTGTCCAACTTCGGCTTGATTTCCTGGGACTTGGGGGATATTTTTCAGTCCCGGAAGCTCTAAACTAACTCCTGAATGCCTTGCTTTTTAGTGAAATGGACACAGGTAAAAGGAGCGCACGCTCGGTTTCCAGGTTGTAGGCCGAAATATAGCCCCACTTTATTTTAAGACTGAAAGTGTACACGAAACCGCCTTAAGCGCATCCAAATTTTTAGCCACTATCGCTCGATATGCCAAAGCTTGGGGGATATTTTCCAGTCCCGGGGACTCTACCCTAACTCTTGATGGCCTTAGTTTTCAGTAAAATGGTCACAGGTAACAGGAGCGCACGCTCGGTGTCGAGCTTCTAGGCCGAAATGTAGCCCCAGTTCATTTTAAGACTGAAAGAGTAAACGAAACTGCCGTACGCCTATCGTAATTTTAAGAAAGTATGGCTCAATTTGCCGAAACTTGGAGGATAGCTTCCAGTCTCGAGGATTCTAAACTATCTCCTGATGGACTTAGTTCTTAGTGAAACGGACACAGGTAAAAGGAGAGCACGCTCGGTGTCGAGCTTGTAGAACCGAAATATAGCCCCACTTCATTTTCGGAGTAAACGGGTAGCCGAGACCGCCTTAGGCGCATCGTGATTTTGAGCATCTTTGGCTCGATTTGCCGGAATTCGGGGAATATTTTCCAGTCCCGAGGACTCTATGTTAACTGCTGATGAACTTAGTTTTCAGTGATATGTACACAGGCAAAAGGAGCGCACGCTCGGTGTTGAGCTTGTCGGCCGAAATATACCCCCACTTCATTTCAAGACTGAAAGAGTAGCCGAGACCGCCTTACGCGCATCGTGATTTTGAGCAACTTTGGCTCGATCTGCCAGAATTTGGGAAATATTTTCCACTCCCAAGGACTCTAACCTAACTGCTGATGGCCTAAGATGTCAGTGAAATGGACACAGGTAAAATTAGCGCACGCCCGGTCTCGAGCTTCTAGGTCGAAATATAGCCCCCCTTAATTTTAAGACTGAAAGAGTAGCCGAGACCGCCTTACGCGCATCGTGATTTTGGGCCAGTTTTGCTCGATTTCCCGCAAGTTGGCGAATAATTTAAAGTCCCGGGGACGCTAAACTAACTCCCGATGACCTTGGTTTGCAGTTTAATGAACACAGCAAAACATTCTGAACGCTCACCTTCGAGCTTCAGTGCCGCAATATAGCCCTACTTAAATTTAAGACTGAAAGAATAACCGAGAGCCCGTTACGCGCATCGTAATTTTCATCAACTTCGGCGCCATTTCCTGGAACTTGGAGAATATTTTCCAGTTTCGGGGACCCTAAACAAACTCCTGATTGCCTTGGTTTGCAGTGAAATGGACACAGCAAAGCTTTTTGAACGCTCACTTTCGAGCTTGTGGGCCTAAATATAGCCACACTTCACTTTAAGACTGAAACAGTAGCCGAGACCGCGTTAGGCGCTTCGTGATTTTGAGCAACTTCTGCTCGCTTTCCTGGAACTTGGGGAATATCTTCCAGTCCCGGGGACTCTAAACTAACTCGTGATGGCCATGGTTTGCAGTGAAATTCACACAGCACAAGTTTTTGAACGAACACTTTCGAGCTTTTAGGCCAAAATATAGTCCCACATCACTTACGACTTAAAGAGTAGCCGAGACCGGCGTGCGCGCATTGTGATTTTGACCAACTTCGGGTCGATATTCCGGAACTTGGGGGATATTTTCCAGTCCCAGGGACTCTAAACTAACTGTTGATGGCCTTGGTTTGCAGTGAAATGGAGACAGCAAAACTTTTTGAACGCTCACCTTCAAGCTTCTGGGCCGAAATATAGCCCACTTTACTTTAATACTGAAAAAGTAGCCGAGACCGCCTTACGCGCATCGTGATTTTGACAAACTTCGGGTGGATTTCCCGGAACTTGGAGGATATTTTCCAGTCCCTTGGACGCTAAACTAGGTGCCGATGGCCTTGTTTTGCAGTGAAATGGACACAGCAAAGCTTTTTGAACGTTTACTTTCGAGGTTGTGGGCCGAAATATAGCCATACTTCACTTTAAGACTCAAACAGTAGCCGAGACCACGTTTCGCGCATCGTGATTTTGATCAACTTGGGCTCGATTTCCCGGAACTTGCGAAATATTTTGCAGTCCCGGGGACTCTAAACTAACTCGTGCTGGTCTTGGTTTGCAGTGAAACGGAAACAGAAAAAGTTTTTGAACGCATACTTTCGAGCTTCTGGACCGAAATAGAACCCCACTTCACTTGAAGACTGAAAGACTAGCCGAGACCGCCTTACGTGCATCGTGATTTTGAGCAACTTCGGCTCGATTTGCCGGAACTAAGGGGATATATTCCAGTTCTGAGGACTCTAAACTAATTCCTGATGGCCTTGGTTTGCAGTAAAATAGACCCAGCAAAACTTTTTGAACGCTCAATGTCGAGCTTCTGGGCCAAAATATAGCCCCCCATTACTTTAACACTGAAAGAGTAGCCGAGACCGCCTTACGCGCATCGTGATTTTGACAAACTTCGGATCGATTTCCCGAAACCTGGGGGATATTTTCCAGTCCCAGGGACTCTCAACTAACTCCTGCTTGTCATGGTTTGCAGTGAAATGGACACAGCGAAAGTTTTTGAACGCTGACTCTCGAGCTTCTGGGCCGAAATACAGCCCCATTTTACTTTAAGACTGAAAGAGTAGGCGAGACCGTCTTGAGCGAATCGTGATTTTGAGCAATTTCACGTTTATTTCCCGAAACTTGGGGGATATATTCCAGTCAAAGGGACTCTACAGTAACTCCTGATGGCCTTGGTTTTCAGTGAAATGGACAGAGCACAACTTTGGAGCTTCTGGGCAGAAATATAGCCCCACTTTACTTTAAGACTGAAAGAGTAGATGAGACCGCCTTCCGCGCATCGTAATTTTGACGAACTTCCAATGGATTTCCCGGAACTTGGGGGATATTTTGCAGTCCCTTGGACGCTAAACTAAGTCCTAATGGCCTTGTTTTGAAGTCAAATGGACACAACAAAACTTTTTGAACCCTCACTTTCTAGCTTGTGGGCCGAAATATAGCCACACTTCACTTTAGGACTGACACAGTAGCCGAGACCACGCTACGCGCATCATGAATTTGATCAACTTCGGCTCGATTTCCCGGGACTTGGGGGATATTCTCCAGTCCCGGGGACTCTAAACTAACTTCTGATAGCCTTGGTTTGCACTGAAAGTGACAGAGGAAAACTTTTTAAACATTCACTTTCGAGCTTCTGGGCCGAAATATAGCCCCACTTCATTTTAAGACTGAAAGAGTAGCCGAGACCACCTTACGCACATCGTGATTTTGACCAACTTCGGCTGGATTTACCGGAACTTGGGGGACATTTTCCAGTCCCTAGGACTCTTAAGTAACCCCTGATGGCCTTCGTTTCCATTGAAATGAATACAGCAAAACTTTTTGAACGCTCACTTTTGAGCTTCTGGGCCGAAATAAAGCCCCACTTCACTTTAAGACTGAAAGAGTAGCCGAGACCGTCTTACGCGCATCGTGATTTTGACCAACGTCTTCTCAATTTTCCGGAACTTGGGAAATACATTCCACTCCCGGGGACTCTAAACTAACTACTGATAGCCTTGGTTTGCAGTGAAATAGACACAGTAATTTTTTTTGAGCTTTGAGCTTGTGGGCCGAAATAGAGCCCCACTTCACTTTAAGACTGAAGGAGTAGCCGACATCGCCTTAAGCGCACCGTGATTTTGACCAACTTCGGCTCGATTTGCCGGAACTTGGGGGATATTTTCCAGTCCCGGGGACTCTAAACTAACTCCTGATTGTCTTGGTTTTCAGTGAAATGGACACAGCGAAAGTTTTTGAACGCTCACTCTCGAGCTTCTGGACCGAAATATAGCCCCACTTTACTTTAAGAACTGAGAGAGTAGCCGAGACCGTCTTCCGCAAATCGTGATTTTGACCAACTTCGGGTCGGTTTCCCGCAACTTGGGGGATATATTCCATTTCCGCGGGCTCTAAACTAACTCCTGATGGCCTTGGTTTTCAGTGAAATGGGCAAAGGAAAGCTTTTTGAACACTCTCTTTGTAGCTTCTGGGCCGAAATAGAATCCCACCTCACTTTCAGACTGAAATAGTAGCCGAGACCGCCTCACGCGCATCGTGAGTTAGACCAAGTTCAGCTCGATTTCACGCAACTTTTGGGATATTTTCCAGTCCGGGTGACTCTAAACTAACTCCGGATGGCCTTGGTTTGCACTGAAATGCGCACAGCATAAATTTTTGAGCGCCCACTTTGAAGCTTCTGGGCCGAAATATACCCCCACTACACTTTAAGACTGAAAGAGTAGCCGAGATCGCCTTGCGCGCATCGTGATTTTAACCATTTTCGGATCGATTTCTCGGAACTTGGGGGATATTTTCCAGTCCCGGGGACTCTAAACTAACTCCTGATCGCCTTGCTATGCATTGAAATGGACACAGCAAAACTTTTTGAAGGCTCACTTTTGAGCTTCTGGGCCGAAATATAGCTCCACTTCACTTTAAGACTGAAAGAGTAGCCGACACCGCATTTCGCGCATCGTGATTTTGATTAACTTCGGTTCGATTCCCCGGAACTTGGGCAATATTTTTCAGTCCCGGGGACTCTAAACTAACCGGTGATGGCCTTGGTTTGCGGTGAAATGGACACAGCAAAACTTTTTGAACGCTCACTTTCGGGCTTCTGGCCCGAAATATAGCCCCACTTCACTTTAAGACAGAAAGAGTAGCCGAGACCACATTAGGGGCATCGTGATCTTGACCAACCTCGGCTCAATTTCCCGGACCTTAGGGCATATTTTCTTGTCCCGGGGACGCTAAACTAACTCCTGATGGCCTTGGTTTGCAGTGAAATGAACACAGCAAAACTTTTTGAACGCTCACTTTCGAGCTTATTGCTCGAAATATAGCCCCACTTAACTTTAAGACTGAAAGAGTAGCCGAGACCGCCTTACGCGCATCGTGATTTTGGGATACTTCGGCTCGATTTCCCGGAAATAGGGAAATATTTTCCAGTCCCGGGGACTCCAAACTAACTCCTTATGCCCTTGGTTTCCAGTGAAATGGACACAGGAACACTTTTTGAACGCGCACTTTCGAGCTTGCTGGCCGAAATATAGCCCTACTTCTTTTTAAGACTGAAAGAGTAGGCGGGAGCGCCTTACACGCATTGTGATTTTGAGGATCTTCGGCTCGACCTGGCGAAACTTGGGAGATATTTTCCAGTCCCAAAGTCTCTAAACTCACTCCTGATTGTCTAAGATGTGAGTGAAATAGACACAAAAATTTTTGAAGCCTTACTTTCGAGCTTCTGGAGTTAAATCTAAGCCCACTTTACCTTAAGACTGAAAGAGTAGCCGAGACTCCCTTAAGCGCATCGTGATTTTGACTAACTTCGGGTGGATTTCCCGTAACTTGGGGGATATTTCCAGTTCCTTTGACGCTAAGCTAAGTCGTGATGGCCTTGGTTTGCAGTGAAATGGACACAGCAAAACTTTTTAAACACTCAGTTTCGAGCTTCTGGGCCGAAATATTGCCCCAATTCATTTTAAGAGTGAAAGAGTAGCCGAGACCGCCTTACGCCCATCGTAATTGTGACCAACTTCGGCTCGATTTCCCGGAACTTGGGGGATATTTTCCAGTCACGCGGACTCTAAAGTAACTCCTGATGGCCTTGCTCTGAAGTGAAATGGACACAGCACAACTTTTTGAACGCTCACTTTCGAGCTTCTGGGGGAAAATATTGCCCCAGTTCACTTTAAGAATGAAAGAGTAACCGGGACCGCCTTACGCGCATCGTGATTTTGACCAACTTTGGCTCGATTTCCCGGGAAATGGGGGATATTTTCTGGTACCGGGGACTCTAAACTAACTCCTGATTTCCTCAGTTTGCAGTGAAATGGACACAGCACAACTTTTTGAACGCTCACTTTTGAGCTTCTGGGCCGAGCATAGCCCTACTTCACTTTAAGACTGAAAGACTAGCCGAGACCGCCTTACGCGCATCGTGATTTTGGGCTACTTCGGCCCGATTTCCCGGAACTTGGGAGATAATTGCCAGTCCCGGGCACTCTAAACTAATTCCTGATGGCCTTGGTTTTCAGTGAAATGGACACAGCCAAACTTTTTGAACGTTCACTTTCGAGTTCTGGGCCGAAATATAGCCCCTTTTCACTTTAAGACTGAAAGAGTAGCCGGGACCGCCTTACGCGCATGGTAATTTTGTCGAACTTCGTCTTGATTTCCTGGGACTTGGGAAATATTTTCCAGTCCCGGAAGCTCTAAACTAACTCCTAAATGCCTTGGTTTTTAGTGAAATGGACACAGGTAAAAGGAGCGCACGCTCCGTTTCCAGGTTGTAGGCCGAAATATAGCTCCACTTTATTTTAAGACAAAGTGTACACGAAACCGCCTTAAGCGTATCGAAATTTTTAGCCACTATGGCTCGATATGCCAAAACTTGGGGGATATTTTCCAGTCCCAAGGACTCTAAACTAACTCCTGATGGCCTAAGATGTCAGTGAAATAGACACAGGTAAAATTAGCGCACGCCCGGTCTCGAGCTTCTAGGGCGAAATATAGCCCCCCTTAATTTTAAGACTGAAAGAGTAGCCGAGACCGCCTTACGCGCATCGTGATTTTGGGCCAGTTTTGCTCGATTTCCCGCAAGTTGGCGAATAATTTAAAGTTCCGGGGACGCTAAACTAACTCCCGATGACCTTGGTTTGCAGTTTAATGAACACAGCAAAACATTCTGAACGCTCACCTTCGAGCTTCAGTGCCGCAATATAGCCCTACTTAAATTTAAGACTGAAAGAATAACCGAGAGCCCGTTACGCGCATCGTAATTCTCATCAACTTCGGCGCCATTTCCTGGAGCTTGGAGAATATTTTCCAGTTCGGGGACTCTAAACTAACTCCTGATTGCCTTGGTTTGCAGTGAAATGGACACAGCAAAGCTTTTTGAACGCTCACTTTCGAGCTTGTTGGCCTAAATATAGCCACACTTCACTTCAAGACTGAAACAGTACCCGAGACCGCGTTACGCGCAAAGTGATTTTGAGCAACTTCGGCTCGATTTCCCGGAACTTGCGAAATATTTTCCAGTCCCGGGGACTCTAAACTAACTCGTGCTAGTCTTGGTTTGCATGGAAACGGAAACAGAAAGAGTTTTTGAACGCATACTTTCGAGCTACTGGATCGAAATAGAACCCCACTTCACGTGAAGACTGAAAGAGTAGCCGAGACCGCCTTACGTGCATCGTGATTTTGAGCAACTTCGGCTCGATTTGCCGGAACTAAGGGGATATATTCCAGTTCTGAGGACTCTAAACTAATTCCTGATGGCCATGGTTTGCAGTAAAATACACCCAGCAAAAATTTTGAACGCTCAATGTCGAGCTTCTTGGCCAAAATATAGCCCCCCATTACTTTAACACTGAAAGAGTAGCCGAGACCGCCTTACGTGCATCGTGATTTTGACAAACTTCGGGTTGATTTCCCGGAACTTGGGGGATATTTTGCAGTCCCGGGGACTCTCAACTAACTCCTGCTTGTCTTGGTTTGCAGTGAAATGGACACAGCGAAAGTTTTTGAACGCTGACTCTCGAGCTTCTGGGCCGAAATACAGCCCCATTTTACTTTAAGACTGAAAGAGTAGGCGAGACCGTCTTGAGCGAATCGTGATTTTAACCAATTTCGCGTTTATTTCCCGAAACTTGGGGGATATACTCCAGTCAAAGGGACTCTACAGTAACTCCTGATGGCCTTGGTTTTCAGTGAAATGGACAGAGCACAACTTTGGAGCTTCTGGGCAGAAATATAGCCCCACTTTACTTTAAGACTGAAAGAGTAGATGAGACCGCCTTCCGCGCATCGTAATTTTGACGAACTTCCAATGGATTTCCCGGAACTTGGGGGATATTTTCCAGTCCTGGGGACTCTAAACTAACTCCTGATTGTCTTGGTTTTCAGTGAAATGGACACAGCGAAACTTTTTGAACGCTCACTCTCGAGCTTCTGGACCGAAATATAGCCCCACTTTACTTTAAGACTAAAAGAGTAGCCGAGACCGTCTTGCGCAAATCGTGATTTTGACCAACTTCGGGTTGGTTTCCCGAAACTTGCGGGATATATTCCATTTCCGCGGGCTCTAAACTAACTCCTGATGGTCTTGGTTTTCAGTGAAATGGACAAAGGAAAGCTTTTTGAACACTCTCTTTGTAGCTTCTGGGCCGAAATAGAATCCCACTTCACTTTCAGACTGAAATAGTAGCCGAGACCGCCTCACGCGCATCGTGAGTTAGACCAAGTTCAGCTCGATTTCACGCAACTTTTGGGATATTTTCCAGTCCGAGGGACTCTAAACTAACTCCTGATTGCCTTGGTTAGCACTGAAATGCGCACAGGATAAATTTTTGAGCGCCCACTTTGGAGCTTCTGGGCCGAAATATAGCCCCACTTCACTATAAGACTGAAAGAGTAGCCGAGATCGCCTTACGCGCATCGTGATTTTGACCATTTTCGGATCGATTTCTCGGAAGTTGGGGGATATTTTCCAGTCCCGGGATCTCTAAACTAACTCCTGATCGCCTTGCTTTTCATTGAAATGGACACAGCAAAACTTTTTGAACGCTCACTTTCGAGCTTGTGGGCCGAAATATAGGCACACTTGACTTTAAGACTGAAACAGTAGCCGACACCACGTTACGCGCATCATGAATTTGATCAACTTCGGCTGGATTTCCCGGGACTTAGGGGATATGTTCCAGTCCCGGGGACTCTAAACTAACTCCTGATGGCCTTGGTTTGCATTGAAATGGACACAGCACAATTTTTTGAACGCACACTTTCGAGATTCTGGGCCGAAATATAGCCCCACTTCACTTAAGACTGAAAGAGTAGCCGAGACCGCCTTGCTCGCATCGTGCGTTTGACAAACTTCCGGTCGATATTCCGGAACTTGGGGGATATTTTCGAGTCCTAGGAACTCTAAACTAACTCCTCATGGCCTTGGTTTGCAGTGAAATGGAGAGAGGAAAACTTTTTGAACGCTCACCTTCGAGCTTCCTGGCCGAAATAAAGCCCCACTTTACTTTAAGACTTAAAAAGTAACCGAGACCACCTTACGCGCATTGTGATTTTGACAAACTTCGGTTTGATCTCCCGGAACTTGAGGAACATTTTCCAGTCCCTTGGACGCTAAACTAAGTCCTGGTGGCCTTGTTTTGCAGTGAAATGGACACAACAAAACTTTTTGAACGCTCACTTTCGAGCTTGTGGGCCGAAATATAGCCACACTTTACTTTAAGACTGAAACAGTAGCCGAGACCGAATTTCGCGCATCGTGATTTTGATCAACTTGGGCTCGCTTTCCCGGACCTTGGGGAATATTTTCCAGTCCCGGGGACCCTAAACTAACTTTTGATAGCTTTGGTTTGCAGTGAAATGCACACAGCAAAACTTTTTGAACGCTCACTTTCGAGCTTCTGGACAGAAATATAGCCCCACTTCACTTTAAGACTGAAAGGGTACTCGAGACCGCTTTGGGAGCATCATGATTTTGACCAACTTCAGCTCGATTTACCGGAACTTGGGGAATATTTTCCAGTCCCAGGGACGCTAAACTAACTCGTGATGGCCTTGTGTTTCAGTCAAAGAACACAGCAAACTTTTTGAAGGCTCACTTTCGAGCTTCTGGGCCGAAATATAGCCCCACTTCACTTTAAGACAGAAAGAGTAGCCGATACCGCATTTCGCGCATCGTGATTTTGATCAACTTCGGTTCGATACCCCGGAACTTTGGCAATATTTTTCAGTCCCGGGGACTCTAAACTAACTCCTGATGGCGTTGGTTTGCAGTGAAATGGACACAGCAAAACTTTTTGAACGCTCACTTTCGGGCTTCTCGCCCGAAATATAGCCTCACTTCACTCTAAGACTGAAAGAGTAGCCGACACTACCTTACGCAAATCGTGATTTTGACCAACTTCGGCTCGATTTCCCGGAAGCTGGGGGATATTTTCCAGTCCCGAGGACTCTAAACTAGCTCGTGATGGCTTTGGTTTGCAGTCAAATAAACACAGGCAAACTTTTTGAACGCTCACTTTCAAGCTCCTGGGCAGGAATAAAGCCTCACTTCACTTTAAGACTGAAACAGTAAGCGAGACCGCCTAACGCGCACCGTGATTTTGACCAACTTCGGTTAAACTTCCCTGAACTCGGGGGGAAATTTTCCAGTCCCGAAGACTCTTAAGTAACCCCTGATGGCCTTCGTTTGCATTGAAATGGATACAGCAAAACTTTTTGAAGCTCACTTTTGAGCTTCTGGGCCGAAATATAGCCCCACTTCACTTTAAGACTGAAAGACTAGCCAAGACCGTCTTGCGCGCATCGTGATTTTGGGCAACGTCTTCTCGATTTTCGGGAACTTGGGAAATATATTGCAGTCCCGGGGACTCTAAACTAGCTCCTGATAGCCTTGGGTTGCAGTGAAATGAACACAGCAAATTTTCTGCAGCGCTCACTTTGGAGCTTCTGGGGCGAAATATAGCCCCACTTCACTTTAAGACTGAAAGAGTAGCCGAGGCCGCCTTAGGCGCATCGTGATTTTGACCAACTTCGGCTTGAGTTGCCAGAACTTAAAAGATATTTTCCACTCCCGGGGACTCTAAACTAACTCATGATGGCCTTGCTTTTCAGTGAAATTGAGAGAGCAAAACTTTTTGAACGCTCACTTTCGAGCTTCTGGACCGAAATATAGCCCTACTTCACTTTCAGACTCAAAGAGTAGCCGAGACCACCTTACGCGAATCGTTATTTTGACCAACTTCGTCTCGATTTCGCGGAACTTGGAGGATATTTTCCAGTTCCGGGGACTGTAAACTACTTCCTGAGGGCCCTGCTTTGCAGTGAAATGGGCACAGCATAACTTTTTCAACGCTCACTTTCGAGCTTCTGGGCCAAAATATACAGCCACGTCACTTTAAGACTAAAAGAGTAGCCGAGACTGCTTTACGCGCATCGTGATTTTGACAAACTTCGGCTCGATTTCCCGCAACTTGGGGGATAATTTGATGTCCCGGAGACTGTAAACTATCTCCTGATGTGGCTTGGTTTGCGGTGAAATGGACACAGCAAAACTTTTTGAACTTTCACTTTCGAGCTTCTGGGCCGAAATATAGCCCGAGTTCACTTTAAGAATGAAAGAATAGCCGAGACCGCCTTACGCGCATCGTGATTTTGACCAACTTTGGCTCGATTTCCCAGGAAATGGGGAATATTTTCCGGTACTGGGGACTCTAAAGTAACTCCTGATTGCCTTGGTTTGCGTTGAAATGGAGAGACCAAAACTTTTTCAACGTTCCCTTTCGGGCTTCTGAGCCGAAATATAGCCCCACTTCAGTTTAAGACTGAAAGAGTAGCCGGGACCGTCTTACGCGCATCGTGATTTTGACCAACTTCGGCTGGATTTCCCGAAACTTCGGGGATATATTCAAGTTCCAAGGACTCTAAACTAACCCCTGACGGCCTTGGTCTGCAGTGAAATGGACACAGCAAATTTTTTTGAACGCTTACTTTCGAAATTCTGGGCCGAAATATAGCCCCAATTCACTTTAAGACTGAAATAGTAGCCGAGACCGCCTTAGACGCATCGTGATTTTAACCAACTTCGGCTTGAGTTGCCAGAACTTAAGAGATATTTTTTAGTCCCGCGGACTCTAAACTAACTCATGATAGCCTTGGTTTTCAGTTAAATTGAGAGAGCAAAACTTTTTGAACGCTCACTTTCGAGCTTCTGGGCCGAAATATACAGCCACGTCACTTTAAGACTAAAAGAGTAGCCGAGACTGCTTTACGCGCATCGTGATTTTGACAAACTTCGGCTCGATTTCCAGGGACTTGGGGGATATTTTGATGTCCCGGACACTGTAAACAATCTGCTGATGTGGCTTGGTTTGCGGTGAAATGGACACAGCAAAACTTTTTGAACTTTCACTTTCGAGCTTCTGGGCCGAAATATAGCCCCAGTTCACTTTTAGAATCAAAGAGTAGCCGAGACCGCCTTACGCGCATCGTAATTTTGACAAAATTCGGCTCGATTTCCCCGAACTTGGGCGATATTTTCCAGTCCCGAGGAGTCTAAAGTAACTCCTGATGGCCTTGGTTTGCAGTGAAGTGAACACAGGAAAACTTTTTGAACTTTCATTTTCTAGCTTCTCGCCCGAAATAAAGCCCCGGTTCACTTTAAGAATCAAAGAGTAGCCGAGACCGCCTTACGCGCATCGTGATTTTGACAAAATTCGGCTCGATTTCCCCGAACTTGGCCGATATTTTCCAGTCCCGAGCAGTCTAAACTAACTCCTGATGCCCTTGGTTTGCAGTGAAATGAACAAGGTAACAGTTTTTGAACGCTTATTTTCGAGCTTCTGGGATGAAATATAGCCCCACTTCACTTTAAGACTGAAAGAGTAGGCGAGACCGCCTTAGGCGCATCGTGATTTTGAGCAACTTCCGCTCGATTTTCTAGAATTTTGGCGATATTTTCAAGTCCCGGGGACTCTAAAGTAACTCCTGATGGCCTTGGTTTGATGTGAAATGGACGCAGGAAAACTTTTTGAACGCTCAGTTTCGAGCTTCTGGGCCGAAATACAACCGTACTTCACTTTAGGACTGAAATAGTAGCCGAGACCTCCTTACGAGCATCGTGATTTTGACCCAGTTCAGCTCGATTTCCCGGAACTTGGGGGATATTTTCCAGTCCGGGGGACTTTAAACTAACTCCTGATGGCCTTGGTTTGAAGTTAAATGCACAAAGCGTAACTTTTTAAAGGTTCACTTTCGAGCTTCTGGGCCGAAATATAGCCCCACGTTACTTTAAGACTGAAAGAGTAGCCGAGACCGTCTTACGCGCATCGTGATTTTGACCAACTTCCGTTGGATTTCCCGGAACTTCGGGGATATATTCCAGTCCCGGGGACTCTAAACTAACTGCTGATGGCCTTGGTTTGCAGTGAAATGGACACAGCACATTTTTTTGAACGCTCACTTTCGAGCTTCTCGGCCGAAATATAGCCCTACTTCACTTTAAGACTGAAAGAGTAGCCGAGACCGCCTTACGCGCATCGTAATTTTGACAAACTTCGGCTCGATTTCCCGGAAGTTGGCGAATATTTTCAATTCCCATTGAAGCTAAACTAACTTCCGATGGCCTTAGTTTGCAGTTAAATGGACACAGCAAAACTTTTTGAACGCTCACTTTCGAGCTTATGGGTCGAAATATAGCCCCACTTAACTTTAAGACTGAAAGAGTAGCCGAGACCGCCTTAAGCCCATCGTAATTTTGACCAACTTCGGCTCGATTTCCCGGATCTTCGGGGATATTTTCCTGTCCCGCGCCTCTAAAGTAACTCCTGAAGGCCTTGCTCTGGAGTGAAATGGACACAGCACAACTCTTTGAACGCTCACTTTCGAGCTTCTGGGGGGAAATATTGCCCCAGTTCACTTTAAGAATGAAAGAGTAACCGGGACCGCCTTACGCGCATCGTGATTTTGACCAACTTTGGCTCGATTTCCCGGGAAATGGGGGATATTTTCTGGTACCGGGAACTCTAAACTAACTCCTGATTTCCTCGGTTTGCAGTGAAATGGACACAGCACAACTTTTTGAACGCTCACGTTTGAGCTTCTGGGCCGAAGCATAGCCCTACTTCACCTTAAGACTGAAAGACTAGCCGAGACCGCCTTACGCGCATCGTGATTTTGGGCTACTTCGGCTCGATTTCCCGGAACTTGGGAGATAATTGCCAGTCCCGGGCACTCTAAACTAATTCCTGATGGCCTTGGTTTTCAGTGAAATGGACACAGCCAAACTTTTTGAACGTTCACTTTCGAGCTTCCTGGCCGAAATATAGCTCCCTTTCACTTTAAGACTGAAAGAGTAGCTGGGACCGCCTTATGCGCATGGTAATTTTGTTGAACTTCGGCTTGATTTCCTGGGACTTGGGGGATATTTTTCAGTCCCGGAAGCTCTAAACTAACTCCTGAATGCCTTGGTTTTTAGTGAAATGGACACAGGTAAAAGGAGCGCACGCTCGGTTTCCAGGTTGTAGGCCGAAATATAGCCCCACTTCATTTTAAGACTGAAAGAGTAGCCGAGACCGCCTTACGCGCATCGTTATTTTGAGCAACTTTGGCTCGATCTGCCAGAATTTGGGAAATATTTTCCAGTCCCAAGGACTCTAACCTAACTCCTGATGGCCTAAGATGTCAGTGAAATGGACACAGGTAAAATTAGCGCACGCCCGGTCTCGAGCTTCTAGGTCGAAATATAGCCCCCCTTAATTTTAAGACTGAAAGAGTAGCCGAGACCGCCTTACGCGCATCGTGATTTTGGGCCAGTTTTGCTCGATTTCCCGCAAGTTGGCGAATAATTTAAAGTTCCGGGGACGCTAAACTAACTCCCGATGACCTTGGTTTGCAGTTTAATGAACACAGCAAAACATTCTGAACGCTCACCTTCGAGCTTCAGTGCCGCAATATAGCCCTACTTAAATTTAAGACTGAAAGAATAACCGAGAGCCCGTTACGCGCATCGTAATTTTCATCAACTTCGGCGCCATTTCCTGGAGCTTGGAGAATATTTTCCAGTTCCGGGGACTCTAAACTAACTCCTGATTGCCTTGGTTTGTAGTGAAATGGACACAGCAAAACTTTTTGAACGCTCACTTTCGAGCTTGTTGGCCTAAATATAGCCACACTTCACTTTAAGACTGAAACAGTAGCCGAGACCGCGTTACGCGCATCGTGATTTTGAGTAACTTCTGCTCGCTTTCCTGGAACTTTGGGAATATTTTCCAGTCCCGGGGACTCTGAACTAACTCCTGATGACCATGGTTTGCAGTGAAATTCACACAGCACAAGTTTTTGAACGAACACTTTCGAGCTTTTAGGCCAAAATATAGTCCCACATCACTTACGACTTAAAGAGTAGCCGAGACAGGCGTGCGCGCATCGTGATTTTGACAAACTTCGGGTCGATATTCCGGAACTTGGGGATTATTTTCCAGTCCCAGGGACTCAAAACTAATTCTTGATGGCCTTGGTTTGCAGTGAAATGGAGACAGCAAAACTTTTTGAACGCTCACCTTCAAGCTTCTGGGCCGAAATATAGCCCACTTTACTTTAATACTGAAAAAGTAGCCGAGACCGCCTTACGCGCATCGTGATTTTGACAAACTTCGGTTGAATTTCCCGGAACTTGGAGGATATTTTCCAGTCCCTTGGACGCTAAACTAGGTGCCGATGGCCTTGTTTTGCAGTGAAATGGACACAGCAAAGCTTTTTGAACGCTCACTTTCGAGCTTGTGGGCCTAAATATAGCCACACTTCACTTTAAGTCTGAAACAGTAGCCGAGACCGCGTAACGCGCATCGTGATTTTGAGCAACTTCTGCTCGCTTTCCTGGAACTTCGGGAATATTTTCCAGTCCCGGGGACTCTAAACGAACTCCTGATGGCCATGGTTTGCAGTGAAATTCACACAGCACAAGTTTTTGAACGAACACTTTCGAGCTTTTAGGCCGAAATATAGTCCCACATCACTTACGACTTAAAGAGTAGCCGAGACCGGCGTGCGCGCATCGTGATTTTGACCAACTTCGCGCCGATATTCCGGAACTTGGGGGATATTTTCCAGTCCCAGGGACTCTAAACTAACTGTTGATGGCCTTAGTTTGCAGTTAAATGGAGACAGCAAAACTTTTTGAGCGCTCACCTTCAAGCTTCTGGGCCGAAATATAGCCCACTTTACTTTAATACTGAAAAAGTAGCCGAGACCGCCTTACGCGCATCGTGATTTTGACAAACTTCGGGTGGATTTCCCGGAACTTGGGGGATATTTTCCAGTCCCTTGGACGCTAAACTAGGTGCCGATGGCCTTGTTTTGCAGTGAAATTGACACAGCAAAGCTTTTTGAACGCTCACTTTCCAGCTTGTGGGCCGAAATATAGCCATACTTCACTTTAAGACTCAAACAGTAGCCGAGACCACGTTTCGCGCATCGTGATTTTGATCAATTTCGGCTCGGTTTCTTGGAACTTGCGAAATATTTTGCAGTCCCGGGGACTCTAAACTAACTCGTGCTGGTCTTGGTTTGCAGTGAAACGGAAACAGAAAAAGTTTTTGAACGCATACTTTCGAGCTTCTGGACCGAAATAGAACCCCACTTCACTTGAAGACTGAAAGAGTAGCCGAGACCGCCTTACGTGCATCGTGATTTTGAGCAACTTCGGCTCGATTTGCCGGAACTAAGGGGATATATTCCAGTTCTGAGGACTCTAAACTAATTCCTGATGGCCTTGGTTAGCAGTAAAATGGAGCCAGCAAAACTTTTTGAACGCTCAATGTCGAGCTTCTGGGCCAAAATATAGCCCCCCATTACTATAACATTGAAAGAGTAGCCGAGACCGCCTTACGTGCATTGTGATTTTGACAAGCTTCGGGTTGATTTCCCGGAACTTGGGGGATATTTTCTAGTCTCGGGGACTCTCAACTAACTCCTGCTTGTCTTGGTTTTCAGTGAAATGGACACAGCGAAAGTTTTTGAACGCTCACTCTCGAGCTTCTGGGCCGAAATACAGCCCCATTTTACTTTAAGACTGAAAGAGTAGGCGAGACCCTCTTGAGCGAATCGTTATTTTGAGCAATTTCGCGTTTATTTCCCGAAACTTGGGGGATATATTCCAGTCAAAAGGACTGTACAGTAACTCCTGATGGCCTTGGTTTTCAGTGAAATGGACAAAGGAAAGCTTTTTGAACACTCTCTTTGTAGCTTCTGGGCCGAAATAGAATCCCACTTCACTTTCAGACTGAAATAGTAGCCGAGACCGCCCCACGCGCATCGTGAGTTAGACCAAGTTCAGCTCGACTTCACGCAACTTTTGGGATATTTTCCAGTCCGAGGGACTCTGAACTAACTCCGGATGGCCATGGTTAGCACTGAAATGCGCACGGCATAAATTTTTGAGCGCCCACTTTGGAGCTTCTGGGCCGAAATATAGCCCCACTTCACTTTAAGACTGAAAGAGTAGCCGAGATCGCCTTACGCGCATCGTGATTTTGACCATTTTCGGATCGATTTCTCGGAAGTTGGGGGATATTTTCCAGTCCCGGGGACTCTAAACTAACTCCTGATCGCCTTGCTTTGCATTGAAATGGACAGAGCAAAACTTTTTGAACGCTCACTTTCGAGCTTGTGGGCCGAAATATAGCCACACTTTACTTTAAGACTGAAACAGTAGCCGAGACCGCATTTCGCGCATCGTGATTTTGATCAACTTGGGCTCGCTTTCCCGGAACTTGGGGAATATTTTCCAGTCCCGGGGACCCTAAACTAACTTTTGATAGCTTTGGTTTGCAGTGAAATGCACACAGCAAAACTTTTTGAACGCTCACTTTCGAGCTTCTGGACAGAAATATAGCCCCACTTCACTTTAAGACTGAAAGGCTGGCGAGACCGCTTTGGGAGCATCGTGATTTTGACCAACTTCAGCTCGATTTACCGGAACTTGGGGAATATTTTCCAGTCCCAGGGACGCTAAACTAACTCGTGATGGCCTTGTGTTTCAGTCAAAGAACACAGCAAACTTTTTGAAGGCTCACTTTCGGGCTTCTCGCCCGAAATATAGCCTCACTTCACTTTAAGACTGAAAGAGTAGCCGCCACTACCTTACGCAAATCGTGATTTTGACCAACTTCGGCTCGATTTCCCGGAAGCTGGGGGATATTTTCCAGTCCCGGGGACTCTAAACTAGCTCGTGATACCTTTGGTTTGCAGTCAAATAAACACAGGCAAACTTTTTGAACGCTCACTTTCAAGCTCCTGGGAAGGAATAAAGCCTCACTTCACTTTAAGACTGAAACAGTAAGCGAGACCGCCTAACGCGCACCGTGATTTTGACCAACTTCGGCTAAACTTCCCTGAACTCGGGGGGAAATTTTCCAGTCCCGAAGACTCTTAAGTAACCCCTGATGGCCTTCGTTTGCATTGAAATGGATACAGCAAAACTTTTTGAAGCTCACTTTTGAGCTTCTGGGCCGAAATATAGCCCCACTTCACTTTAAGACTGAAAGACTAGCCAAGACCGTCTTGCGCGCATCGTGATTTTGACCAACGTCTTCTCGATTTTCCGGAACTTGGGAAATATATTGCAGTCCCGGGGACTCTAAACTAACTCCTGATGGCCTTCGTTTGCAGTAAAATGAACACAGCAAATTTTCTGCAGCGCTCACTTTGGAGCTTCTGGGCCGAAATATAGCCCCACTTCACTTTAAGACTGAAAGAGTAGCCGAGGCCGCCTTAGGCGCATCGTGATTTTGACCAACTTCGGCTTGAGTTGCCAGAACTTAAAAGATATTTTCCAGTCCCGGAGACTCTAAACTAACTCATGATGGCCTTGCTTTTCAGTGAAATTGAGAGAGCAAAACTTTTTGAACGCTCACTTTCGAGCTTCTGGACCGAAATATAGCCCTACTTCACTTTCAGACTCAAAGAGTAGCCGAGACCACCTTACGCGAATCGTTATTTTGACCAACTTCGTCTCGATTTCGCGGAACTTGGAGGATATTTTCCAGTTCCGGAGACTGTAAACTACTTCCTGAGGGCCTTGCTTTGCAGTGAAATGGGCACAGCATAACTTTTTCAACGCTCACTTTCGAGCTTCTGGGCCAAAATATACAGCCACGTCACTTTAAGACTAAAAGAGTAGCCGAGACTGCTTTACGCGCATCGTGACTTTGACAAACTTCGGCTCGATTTCCCGCAACTTGGGGGATAATTTGATGTCCCGGAGACTGTAAACTATCTCCTGATGTGGCTTGGTTTGCGGTGAAATGGACACAGCAAAACTTTTTGAACTTTCACTTTCGAGCTTCTGGGCCGAAATATAGCCCGAGTTCACTTTAAGAATGAAAGAATAGCCGAGACCGCCTTACGCGCATCGTGATTTTGACCAACTTTGGCTCGATTTCCCAGGAAATGGGGAATATTTTCCGGTACTGGGGACTCTAAAGTAACTACTGATTGCCTTGGTTTGCGTTGAAATGGAGAGACCAAAACTTTTTCAACGTTCCCTTTCGGGCTTCTGAGCCGAAATATAGCCCCACTTCAGTTTAAGACTGAAAGAGTAGCCGAGACCGTCTTACGCGCATCGTGATTTTGACCAACTTCGGCTGGATTTCCCGAAACTTCGGGGATATATTCAAGTTCCAAGGACTCTAAACTAACCCCTGATGGCCTTGGTCTGCAGTCAAATGGACACAGCAAATTTTTTTGAACGCTTACTTTCGAAATTCTGGGCCGAAATATAGCCCCAATTCACTTTAAGACTGAAATAGTAGCCGAGACCGCCTTAGACGCATCGTGATTTTGACCAACTTCGGCTTGAGTTGCCAGAACTTAAGGGATATTTTTTAGTCCCGCGGACTCTAAACTAACTCATGATAGCCTTGGTTTTCAGTTAAATTGAGAGAGCAAAACTTTTTGAACGCTCACTTTCGAGCTTCTGGGCCGAAATATACAGCCACGTCACTTTAAGACTAAAAGAGTAGCCGAGACTGCTTTACGCGCATCGTGATTTTGACAAACTTCGGCTCGACTTCCAGCGACTTGGGGGATATTTTGATGTCCCGGACACTGTAAACAATCTGCTGATGTGGCTTGGTTTGCGGTGAAATGGACACAGCAAAACTTTTTGAACTTTCACTTTCGAGCTTCTGGGCCGAAATATAGCCCCAGTTCACTTTTAGAATCAAAGAGTAGCCGAGACCGCCTTACGCGCATCGTGATTTTGACAAAATTCGGCTCGATTTCCCCGAACTTGGGCGATATTTTCCAGTCCCGAGGAGTCTAAACCAACTCCTGATGGCCTTGGTTTGCAGTGAAATGAACAACGTAACAGTTTTTGAACGCTTATTTTCGAGCTTCTGGGATGAAATATAGCCCCACTTCACTTTAAGACTGAAAGAGTAGGCGAGACCGCCTTATGCGAATCGTGATTTTGAGCCACTTCCGCTCGATTTTCTAGAAATTTGGCGATATTTTCAAGTCCCGGGGACTCTAAAGTAACTCCTGATGACCTTGGTTTGATGTGAAATGGACGCAGGGAAACTTTTTGAACGCTCAGTTTCGAGCTTCTTGGCCGAAATACAACCGTACTTCACTTTAGGACTGAAATAGTAGCCGAGACCTCCTTACAAGCATCGTGATTTTGACCCAGTTCAGCTCGATTTCCCGGAACTTGGGGGATATTTTCCAGTCCGGGGGACTTTAAACTAACTCCTGATGGCCTTGGTTTGCAGTTAAATGCACAAAGCGTAACTGTTTAAAGGTTCACTTTCGAGCTTCTGGGCCGAAATATAGCCCTACTTCACTTTAAGACTGAAAGAGTAGCCGAGACCGCCTTACGCGCATCGTAATTTTGAGAAACTTCGGCTCGATTTCCCGGAAGTTGGCGAATATTTTCAATTCCAATTGAAGCTAAACTAACTTCCGATGGCCTTAGTTTGCAGTTAAATGGACATAGCAAAACTTTTTGAACGCTCACTTTCGAGCTTATTGCTCGAAATATAGCCCCACTTAACTTTAAGACTGAAAGAGTAGCCGAGACCGCCTTCCGCCCATCGTAATTTTGACCAACTTCGGCTCGATTTCCCGGATCTTCGGGGATATTTCCCAGTCCCGCGCCTCTAAAGTAACTCCTAATGGCCTTGCTCTGGAGTGAAATGGACACAGCACAACTTTTTGAACGCTCATTTTCGAGCTTCTGGGGGGAAATATTGCCCCAGTTCACTTTAAGAATGAAAGAGTAACCGGGACCGCCTTACGCGCATGGTAATTTTGTCCAACTTCGGCTTGATTTCCTGGGACTTGGGGGATATTTTTCAGTTTCGAAAGCTCTAAACTAACTCCTGAATGCCTTGGTTTTTAGTGAAATGGCCACAGGGAAAAGGAGCGCGCGCTCGGTTTCCAGGTTGTAGGCCGAAATATAGCCCCACTTTATTTTAAGACTGAAAGTGTACACGAAACCGCCTTAAGCGCATCGAAATTTTTAGCCACTATGGCTCGATATGCCAAAACTTGGGGGATATTTTCCAGTCCCGGGGACTCTACCCTAACTCTTGATGGCCTTAGTTTTCAGTAAAATGGTCACAGGTAACAGGAGCGCACGCTCGGTGTCGAGCTTCTAGGCCGAAATGTAGCCCCAGTTCATTTTAAGACTGAAAGAGTAAACGAAACTGCCGTACGCCTATCGTAATTTTAAGAAAGTATGGCTCAATTTGCCGAAACTTGGAGGATAGCTTCCAGTCTCGAGGATTCTAAACTATCTTCTGATGGACTTAGTTCTTAGTGAAATGGACACAGGTAAAAGGAGAACACGCTCGGTGTCGAGCTTGTAGAACCGAAATATAGCCCCACTTCATTTTCGGAGTAAACGAGTAGCCGAGACCGCCTTACGCGCATCGTGATTTTGAGCATCTTTGGCTCGATTTGCCGGAATTCGGGGAATATTTTCCAGTCCCGAGGACTCTATGTTAACTCCTGATGAACTTAGTTTTCAGTGATATGTACACAGGCAAAAGGAGCACACGCTCGGTGTTGAGCTTGTCGGCCGAAATATAGCCCCACTTCATTTTAAGACTGAAAGAGTAGCCGAGACCGCCTTACGCGCATCGTGATTTTGAGCAACTTTGGCTCGATCTGCCAGAATTTGGGAAATATTTTCCAGTCTCAAGGACTCTAAACTAACTCCTGATGGCCTAAGATGTCAGTGAAATGGACACAGGTAAAATTAGCGCACGCCCGGTCTCGAGCTTCTAGGTCGAAATATAGCCCCCCTTAATTTTAAGACTGAAAGAGTAGCCGAGACCGCCTTACGCGCATCGTGATTTTGGGCCAGTTTTGCTCGATTTCCCGCAAGTTGGCGAATAATTTAAAGTTCCGGGGACGCTAAACTAACTCCCGATGACCTTGGTTTGCAGTTTAATGAACACAGCAAAACATTCTGAACGCTCACCTTCGAGCTTCAGTGCCGCAATATAGCCCTACTTAAATTTAAGACTGAAAGAATAACCGAGAGCCCGTTACCCGCATCGTAATTTTCATCAACTTCGGCGCCATTTCCTGGAGCTTGGAGAATATTTTTCAGTTCCGGGGACTCTAAAGTAACTCCTGATTGCCTTGGTTTGCAGTCAAATGGACACAGTAAAGCTTTTTGAACGCTCACTTTCGAGCTTGTTGGCCTAAATATAGCCACACTTCACTTTAAGACTGAAACAGTAGCCGAGACCGCGTTACCCGCATCGTGATTTTGAGTAACTTCTGCTCGCTTTCCTGGAACTTTGGGAATATTTTCCAGTCCCGGGGACTCTGAACTAACTGCTGATGGCATGGTTTGCAGTGAAATTCACACAGCACAAGTTTTTGAACGAACACTTTCGAGCTTTTAGGCCAAAATATAGTCCCACATCACTTACGACTTAAAGAGTAGCCGAAACCGGCATGCGCGCATCGTGATTTTGGCCAACTTCGGGTCGATATTCCGGAACTTGGGGGATATTTTCCAGTCCCAGGGACTCTAAACTAACTGTTGATGGCCTTGGTTTGCAGTGAAATGGAGACAGCAAAACTTTTTGAACGCTCACCTTCAAGCTTCTGGGCCGAAATATAGCCCACTTTACTTTAATACTGAAAAAGTAGCCGAGACCGCCTTACGCGCATCGTGATTTTGACAAACTTCGGGTGGATTTCCCGGAACTTGGGGGATATTTTCCAGTCCCTTGGACGCTAAACTAGGTGCCTATGGCCTTGTTTTGAAGTGAAATTGACACAGGAAAGCTTTTTGAACGTTTACTTTCGAGCTTGTGGGCCGAAATATAGCCATACGTCACTTGAAGACTCAAACAGTAGCCGAGACCACGTTTCGCGCATCGTGATTTTTAGCAACTTCGGCTCCATTTCCCGGAATTAAAGGGATATATTCCAGTTCTGAGGACTCTAAACTAATTCCTGAAGGCCTTGGTTTGCAGTAAAATAGAGCCAGCAAAACTTTTTGAACGCTCAATTTCGAGCTTCTGGGCCAAAATATAGCCCCCCATTACTTCAACACGGAAAGAGTAGCTGAGACCGCCTTACGTGCATCGTGATTTTGACAAACTTCGGGTTGATTTCCCGGACCTTGGGGGATATTTTTCAGTCCCGGGGACTCTCAACTAACTCCTGCTTGTCTTGGTTTGCAGTGAAATGGACACAGCGAAAGTATTTGAGCGCTCACTCTCGAGCTTCTGGGCCGAAATACAGCCCCATTTTACTTTAAGACTGAAAGAGTAGGCGAGACCGTCTTGAGCGAATCGTGATTTTGAGCAATTTCGCGTTTATTTCCCGAAACTTGGGGGATATATTCCAGTCAAAGGGACTCTACAGTTACTCCTGATGGCCTTGGTTTTCAGTGAAATGGACAGAGCACAACTTTGGAGCTTCTGGGCAGAAATATAGCCCCACTTTACTTTAAGACTGAAAGAGTAGATGAGACCGCCTTACGCGCATCGTAATTTTGACGAACTTCCAATGGATTTCCCGGAACTTGGGGGATATTATGCAGTCCCTTGGACGCTAAACTAAGTCCTGATGGCCTTGTTTTGAAGTCAAATGGACACAACAAAACTTTTTGAACGCTCACTTTCTAGCTTGTGGGCCGAAATATAGCCACACTTGACTTTAGGACTGACACAGTAGCCGAGACCACGTTACGCGCATCATGAATTTGATCAACTTCGGCTGGATTTCCCGGGACTTGGGGGATATCCTCCAGTCCCGGGGGCTCTAAACTAACTTCTGATGGCCTTGGTTTGCACTGAAAGTGACAGAGCAAAACTTTTTAAACATTCACTTTCGAGCTTCTGGGCCGAAATATAGCCCCACTTCACTTTAAGACTGAAAGAGTAGCCGACACCGTCTTAAGCGCATCGTTATTTTGACCAACGTCTTCTCGATTTTCCGGAACTTGGGAAATACATTCCACTTCCGGGGACTCTAAACTAACTACTCATAGCCTTGGTTTGCAGTGAAATAGACACAGTAATTTTTTTTGAGCTTTGAGCTTGTGGGCCGAAATAGAGCCCCACTTCACTTTAAGACTGAAGGAGTAGCCGACACCGCCTTAAGCGCACCGTGATTTTGACCAACTTCGGCTCGATTTGCCGGAACTTGGGGGATATTTTCCAGTCCCGGGTACTCTAAACTAACTCCTGATTGTCTTGGTTTTCAGTGAAATGGACACAGCGAAACTTTTTGAACGCTCACTCTCGAGCTTCTGGACCGAAATATAGCCCCACTTTACTTTAAGAACTGAAAGAGTAGCCGAGACCGTCTTGCGCAAATCGTGATTTTGACCAACTTCGGGTCGGTTTCCCGGAACTTGGGGGATATATTCCATTTCCGCAGGCTCTAAACTAACTCCTGATGGCCTTGGTTTTCAGTGAAATGGACAAAGGAAAGCTTTTTGAACACTCTCTTTGTAGCTTCTGGGCCGAAATAGAATCCCACTTCACTTTGAGACTGAAATAGTAGCCGAGACCGCCTCACGCGCATCGTGAGTTAGACCAAGTTCAGCTCGACTTCACGCAACTTTTGGGATATTTTCCAGTCCGGGGGACTCTAAACTAACTCCGGATGGCCTTGGTTTGCACTGAAATGGACAAAGGAAAGCTTTTTGAACACTCTCTTTGTAGCTTCTGGGCCGAAATAGAATCCCACTTAACTTTAAGACTGAAAGAGTAGCCGAGATCGCCTCACGCGCATCGTGATTTTGACCATTTTCGGATCGATTTCTCGGAAGTTGGGGGATATTTTCCAGTCCCGGGGACTCTAAACTAACTCCTGATCGCCTTGCTTTGACTTGAAATGGACAGAGCAAAACTTTTTTAACGCTCACTTTCGAGCTTGTGGGCCGAAATATAGCCACACTTTACTTTAAGACTGAAACAGTAGCCGAGACCGCATTTCGCGCATCGTGATTTTGATCAACTTCGGCTCGCTTTCCCGGAACTTGGGGAATATTTTCCAGTCCCGGGGACCCTAAACTAACTTTTGACTGCTTTGGTTTGCAGTGAAATGCACACAGCAAAACTTTTTGAACGCTCGCTTTCTAGCTTGTGGGCCGAAATATAGGCACACTTGACTTTAAGACTGAAACAGTAGCCGAGACCACGTTACGCGCATCATGAATTTGATCAACTTCGGCTCCCTTTCCCGGAACTTGGGGAAAATTTTCCAGTCCCGGGGACTCTAAACTAACTTTTGATAGCTTTGGTTTGCAGTGAAATGCACACAGCAAAACTTTTTGAACGCTCACTTTCGAGCTTCTGGACAGAAATATAGCCCCACTTCACTTTAAGACTGAAAGGGTAGTCGAGACCGCTTTGGGAGCATCGTGATTTTGACCAACTTCAGCTCGATTTACCGGAACTTGGGGAATATTTTCCAGTTTCAGGGACGCTAAACTAACTCGTGATGCCCTTGTGTTTCAGTCAAAGAACACAGCAAACTTTTTGAAGGCTCACTTTCGGGCTTGTGGGCCGAAATATAGCCCCACTTCACTTTAAGACTGAAAGAGTAGCCGATACCGCATTTCGCGCATCGTGATTTTGATCAACTTCGGTTCGATTGCCCGGAACTTGGGCAATATTTTTCAGTCCCGGGGACTCTAAACTAACCCCTGATGGCCTTGGTTTGCAGTGAAATGGACACAGCAAAACTTTTTGAACGCTCACTTTCGGGCTTCTGGCCCGAAATATAGCCCCACTTCACTTTAAGACAGAAAGAGTAGCCGAGACCACTTTAGGGGCATCGTGATCTTGACCAACCTCGGCTCAATTTCCCGGACCTTGGGGCATATTTTCTTGTCCCGGGGACGCTAAACGAACTCCTGATGGCCTTGGTTTGCAGTGAAATGAAGACAGCAAAACTTTTTGAACGCTCACTTTCGGGCTTCTCGCCCGAAATATAGCCCCACTTCACTCTAAGACTGAAAGAGTAGCCGACACTACCTTACGCAAATCGTGATTTTGACCAACTTCGGCTCGATTTCCCGGAAGTTGGGGGATATTTTCCAGTCCCGGGGACTCTAAACTAGCTCGTGATGGCTTTGGTTTGCAGTCAAATAAACACAGGCAAACTTTTTGAACGCTCACTTTCAAGCTCCTGGGCAGGAATAAAGCCTCACTTCACTTTAAGACTGAAACAGTAAGCGAGACCGCCTAACGCGCACCGTGATTTTGACCAACTTCGGCTAAATTTCCCTGAACTTGGGGGGATATTTTCCAGTCCCGAAGACTCTTAAGTAACCCCTGATGGCCTTCGTTTGCATTGAAATGGATACAGCAAAACTTTTTGAAGCTCACTTTTGAGCTTCTGGGCCGAAATATAGCCCCACTTCACTTTAAGACTGAACGACTAGCCAAGACCGTCTTGCGCGCATCGTGATTTTGGGCAACGTCTTCTCGATTTTCGGGAACTTGGGAAATATATTGCAGTCCCGAGGACTCTAAACTAACTCCTGATGGCCTTGGTTTGCAGTGAAATGGACACAGCAAATTTTTTGCAGCGCTCACTTTGGAGCTTCTGGCCAAAATATAGCCCCACTTCACTTTAAGACTGAAAGAGTAGCCGAGACCGCCTTAGGCGCGTCGTGGTTTTCACCAACTTCGGCTTGAGTTGCCAGAACTTAAAAGATATTTTCCACTCCCGGGGACTCTAAAAAACACATGATCGCCTTGGTTTTCAGTGAAATTGAGAGAGCAAAACTTTTTGAACGCTCACTTTCGAGCTTCTGGACCGAAATATAGCCCTACTTCACTTTCAGACTCAAAGAGTAGCCGAGACCGCCTTACGCGAATCGTTATTTTGACCAACTTCGTCTCGATTTGGCGGAACTTGGAGGATATTTTCCAGTTCCGGGGACTGTAAACTACTTCCTGAGGGCCTTGCTTTGCAGTGAAATGGGCACAGCATATCTTTTTGAACGCTCACTTTCGAGCTTCTGGGCCAAAATATACAGCCACGTCACTTTAAGACTAAAAGAGTAGCCGAGACTCCTTTACGCGCATCGTGATTTTGACAAACTTTGGCTCGATTTCCCGGAACTTGGGGAATATTTTGATGTCCCGGAGACTGTAAACTATCTCCTGATGTGGTTTGATTCGCGGTGAAATGGACAAAGCAAAACTTTTTGAACTTTCACTTTCCAGCTTCTGGGCCGAAATATAGCCCCAGTTCACTTTAAGAATCAAAGAGTAGCCGAGACCGCCTTACGCGCATCGTGATTTTGACAAAATTCGGCTCGATTTCCCCGAACTTGGCCGATATTTTCCAGTCCCGAGCAGTCTAAACTAACTCCTGATGGCCTTGGTTTGCAGTGAAATGAACAACGTAACAGTTTTTGAACGCTTATTTTCGAGCTTCTGGGATGAAATATAGCCCCACTTCACTTTAAGACTGAAAGAGTAGGCGAGACCGCCTTACGCGCATCGTGATTTTAAGCAACTTCCGCTCGATTTTCTAGAAATTTGGCGATATTTTTAATTCCCGGGGACTCTAAAGTAACTCCTGATGACCTTGGTTTGATGTGAAATGGACGCAGAAAAACTTTTTGAACGCTCAGTTTCGAGCTTCTTGGCCGAAATACAACCGTACTTCACTTTAAGACTGAAATAGAAGCCGAGACCTCCTTAGGAGCATCGTGATTTTGACCCAGTTCAGCTCGATTTCCCGGAACTTGGGGGATATTTTCCAGTCCGGGGGACTTTAAACTAACTCCTGATGGCCTTGGTTTGCAGTTAAATGCACAAAGCGTAACTTTTTAAAGGTTCACTTTCGAGCTTCTGGGCCGAAATATAGCCCCACTTTACTTTAAGACTGAAAGGGTAGCCGAGACCGTCTTACGCGCATCGTGATTTTGACCAACTTCCGTTGGATTTCCCGGAACTTCGGGGATATATTCCAGTCCCGGGGACTCTAAACTAACTGCTGATGGCCTTGATTTGCAGTGAAATGGACACAGCACATTTCTTTGAACGCTCACTTTCGAGCTTCTCGGCCGAAATATAGCCGTACTTCACTTTAAGACTGAAAGAGTAGCCGAGACCGCCTTACGCGCATCGTAATTTTGACCAACTTCGTCTCGACTTCCCGGAAGTTGCCGATTATTTTCAATTCCCGGGGAAGCTAAACTAACTTCCGATGGCCTTAGTTTGCAGTTAAATGGACACAGCAAAACTTTTTGAACGCTCACTTTCGAGCTTATTGCTCGAAATATAGCCCCACTTAACTTTAACACTGAAAGAGTAGCCGAGACCGCCTTACGCGCATCGTGATTTTGGGATACTTCGGCTCGATTTCCCGGAAATAGGGAAATATTTTCCAGTCCCGGGGACTCCAAACTAACTCCTGATGGCCTTGGTTTCCAGTGAAATGGACACAGGAACACTTTTTGAACGCGCACTTTCGAGCTTGCTGGCCGAAATATAGCCCTACTTCTTTTTAAGACTGAAAGAGTAGGCGGAAGCGCCTTACGCGCGTTGTGATTTTGAGGATCTTCGGCTCGATCTGGCGAAACTTGGGAGATATTTTCCAGTCCCAAAGTCTCTAAACTCACTCCTGATTGTCTAAGATGTGAGTGAAATAGACACAAAAATTTTTGAAGCCTTACTTTCGAGCTTCTGGAGTTAAATCTAAGCCCACTTTACCTTAAGACTGAAAGAGTAGCCGAGACCCCCTTAAGCCCATGGTGATTTTGACTAACTTCGGGTGGATTTCCCGTAACTTGGGGGATATTTCCAGTTCCTTTGACGCTAAACTAAGTCGTGATGGCCTTGTTTTGCAGTGAAATGGACACAGCAAAACTTTTTAAACACTCACTTTCGAGCTTCTGGGCCGAAATATTGCCCCAATTCACTTTAAGAGTGAAAGAGTAGCCGAGACCGCCTTACGCTCATCGTAATTGTGACCAACTTCGGCTCGATTTCCCGGAACTTGGGGGATATTTTCCAGTCCCGCGGACTCTAAAGTAACTCCTGATGGCCTTGCTCTGGAGTGAAATGGACACAGCACAACTTTTTGAACGCTCACTTTCGAGCTTCTGGGGGGAAATAATTCCCCAGTTCACTTTAAGAATGAAAGAGTAACCGGGACCGCCTTACGCGCATCGTGATTTTGACCAACTTTGGCTCGATTTCCCGGGAAATGGGGCATATTTTCCGGTACCGGGGACTTTAAACTAACTCCTAGTTTCCTCGGTTTGCAGTGAAATGGACACAGCACGACTTTTTGAACGCTCACTTTTGAGCTTCTGGGCCGAAGCATAGCCCTACTTCACCTTAAGACTGAAAGACTAGCAGAGACCGCCTTACGCGCATCGTGATTTTGGGCTACTTCGGCTCGATTTCCCGGAACTTGGGAGATAATTGCCAGTCCGGGGCACTCTAAACTAATTCCTGATGGCCTTGGTTTTCAGTGAAATGGACACAGCCAAACTTTTTGAACGTTCACTTTCGAGCTTGCTGGCCTAAATATAGCCCCACTTCACTTTAAGACTGAAAGAGTAGTCGGCACCGCCTTACGCGCATGGTAATTTTGTCGAACTTCGTCTTGATTTCCTGGGACTTGGGGAATATTTTCCAGTGCCGGAAGCTCTAAACTAACTCCTAAATGCCTTGGTTTTTAGTGAAATGGACACAGGTAAAAGGAGCGCACGCTCCGTTTCCAGGTTGTAGGCCGAAATATAGCCCCACTTTATTTTAAGACTGAAAGTGTACACGAAACCGCCTTAAGCGCATCGAAATTTGTAGCCACTATGGCTCGATATGCCAAAACTTGGGGGATATTTTCCAGTCCCAAGGACTCTAAACTAACTCCTGATGGCCTAAGATGTCAGTGAAATGGACACAGGTAAAATTAGCGCACGCCCGGTCTCGAGCTTCTAGGTCGAAATATAGCCCCCCTTAATTTTAAGACTGAAAGAGTAGCCGAGACAGCCTTACGCGCATCGTGATTTTTGGCAACTTTTGCTCGATTTCCCGGAAGTTGGCGAATAATTTAAAGTCCCGGGGACGCTAAACTAGCTCCCGATGACCTTGGTTTGCAGTTTAATGAACACAGCAAAACATTCTGAACGCTCACCTTCGAGCTTCAGTGCCGCAATATAGCCCTACTTAAATTTAAGACTGAAACAATAACCGAGAGCCCGTTATGCGCATCGTAATTTTCATCAACTTCGGCGCCATTTCCTGGAACTTGGAGAATATTTTCCAGTTCCGGGGACTCTAGACTAACTCCTGATTGCCTTGGTTTGCAGTGAAATGGACACAGCAAAGCTTTTTGAACGCTCACTTTCGAGCTTGTGGGCCTAAATATAGCCACACTTCACTTTAAGACTGAAACAGTAGCCGAGACCACGTTTCGCGCATCGTGATTTTGAGCAACTTCGGCTCGATTTCCCGGAACTTGGGGAATATTTTCCAGTCCCGGGGACTCTAAACTACCTCGTGCTAGTCTTGGTTTGCAGTGAAACGGAAACAGAAAAAGTTTTTGAACGCATACTTTCGAGCTTCTGGACCGAAATAGAACCCCACTTCACGTGAAGACTGAAAGAGTAGCCGAGACCGCCTTACGTGCATCGTGATTTTGAGCAACTTCGGCTCGATTTGCCGGAACTAAGGGGATATATTCCAGTTCTGAGGACTCTAAACTGATTCCTGGTGGCCTTGGTTTGCAGTAAAATAGACCCAGCAAAACTTTTTGAACGCTCAATGTCGAGCTTCTTGGCCAAAATATAGCCCCCCATTACTTTAACACTGAAAGAGTAGCCGAGACCGCCTTACGCGCACCGTGATTTTGACCAACTTCGGCTCGATTTGCCGGAACTTGGGGGATATTTTCCAGTCCCGGGGACTCTAAACTAACTCCTGATTGTCTTGGTTTTCAGTGAAATGGACACAGCGAAACTTTTTGAACGCTCACTCTCGAGCTTCTGGACCGAAATATAGCCCCACTTTACTTTAAGACTAAAAGAGTAGCCGAGACCGTCTTGCGCAAATCGTGATTTTGACCAACTTCGGGTCGGTTTCCCGAAACTTGCGGAATATATTCCATTTCTGCGGGCTCTAAACTAACTCCTGATGGCCTTGGTTTTCAGTGAAATGGACAAAGGAAAGCTTTTTGAACACTCTCTTTGTAGCTTCTGGGCCGAAATAGAATCCCACTTCACTTTCAGACTAAAATAGTAGCCGAGACCGCCTCACGCGCATCGTGACTTAGACCAAATTCAGCTCGATTTCACGCAACTTTTGGGATATTTTCCAGTCCGGGGGACTCTAAACTAACTCCGGATGGCCTTGGTTTGCACTGAAATGCGCACAGCATAAATTTTTGAGCGCCCACTTTGGAGCTTCTGGGCCGAAATATAGCCCCACTTCACTTTAAGACTGAAAGAGTAGCCGAGATCGCCTTACGCGCATCGTGATTTTGACCATTTTCGGATCGATTTCTCGGAAGTTGGGGGATATTTTCCAGTCCCGGGGACTCTAAACTAACTCCTGATCGCCTTGCTTTGCATTGAAATGGACAGAGCAAAACTTTTTGAACGCTCACTTTCGAGCTTGTGGGCCGAAATATAGCCACACTTTACTTTAAGACTGAAACAGTAGCCGAGACCACGTTACGCGCATCCTGAATATGATCAACTTCGGCTGGATTTCCCGGGACTTGGGGGATATGTTCCAGTCCCGGGGACTCTAAACTAACTCCTGATGGCCTTGGTTTGCATTGAAATACACACAGCACAATTTTTTGAACGCACACTTTCGAGATTCTGGGCCGAAATATAGCCCCACTTCACTTAAGACTGAAAGAGTAGCCGAGACCGCCTTGCTCGCATCGTGCGTTTGACAAACTTCCGGTCGATATTCCGGAACTTGGGGGATATTTTCCAGTCCCAGGAACTCTAAACTAACTCCTCATGGCCTTGGTTTGCAGTGAAATGGACAGAGCAAAACTTTTTGAACGCTCACCTTCGAGCTTCCTGGCCGAAATAAAGCCCCACTTTACTTTAAGACTTAAAGAGTAACCGAGACCACCTTACGCGCATTGTGATTTTGACAAACTTCGAGTGGATCTCCCGGAACTTGGGGAACATTTTCCAGTCCCTTGGACGCTAAACTAAGTCCTGATGGCCTTGTTTTGCAGTGACATGGACACAGCAAAACTTTTTGAAGGCTCACTTTCGAGCTTGTGGGCCGAAATATAGCCTCACTTTACTTTAAGACTGAAACAGTAGCCGAGACCGAATTTCGCGCATCGTGATTTTGATCAACTTGGGCTCGCTTTCCCGGAACTTGGGGAATATTTTCCAGTCGCGGGGACCCTAAACTAACTTTTGATAGCTTTGGTTTGCAGTGAAATGCACACAGCAAAACTTTTTGAACGCTCACTTTCGAGCTTCTGGACAGAAATATAGCCCCACTTCACTTTAAGACTGAAAGGGTAGCCGAGACCGCTTTGGGAGCATCGTGATTTTGACCAACTTCAGCTCGATTTACCGGAACTTGGGGAATATTTTCCAGTCCCAGGGACGCTAAACTAACTCGTGATGGCCTTGTGTTTCAGTCAAAGAACACAGCAAAACTTTTGAAAGCTCACTTTCGTGCTTCTGGGCCGAAATATAGCCCCACTTCACTTTAAGACTGAAAGAGTAGCCGATACCGCATTTCGCGCATCGTGATTTTGATCAACTTCGGTTCGATTGCCCGGAACTTGGGCAATATTTTTCAGTCCCGGGGACTCTAAACTAACTCCTGATGGCGTTGGTTTGCAATGAAATGGACACAGCAAAACTTTTTGAACGCTCACTTTCGGGCTTCTCGCCCGAAATATAGCCTCACTTCACTCTAAGACTGAAAGAGTAGCCGACACTACCTTACGCAAATCGTGATCTTGACGAACTTCGGCTCGATTTCCCGGAAGCTGGGGGATATTTTCCAGTCCCGGGGACTCTAAACTAGCTCGTGATACCTTTGGTTTGCAGTCAAATAAACACACGGAGACTTTTTGAACGCTCACTTTCAAGCTCCTGGGCAGGAATAAAGCCTCACTTCACTTTAAGACTGAAACAGTAAGCGAGGCTCCCTAACGCGCACCGTGATTTTGACCAACTTCGGCTAAACTTCCCTGACCTTGGGGGGATATTTTCCAGTCCCGAAGACTCTTAAGTAACCCCTGATGGCCTTCGTTTGCATTGAAATGGATACAGCAAAACTTTTTGAAGCTCACTTTTGAGCTTCTGGGCCGAAATATAGCCCCACTTCACTTTAAGACTGAACGACTAGCCAAGACCGTCTTGCGCGCATCGTGATTTTGACCAACGTCTTCTCGATTTTCCGGAACTTGGGAAATATATTGCAGTCCCAGGGACTCTAAACTAACTCCTGATGGCCTTGGTTTGCAGTGAAATCTACACAGCAAATTTTCTGCAGCGCTCACTTTGGAGCTTCTGGCCCGAAATAGAGCCCCACTTCACTTTAAGACTGAAAGAGCAGCCGAGGCCGCCCTAGGCGCATCGTGATTTTGACCAACTTCGGCTTGAGTTGCCAGAACTTAAAAGATATTTTCCAGTCCCGGGGACTCTAAACTAACTCATGATGGCCTTGCTTTTCAGTGAAATTGCGAGAGCAAAACTTTTTGAACGCTCACTTTCGAGCTTCTGGACCGAAATATAGCCCTACTTCACTTTCAGACTCAAAGAGTAGCCGAGACCGCCTTACGCGAATCGTTATTTTGACCAACTTCGTCTCGATTTGGCGGATTTTGGAGGATATTTTCCAGTTCCGGGGACTGTAAACTACTTCCTGAGGGCCTTGCTTTGCAGTGAAATGGGCACAGCATATCTTTTTGAACGCTCACTTTCGAGCTTCTGGGCCAAAATATACAGCCACGTCACTTTAAGACTAAAAGAGTAGCCGAGACTGCTTTACGCGCATCGTGATTTTGACAAACTTCGGCTCGATTTCCCGCAACTTGGGGGATATTTTGATGTCCCGGAGACTGTAAACTGTCTCCTGATGTGGCTTGTTTTGCGGTGAAATGGACACAGCAAAACTTTTTGAACTTTCACTTTCGAGCTTCTGGGCCGAAATATAGCCCGAGTTCACTTTAAGAATGAAAGAATAGCCGAGACCGCCTTACGCGCATCGTGATTTTGACCAACTTTGGCTCGATTTCTCAGGAAATGGGGAATATTTTCCGGTACCGGGACTCTAAAGTAACTCCTGATTGCCTTGGTTTGCATTGAAATGGAGAGAGCAAAACTTTTTCAACGTTCCCCTTCGGGCTTCTGAGCCGAAATATAGCCCCAGTTCAGTTTAAGACTGAAAGAGTAGCCGAGACCGTCTTACGCGCATCGTGATTTTGACCAACTTCGGCTGGATTTCCCGAAACTTCGGGGATATATTCAAGTTCCAAGGACTCTAAACTAACCCCTGATGGCCTTGGTCTGCAGTCAAATGGACACAGCAAATTTTTTTGAACGCTTACTTTCGAAATTCTGGGCCGAAATATAGCCCCACTTCACTTTAAGACTGAAATAGTAGCCGAGACCGCCTTAGACGCATCGTGATTTTGACCAACTTCGGCTTGAGTTGCCAGAACTTAAGGGATATTTTTTAGTCCCGCGGACTCTAAACTAACTCATGATGGCCTTGGTTTTCAGTTAAATTGAGAGAGCAAAACTTTTTGAACGCTCACTTTCGAGCTTCTGGGCCGAAATATACAGCCACGTCACTTTAAGACTAAAAGAGTAGCCGAGACTGCTTTACACGCATCGTGATTTTGACAAACTTCGGCTCGATTTCCAGGGACTTGGGGGATATTTTGATGTCCCGGACACTGTAAACAATCTGCTGATGTGGCTTGGTTTGCGGTGAAATGGACACAGCAAAACTTTTTGAACTTTCACTTTCGAGCTTCTGGGCCGAAATATAGCCCCAGTTCACTTTAAGAATCAGAGTAGCCGAGACCGCCTTACGCGCATCGTGATTTTGACAAAATTCGGCTCGATTTCCCCGAACTTGGACGATATTTTCCAGTCCTAAGGAGTCTAAACTAACTCCTGATGGCCTTGGTTTGCAAAGAAATGAACACAGCAAAACTTTTTGAACTTTCACTTTCTAGCTTCTCGCCCGAAATATAGCCCCGGTTCACTTTAAGAATCAAAGAGTAGCCGAGACCGCCTTACGCGCATCGTGATTTTGACAAAATTTGGCTCGATTTCCCCGCACTTGGGCGAAATTTTTTAGTCCCAAGCAGTCTAAGCTAACTCCTGATGACCTTGGTTTGCAGTGAAATGAACAAGGTAACAGTTTTTGAACGCTTATTTTCGAGCTTCTTGGATGAAATATAGCCCCACTTCACTTTAAGACTGAAAGAGTAGGCGAGACCGCCTTACGCGCATCGTGATTTTGAGCAACTTCCGCTCGATCTTCTAGAATTTTGGCGATATTTTCAAGTCCCGGGGACACTAAACTAACTCGTGATGGCCTTGGTTTGATGTGAAATGGACGCAGGAAAACTTTTTGAACGCTCAGTTTCGAGCTTCTGGGCCGAAATACAACCGTACTTCACTTTAAGACTGAAATAGTAGCCGAGACCTTCTTACGAGCATCGTTATTTTGACCCAGTTCAGCTCGATTTCCCGGAACTTGGGGGATATTTTCCAGTCCGGGGGACTTTAAACTAACTCCTGATGGCCTTGGTTTGCAGTTAAATGCACAAAGCGTAACTTTTTAAAGGTTCACTTTCGAGCTTCTTGGCCGAAATATAGCCCCACTTTACTTTAAGACTGAAAGAGTAGCCCAGACCGTCATACGCGCATTGTGATTTTGACCAACTTCCGTTGCATTTCCCGGAACTTCGGGGATATATTCCAGTCCCGGGGACTCTAAACTAACTGCTGATGGCCTTGGTTTGCAGTGAAATGGACACAGCACATTTTTTTGAACGCTCACTTTCGAGCTTCCCGGCCGAAATATAGCCCTACTTCACTTTAAGACTGAAAGAGTAGCCGAGACTGCCTTAGGCGCATCGTAATTTTGACCAACTTCGGTTCGATTTCCCGGAAGTTGGCGAATATTTTCAATTCCCAGGGAAGCTAAACTAACTTCCGATGGCCTTAGTTTGCAGTTAAATGGTAACAACAAAACTTTTTGAACGCTCACTTTCGAGCTTATGGCTCGAAATATAGCCCCACTTAACTTTAAGACTGAAAGAGTAGCCGAGACCGCCTTACGCCCATCGTAATTTCGACCAGCTTCGCCTCGATTTCCCGGAACTTGGGGGATATTTTCCAGTCCCGCGGACTCTAAAGTAACTCCTGAGGGCCTTGCTCTGGAGTGAAATGGACACAGCACAACTTTTTGAACGCTCATTTTCGAGCTTCTGGGGGGAAATATTGCCTCAGTTGACTTTAAGAATGAAAGAGTAACCGGGACCGCCTTACGCGCATCGTGATTTTGACCAACTTTGGCTCGATTTCCCGGGAAATGGGGAATATTTTCTGGTACCGGGAACTCTAAACTAACTCCTGATTTCCTCGGTTTGCAGTGAAATGGACACAGCACAACTTTTTGAACGCTCACGTTTGAGCTTCTGGGCCGAAGCATAGCCCTACTTCACCTTAAGACTGAAAGACTAGCCGAGACCGCCTTACGCGCATCGTGATTTTGGGCTACTTCGGCTCGATTTCCCGGAACTTGGGAGATAATTGCCAGTCCCGGGCACTCTAAACTAATTCCTGATGGCCTTGGTTTTCAGTGAAATGGACACAGCCAAACTTTTTGAACGTTCACTTTCGAGCTTGCTGGCCTAAATATAGCCCCACTTCACTTTAAGACTGAAAGAGTAGTCGGGACCGCCTTACGCGCATGGTAATTTTGTCGAACTTCGGCTTGATTTCCTGGGACTTGGGGGATATTTTTCAGTCCCGGAAGCTCTAAACTAACTCCTGAATGCCTTGGTTTTTAGTGAAATGGACACAGGTAAAAGGAGCGCACGCTCGGTTTCCAGGTTGTAGGCCGAAATATAGCCCCAATTTAGTTTAAGACTGAAAGTGTACACGAAACCGCCTTAAGCGCATCGAAATTTTTAGCCACTATGGCTCGATATGCCAAAACTTGGGGGATATTTTCCAGTCCCGGGGACTCTACCCTAACTCTTGATGGCCTTAGTTTTCAGTCAAATGGTCACAGGTAACAGGAGCGTACGCTCGGTGTCGAGCTTCTAGGCCGAAATGTAGCCCCAGTTCATTTTAAGACTGAAAGAGTAAAGGAAACTGCCGTACGCCTATCGTAATTTTAAGAAAGTATGGCTCAATTTGCCGAAACTTGGAGGATAGCTTCCAGTCTCGAGGATTCTAAACTATCTCCTGATGGACATAGTTCTTGGTGAAACGGACACAGGTAAAAGGAGAGCACGCTCGGTGTCGAGCTTGTAGAACCGAAATATAGCCCCACTTCATTTTCGGAGTAAACGAGTAGCCGAGACCGCCTTACGCGCATCGTGATTTTGAGCATCTTTGGCTCGATTTGCCGGAATTCGGGGAATATTTTCCAGTCCCGAGGACTCTATGTTAACTCCTGATGAACTTAGTTTTCAGTGATATGTACACAGGCAAAAGGAGCGCACGCTCGGTGTTGAGCTTGTCGGCCGAAATGTAGCCCCACTTCATTTTAAGACTGAAAGAGTAGCCGAGACCGCCTTACGCGCATCGTGATTTTGAGCAACTTTGGCTCGATCTGCCAGAATTTGGGAAATATTTTCCAGTCCCAAGGACTCTAAACTAACTCCTGATGGCCTAAGATGTCAGTGAAATGGACACAGGTAAAATTAGCGCACGCCCGGTCTCGAGCTTCTAGGTCGAAATATAGCCCCCCTTAATTTTAAGACTGAAAGAGTAGCCGAGACCGCCTTACGCGCATCGTGATTTTGGGCCACTTTTGCTCGATTTCCCGGAAGTTGGCGAATAATTTCAAGTCCCGGGGACGCTAAACTAGCTCCCGATGACCTTGGTTTGCAGTTTAATGAACACAGCAAAACATTCTGAACGCTCACCTTCGAGCTTCAGTGCCGAAATATAGCCCTACTTAAATTTAAGACTGAAAGAGTAACCGAGAGCCCGTTACGCGCATCGTAATTTTCATCAACTTCGGCGCCATTTCCTGGAGCTTGGAGAATATTTTCCAGTTCCGGGGACTCTAAACTAACTCCTGATTGCCTTGGTTTGCAGTGAAATGGGCACAGCAAAGCTTTTTGAACGCTCACTTTAGAGCTTGTGGGCCTAAATATAGCCACACTTCACTTTAAGACTGAAACAGTAGCCGAGACCGCGTTACGCGCATCGTGATTTTGAGCAACTTCTGCTCGCTTTCCTGGAACTTGAGGAATATTTTCCAGTCCCGGGGACTCTAAACTAGCTGCTGATGGCCATGGTTTGCAGTGAAATTCACACAGCACAAGTTTTTGAACGAAAACTTTTGAGCTTTTAGGCCGAAATATAGTCCCACATCACTTACGACTTAAAGAGTAGCCGAGACCGGCGTGCGCGCATCGTGATTTTGACAAACTTCGGGTCGATATTCCGGAACTTGGGGAATATTTTCCAGTCCCAGGGACTCTAAACTAACTGTTGATGGCCTTGGTTTGCAGTGAAATGGAGACAGCAAAACTTCTTGAACGCTCACCTTCAAGCTTCTGGGCCGAAATATAGCCCACTTTACTTTAATACTGAAAAAGTAGCCGAGACCGCCTTACGCGCATCGTGATTTTGACAAACTTCGGGTGGATTTCTTGGAACTTCGAGGATATTTTCCAGTCCCTTGGACGCTAAACTAGGTGCCGATGGACTTGTTTTGCAGTGAAATGGACACAGCAAAGCTTTTTGAACGCTCACTTTCCAGCTTGTGGGCCTAAATATAGCCATACTTCACTTTAAGACTTAAACAGTAGCCGAGACCACGTTTCGCGCATCGTGATTTTGATCAACTTGGGCTCGATTTCCCGGAACTTGCGAAATATTTTGCAGTCCCGGGGACTCTAAACTAACTCGTGCTGGTCTTGGTTTGCAGTGAAACGGAAACAGAAAAAGTTTTTCAACGCATACTTTCGAGGTTGTGGACCGAAATAGAACCCCACTTCACTTGAAGACTGAAAGAGTAGCCGAGACCGCCTTACGTGCATCGTGATTTTGAGCAACTTCGGCTCGATTTGCCGGAACTAAGGGGATATATTCCAGTTTTGAGGACTCTAAACTAATTCCTGATGGCCTTGGTTTGCAGTAAAATAGACCAAGCAAAACTTTTTGAACGCGCAATGTCGAGCTTCTGGGCCAAACTATAGCCCCCCATTACTTTAACATTAAAAGAGTAGCCGAGACCGCCTTACGTGCATTGTGATTTTGACAAGCTTCGGGTTGATTTCCCGGAACTTGGGGCACATTTTCCAGTCTCGGGGACTCTCAACTAACTCCTGCTTGTCTTGGTTTGCAGTGAAATGGACACAGCGAAAGTTTTTGAACGCTCACTCTCGAGCTTCTGGGCCGAAATACAGCCCCATTTTACTTTAAGACTGAAAGAGTAGGCGAGACCGTCTTGAGCGAATCGTGATTTTGCGCAATTTTGCGTTTATTTCCCGAAACTTGGGGGATATATTCCAGTCAAAAGGACTCTACAGTCACTCCTGATGGCCTTGGTTTTCAGTGAAATGGACAGAGCACAACTTTGGAGCTTCTGGGCAGAAATATAGCCCCACTTTACTTTAAGACTGAAAGAGTAGATGAGACCGCCTTACGCGCATCGTAATTTTGACGAACTTCGAATGGATTTCCCGGAACTTGGGGGATATTTTGCAGTCCCTTGGACGCTAAACTACGTGCCGATGGCCTTGTTTTGCAGTGAAATGGACACAGCAAAGCTTTTTGAACGCTCACTTTCGAGATTCTGGGCCGAAATATAGCCATACTTCACTTTAAGACTCAAACAGTAGCCGAGACCACGTTTCGCGCATCGTGATTTTGGTCAACTACGGCTCGATTTCCCGGAACTTGCGAAATATTTTGCAGTCCCGGGGACTCTAAACTAACTCGTGCTGGTCTTGGTTTGCAGTGAAACGGAAACAGAAAAAGTTTTTTAACGCATACTTTCGAGGTTGTGGACCGAAATAGAACCCCACTTCACTTGAAGACTGAAAGAGTAGCCGAGACCGCCTTACGTGCATCGTGATTTTGACAAACTTCGGGTTGATTTCCCGGAACTTGGGGGATATTTTCCAGTCCCGGGGACTCTCAACTAACTCCTGCTTGTCTTGGTTTGCAGTGAAATGGACACAGCGAAAGTTTTTGAACGCTCACTCTCGAGCTTCTGGGCCGAAATACAGCCCCATTTTACTTTAAGACTGAAAGAGTAGGCGAGACCGTCTTGAGCGAATCGTGATTTTCACCAATTTCGCGTTTATTTCCCGAAACTTGGGGGATATATTCCAGTCAAAGGGACTCTACAGTAACTCCTGAAGGCCTTAGTTTTCAGTGAAATGGACAGAGCACAACTTAGGAGCTCTTGGGCAGAAATATAGCCCCACTTTACTTTAAGACTGAAAGAGTAGATGAGACCGCCTTACGCGCATCGTAATTTTGACGAACTTCCAATGGATGTCCCGGAACTTGGGGGATATTTTGCAGTCCCTTGGACGTTAAACTAAGTCCTGATGGCCTTGTTTTGAAGTCAAATGGACACAACAAAACTTTTTGAACGCTCACTTTCTAGCTTGTGGGCCGAAATATAGCCACACTTGACTTTAGGACTGACACAGTAGCCGAGACCATGTTACGCGCATCATGACTTTGATCAACTTCGGCTGGATTTCCCGGGACTTGGGGGATATTCTCCAGTCCCGGGGACTCTAAACTAACTTCTGATGGCCTTGGTTTGCACTGAAAGTGACAGAGCAAAACTTTTTAAACATTCACTTTCGAGCTTCTGGGCCGAAATATAGCCCCACTTCACTTTAAGACTGAAAGAGTAGCCGAGACCACATTACGCACATCGTGATTTTGACCAACTTCGGCTGGATTTACCGGAACTTGGGGGATATTTTCCAGTCCCTAGGACTCTTAAGTAACCCCTGATGGCCTTGGTTTGCATTGAAATGGACACAGCAAAACTTTTTGAACGCTCACTTTTGAGCTTCTGGGCCGAAATATAGCCCCACTTCACTTGAAGACTGAAAGAGTACCGGAGACCGTCTTACGCGCATCGTGATTTTGAACAACGTCTTTTCGGTTTTCCGGAACTTGGGAAATACATTCCACTCCCGGGGACTCTAAACTAACTACTCATAGCCTTGGTTTGCAGTGAAATAGACACAGTAATTTTTTTGGAGCTTTGAGCTTGTGGGCCGAAATAGAGCCCCATTTCACTTTAAGACTGAAAGAGTAGCCGAGGCAGCCTTAGGCGCATCGTGATTTTGACCAACTTCGGCTTGATCTGCCAGAACTTAAAAGATATTTTCCAGTCCCGGGGACTCTAAACTAACTCATGGTGGCCTTGGTTTTCAGTGAAATTGAGAGAGCAAAACTTTTTGAAAGTTCACTTTCGAGCTTCTGGACCGAAATATAGCCCTACTTCACTTTAAGACTGAAAGAGTAGCCGAGACCGCCTTAAGCGAATCGTTATTTTGACCAACTTCGTCTCGATTTCGCGGAACTTGGGGGATATTTTCCAGTTCCGGGCACTGTAAACTACTACCTGAGGGCCTTGGTTTGGAGTGAAATGGGCACAGCATAACTTTGTGAACGCTCACTTTCGAGCTTCTGGGCCGAAATATACAGCCACGTCACTTTAAGACTCAAAGAGTAGTCGAGACTGCTTTACGCGCATCGAGAGTTTGACAAACTTCGGCTCGATTTCCCGCAACTTGGGGGATATTTTGATCTCCCGGAGACTGCAGACTATCTCCTGATGCGGCTTGGTTCGCGGTGAAATGGACACAGCAAAACTTTTTGAACTTTCACTTTCGAGCTTCTGGGCCGAAATATAGACCCACTTTACTTTAAGACTGAAAGAGTAGCCGAGACCGTCTTACGCGCGTCGTGATTTTGACCAACTTCCGTTCGATTTCCCGGAACTTCGGGGATATATTCCAGTCCCGGGGACTCTAAACTAACTTCCGATGGCCTTAGTTTGCAGTTAAATGGACACAGCAAAACTTTTTGAACGCTCACTTTCGAGCTTATGGGTCGAAATATAGCCCCACTTAACTTTAAGACTGAAAGAGTAGCCGAGACCGCCTTACGCGCATCGTTATTTTGGGATACTTCGGCTCGATTTCCCGCAAATAGGGGGATATTTTCCAGTCCCGGGGACTCTAAACTAACTCCTGATGGCCTTGGTTTCCAGTGAAATGGACACAGGAACACTTTTTTAACGCGCACTTTCGAGCTTGCTGGCCGAAATGTAGCCCTACTTCTTTTTAAGACTGAAAGAGTAGGCGGGAGCGCCTTACGCGCATTGTGATTTTGAGGATCTTCGGCTCGATCTGACGAAACTTGGGAGATATTTTCCAGTCCCAAAGTCTCTAAACTCACTCCTGATTGTCTAAGATGTGAGTGAAATAGAGACAAAAATTTTTGAAGCCTTACTTTCGAGCTTCTGGAGTTAAATCTAAGCCCACTTTACCTTAAGACTGAAAGAGTAGCCGAAACCACCTTAAGCGCATCGTGATTTTGACTAACTTCGGGTGGATTTCCCGTAACTTGGGGGATATTTCCAGTCCCTTTGACGCTAAACTAAGTCGTGATGGCCTTGTTTTGCAGTGAAATGGACACAGCAAAACTTTTTAAACACTCAGTTTCGAGCTTCTGGGCCGAAATATTGCCCCACTTCACTTTAACACTGAAAGAGTAGCCGAGACCGCCGTACGCGCGTCGTGATTTTGACCAACTTCGGTTAAATTTCCCGGAACTTGGGGGATATTTTCCAGTCCCGGGGACTCTAAACTGACCCCCGACGTCCTTGGTCTGCAGTAAAATGGACGCAGCAAAACTTTTTGAACGCTCACTTTCGAGCGTCATGGGCGAAATACAGTTTTACTTCACTTTAAGAGAAAAAGAGTAGTCGTGACCGCCTTACGCCCATCGTAATTTTGACCCACTTCGCCTCGATTTCCCGGAACTTGGGGGATATTTTCCAGTCCCGCGGACTCTAAAGTAACTCCTGATGGCCTTGCTCTGGAGTGAAATGGACACTGCAACACTTTTTGAACCCTCACTTTCCAGCTTCTGGGCGGAAATAATTCCCCAGTTCACTTTAAGAATGAAAGAGTAACCGGGACCGCCTTACGCGCATCGCTCGATTTCCTGGGAAATGGGGGATATTTTCCTGTACCGGGGACTCTAAACTAACTCTTGATTGCCTTGGTTTGAAGAGAAATGGACACAGCACAACTTTTTGAACGCTCTCGTTTGAGCTTCTGGGGTGAAGCATAGCCCTACTTCACTTTAAGACTGAAAGACTAGCCGAGACCGCCTTACGCGCATCGTGATTTTGCGCTACTTCGGCTCGATTTCCCGGAACTTGGGAGATAATTCCCAGTCCCGGGTACTCTAAACTAATTCCTGATGGCCTTGGTTTTCAGTGAAATGGACACAGCCAAACTCTTTGAACGTTCACTTTCGAACTTCTGGGCCGAAATATGAAAGAGCAGCCGGGACCGCCTTACGCGCATGTGAATGCCTTGGTTTTTAGTGAAATGGACACAGGTAAAAGAGGCGCACGCTAGGTTTCCAGGTTGTAGGCCGAAATATAGCCCCACTTTATTTTAAGACTGAAAGTGTACACGAAACCGCCTTAAGCGCATCGAAATTTCTAGCCACTATGGCTCGATCTGCCAAAACTTGGGGGATATTTTCCAGTCCCGGGGACTCTACCCTAACTCTTGATGGCCTTAGTTTTCAGTCAAATGGTCACAGGTAACAGGAGCGCACGCTCGGTGTCGAGCTTCTAGGCCGAAATGTAGCCCCAATTCATTTTAAGACTGAAAGAGTAAACGAAACTGCCGTAGGCTTATCGTAATTTTAAGAAAGTATGGCTCAATTTGCCGACACTTGGAGGATAGCTTCCAGTCTCGAGGATTCTAAACTATCTCCTGATGGACTTAGTTCTTAGTGAAATGGACACAGCTAAAAGGAGAGCACGCTCGGTGTCGAGCTTGTAGAACCGAAATATAGCCCCACTTCATTTTCGGAGTAAACGAGTAGCCGAGACCGCCTTACGCGCATCGTGATTTTGAGCATCTTTGGCTCGACTTGCCGAAATTCGGGGAATATTCTCCAGTCACGAGGACTCTAGGCTAACTCCTGATGAACTTAGTTTTCAGTGATATGTACACAGGCAAAAGGAGCGCACGCTCGGTGTTGAGCTTGTCGGCCGAAATATAGCCCCACTTCATTTTAAGACTGAGAGAGTGGCCGAGACCGCCTTACGCGCATCGTGATTTTGAGCAACTTTGGCTCGATCTGCCAGAATTTGGGAAATATTTTCCAGTCCCAAGGACTCTAAACTAACTCCTGATGGCCTAAGATGTCAGTGAAATGGACACAGGTAAAATTAGCGCACGCCCGGTCTCGAGCTTCTAGGTCGAAATATAGCCCCCCTTAATTTTAAGACTGAAAGAGTAGCCGAGACCGCCTTACGCGCATCGTGATATTGGGCCACTTCTGCTCGATTTCCCGGAAGTTGGCGACTAATTTAAAGTCCCGGGGACGCTAAACTAACTCCCGATGACCTTGGTTTGCAGTTTAATGAACACAGCAAAACATTCTGAACGCTCACCTTCGAGCTTCAGGGCCGAAATATAGCCCTACTTAAATTTAAGACTGAAAGAATAGCCGAGAGCCCGTTACGCGCATCGTAATTTTCATCAACTTCGGCGCCATTTCCTGGAATTTGGAGAATATTTTCCAGTCCCGGGGACTCTAAACTAACTCCTAGTGGCCTTGGTTTGCAGTGAAAGGGACACAGCAAAACTTTTTGAACGCGCACTTTCGAGCTTGTTGGCCTAAATATAGCCACACTTCACTTTAAGACTGAAACAGTAGCCGAGACCGCCTCACGCGCATCGTGGTTTTGATCAACTTTTGCTCGCTTTCCTGGAACTTGGGGAATATTTTCCAGTCCCGGGGACACTAAACTAACTCCTGATGGCCATGGTTTGCAGTGAAATTCACACAGCACAAGTTTTTGAACGAACACTTTCGAGCTCTTAGGCCGAAATATAGTCCCACATCACTTACGACTTAAAGAGTAGCCGAGACCGGCGTGCGCGCATCGTGATTTTGACCAACTTCGAGTCGATATTCCGGAACTTGGGGGATATTTTCCAGTCCCAGGGACTCTAAACTAACTGTTGATGGCCTTGGTTTGCAGTGAAATGGAGACAGCAAAACTTTTTGAACGCTCACCTTCAAGCTTCTGGGCCGAAATATAGCCCACTTTACTTTAATACTGAAAAAGTAGCTGAGACCGCCTTACGCGCATCGTGATTTTGACAAACTTCGGGTGGATTTCCCGAAACTTGGGGGATATTTTCCAGTCCCTTGGACGCTAAACTAAGTGCCGATGGCCTTGTTTTGCAGTGAAATGGACACAGCAAAGCTTTTTGAACGCTCACTTTCCAGCTTGTGGGCCGAAATATAGCCATACTTCACTTTAAGACTGAAATAGTAGCCGAGACGAAGTTTCGCGCATCGTGATTTTGATCAACTTCGGCTCGATTTCCCGGAACTTGCGAAATATTTTGCAGTCCCGGGTACTCTAAACTAACTCGTGCTGGTCTTGGTTTGCAGTGAAACGGAAACAGAAAAAGTTTCTGAAAGCATACTTTCGAGCTTGTGGACCGAAATAGAACCCCACTTCACTTGAAGACTGAAAGAGTAGCCGAGACCCCCTTACGTGCATCGTGATTTTGAGCAACTTCGGCTCGATTTGCCGGAACTAAGGGGATATATTCCAGTTCTGAGGACTCTAAAGTAATTCTTGATGGCCTTGGTTTGCAGTAATATGGACCCGCCAAAACTTTTTGAACGCTCAATTTCGATCTTCTGGGCCAAAATATAGCCCCCCATTACTTTAACACTAAAAGAGTAGCCGAGACCGCCTTACGCGCATCGTGATTTTGAGAATCTTCGGCTTGATTTCCCGGAACATGGGGGATATTTTCCAGTCCCGGAGACTCTCAACTAACTCCTGCTTGTCTTGGTTTCCAGTGAAATGGACACAAGGCTCACTCTCGAGCTTCTGGGCCGAAATAGAGCCCCATTTTACTTTAAGACTGAAAGAGTAGGCGAGACCGTCTTGAGCGAATCGTGATTTTGACCAATTTCGCGTTTATTTCCCAAAACTTGGGGGATATATTCCAGTCAAAAGGACTCTAAAGTAACTCCTGATGGCCTTGGTTTTCAGTGAAATGGACAGAGCACAACTTAGGAGCTTCTGGGCAGAAATATAGCCCCACTTTACTTTAGGACTGAAAGAGTAGATGAGACCGCCTTACGCGCATCGTAATTTTGACGAACTTCGAATGGATTTCCCGGAACTCGAGGGATATCTTGCAGTCCCTTGGACGCTAAACTAAGTCCTGATGGCCTTGTTTTGAAGTAAAATGGACACAACAAAACTTTTTGAACGCTCACTTTCTAGCTTGTGGGCCGAAATATAGCCCCACTTCACTTTAAAACTGAAAGAGTAGCCGAGAAGTTCTTACGCGCATCGTGATTTTGACCAACGTCTTCTCGATTTTCCGGAACTTGGTAAATACATTCCACTCCCGGGGACTCGAAACTAACTCATGATAGCCTTGGTTTGCAGTGAAATAAAGACAGTAATGTTTTTTGAGCTTTGAGCTTGCGGGCCGAAATAGAGCCCCACTTCACTTTAAGACTGAAGGAGTAGCCGACACCGCCTTAAGCGCACCGTGATTTTGACCAACTTCGGCTCGATTTGCCAGAACTTGGGGGATAATTTCCACTCTCGGGCACTCTAAAGTAACTCCTGATTGTCTTGGTTTTCAGTGAAATGGACACAGCGAAACTTTTTGAACGCTCACTCTCGAGCTTCTGGACCGAAATATAGCCCCACTTTACTTTAAGACTAAAAGAGTAGGCGAGACCGTCTTGCGGAAATCGTGATTTTGACTAACTTCGGGTCGGTTTCCCGAAACTTGGGGGATATATTCCATTTCCGCGGGCTCAAAACTAACTCCTGATGGCCTTGGTTTTCAGTGAAATGGACAGAGCACAACTTTTGAGCTTCTGGGCAGAAGTAAAGCCCCACTTTACTTTAAGACTGAAAGCGTAGATGAGACCGCCTTACGCGTATCGTAATTTTGACGAACTTCGAATGGATTTCCCGGAACTTGGGGGATATTTTGCAGTCCCTTGGACGCTAAACTAAGTCCTGATGGCCTTGTTTTGAAGTCAAATGGACACAACAAAACTTTTTGAACGCTCACTTTCTAGCTTGTGGGCCGAAATATAGCCACACTTCACTTTAGGACTGACACAGTAGCCGAGACCACGTTACGCGCATCATGAATTTGATCAACTTCGGCTCGATTTCCCGGGACTTGGGGGATATTTTCCAGTCCTGCGGACTCTAAAGTAACTTCTGATGGCCTTGGTTTGCACTGAAAGTGACAGAGCAAAACTTTTTAAACACTCACTTTCGAGCTTCTGGGCCGAAATATTGCCCTACTTCACTTTAAGACTGAAAGAGTAGCCGAGACCACCTTACGCACATCGTGATTTTGACCAACTTCGGCTCGATTTACCGGAACTTGGGGGATATTTTCCAGTCCCGAGGACTCTTAAGTAACTCCTGATGGCCTTGGTTTGCATTGAAATAGATACAGCAAAACTTTTTGAACGCTTACTTTGGAGCTTCTGGGCCGAAATATAGCCCCACTTCACTTTAAGACTGAAAGAGTAGCCGAGAAGGTCTTACGCGCATCGTGATTTTGATCAACGTCTTCTCGATTTTGCGGAACTTGGGAAATACATTCAACTGCCGGGGACTCTAAACTAACTCCTGATAGGCTTGGTTTGCAGTGAAATAGACACTAATTGTTTTTGAGCTTTGAGCTTGTGGGCCGAAATAGAGCCCCACTTCACTTTAAGACTGAAGGAGTAGCCGACACCGCCTTAAGCGCACCGTGATTTTGACCAACTTCGGCTCGATTTGCCGGAACTTGGGGGATACTTTCCAGTCCCGGGTACTCTAAACTAACTCCTGATTGTCTTGGTTTTCAGTGAAATGGACACAGCGAAACTTTTTGAACGCTCACTCTCGAGCTTCTGGACCGAAGTATATCCCCACTTTACTTTAAGACTGAAAGAGTAGCCGAGACCGTCTTGCGCAAATCGTGATTTTGACCAACCTCGGGTCGGTGTCCCGGAACTTGGGGGATATATTCCATTTCCGTGGGCTCTAAACATACTCGTGATGGCCTTGGTTTTCAATGAAATGGACAAAGGAAAGCTTTTTGAACACTCTCTTTGTAGCTTCTGGGCCGAAATATAGCCCTACTTCACTTTAAGACTGAAAGACTAGCCAAGACCGTCTTGCGCGCATCGTGATTTTGAGCAACGTCTTCTCGATTTTCCGGAACTTGGGAAATATATTGCAGTCCCGGGGACTCTACACTAACTCCTGATGGCCTTGGTTTGCAGTGAAATGGACGCAGGAAAACTTTTTGAACGCTCAGTTTCGAGCTTCTGGGCCGAAATACAACCGTATTTCACTTTAAGACTGAAATAGTAGCCGAGACCGCCTTACGAGCATCGTGATTTTGACCAAGTTCAGCTCGATTTCCCGGAAATTGGGGGATATTTTCCAGTCCGGGGGACTTTAAACTAACTCCTGATGGCCTTGGTTTGCAGTTAAATGCAGAAAGCGTAACTTTGTAAAGGGTCACTTTCGAGCTTCTGGTCCGAAATATAGCCCCACTTTACTTTAAGACTGAAAGAGTAGCCCAGACCGTCTTACGCCCATCGTGATTTTGACCAACTTCCGTTCGATTACCCGGAACTTCGGGGATATATTCCAGTCCCGGGGACTCTAAACTAACTGCTGACGGCCTTGGTTTGCAGTGAAATGGACACAGCACATTTTTTTGAACGCTCACTTTCGAGCTTCTCGGCCGAAATATAGCCCTACTTCACTTTAAGACTGAAAGAGTAGCCGAGACCGCCTTACGCGCATCATGATTTTTATCAACTTCGGCGCCATTTCCTGGAACTTGGGGAATATTTTCCAGTCCCGGGGACTCTAAAATAACTCCTCATGGCCATGGTTTGCAGTGAAATTCACACAGCACAAGTTTTAGAACAAACACTTTCGAGCTTCTAGGCCGAAATATAGTCCCACATCACTTACGACTGAAAGAGTAGCCGAGACCGCCTTGCTCGCATCGTGAGTTTGACAAACTTCTGGTCGATATTCCGGAACTTGGGGGATATTTTCCAGTCCCAGGAACTCTAAACTAACTCCTGATGGCCTTTGTTTGCAGTGAAATGGAGACAGCAAAACTTTTTGAACGCTCACCTTCGAGCTTCCTGGCCGAAATAAAGCCCCACTTTACTTTAAGAACTAAAGAGTAACCGAGACCACCTTACGCGCATTGTGATTTTGACAAACTTCGGGTAGATCTCCCGGAACTTAGGGAACATTTTCCAGTCCCTTAGAGGCTAAACTAAGTCCTGATGGCCTTGTTTTGCAGTGAAATGGACACAGCAAAACTTTTTGAACGCTCACTTTCGAGCTTGTGGGCCGAAATATAGCCACACTTTACTTTAAGACTGAACAGTAGCCGAGACCGCATTTCGCGCATCGTGATTTTGATCAACTTCGGCTCGCTTTCCCGGAACTTGGGGAATATTTTCCAGTCCCGGGGACCCTAAACTAACTTTTGATAGCTTTGGTTTGCAGTGAAATGCACACAGCAAATCTTTTTGAAAGCTCACTTTCGAGCTTCTGGACAGAAATATAGCCCCACTTCACTTTAAGACTGAAAGGGTAGCCGAGACCGCTTTGGGAGCATCGTGATTTTGACCAGCTTCCGTTCGATTTCCCGGAACTTCGGGGATATATTCCAGTCCCGGGGACACTAAACTAACTGCTGATTGCCTTGGTTTGCAGTGAAATAGACACAGCACATTTTTTTGAACGCTCACTTTCGAGCTTCTCGGCCGAAATATAGCCCTACTTCACTTTAAGACTGAAAGAGTAGTCGAGACTACCTTACGCAAATCGTCAGTTTGACTAACTTCGGCTCGAATTCCCGGAAGTTGGGGGATATTTTCCAGTCCCGGGGACTCTAAACTAGCTCCTAATGGCTTTGGTTTGCAGTGAAATGGACACAGCAAAACTTTTTGAACGCTCACTCGAGGTTATGGGTCGAAATATAGCCCCAGTTCACTTTAACACTGAAAGAGTAGCCGAGACCGCCTTACGCGCATCGTGATTTTGGGATACTTCGGCTCGATTTCCCGCAAATAGGGGGATATTTTCCAGTCCCGGGGACTCTAAACTAACTCCTGATGGCCTTAGTTTCCAGTGAAATCGACACAGGAACACTTTTTGAACGCGCACTTTCGAGCTTGCTGGCCGAAATATAGCCCTACTTCTTTTTAAGACTGAAAGAGTAGGCGGGAGCGCCTTACGCGCATTGTGTTTTTGAGGATCTTCGGCTAGATCTGGCGAAACTTGGGAGATATTTTCCAGTCCCAAAGTCTCTAAACTCACTCCTGATTGTCTAAGATGTGAGTGAAATAGAGACAAAAATTTTTGAAGCCTTACTTTCGAGCTTCTGGAGTTAAATCTAAGCCCACTTTACCTTAAGACTGAAAGAGTAGCCGAAACCACCTTAAGCGCATCGTGATTTTGACTAACTTCGGGTGGATTTCCCGTAACTTGGGGGATATTTCCAGTCCCTTTGACGCTAAACTAAGTCGTGATGGCCTTGTTTTGCAGTGAAATGGACACAGCAAAACTTTTTAAACACTCAGTTTCGAGCTTCTGGGCCGAAATATTGCCCCACTTCACTTTAAGACTGAAAGAGTAGCCGACACCGCCGTACGCGCGTCGTGATTTTGACCAACTTCGGTTAAATTTCCCGGAACTTGGGGGATATTTTCCAGTCCCGGGGACTCTAAACTGACCCCCAACGTCCTTGGTCTGCAGTAAAATGGACACAGCAAAACTTTTTGAACGCTCACGTTTGAGCTTCTGGGCCGAAATATAGCTCCACTTGACTTTAAGACTGAAAGAGTAGCCGAGACCACCTTACGCCAATCGTCATTTTGACCAACTTCGGCTCGCTTTCCCGGAACTTGGGGGATATTTTCCAATCCCGCGGACTCTAAAGTAACTCCTGATGGCCTTGCTCTGGAGTGAAATGGACACAGCACAACTTTTTGAACGCTCACTTTCCAGCTTCTGGGCGGAAATATTGCCCCAGTTCACTTTAAGAATGAAAGAGTAACCGGGACCGCCTTACGCGCATCGTGATTTTGACCAACTTTGGCTCGATTTCCCGGGAAATGGGGAATATTTTCCGGTACTGGGGACTCTAAACTAACTCCTGATTGCCTTGGTTTGCAGTGAAATGGACACAGCACAACTTTTTGTACGCTCACTTTTGAGCTTCTGGGCCGAAGCATAGCCCTACTTCACTTTAAGACTGAAAGGCTAGCCGTGACCGCCTTGCGCTACTTCGGCTCGATTTCCCGAAACTTGGGAGATAATTCCCAGTGCCGAGCACTCTAAACTAATTCCTGATGGCCTTGGTTTTCAGTGAAATGGACACAGCCAAACTCTTTGAACGTTCACTTTCCAGCTTCTGGGCCGAAATATACCCCCATTTCACTTTAAGACTGAAAGAGTAGCTGGGACCGCCTTACGCGCATGGTCATTTTGTCGAACTTCGGCTTGATTTCCTGGGACTTGGGGGGATATTTTCCACTCCCGGAAGCTCCAAACTAACTCCTGAATGCCTTGGTTTTTAGTGAAATGGACACAGGTAAAAGGGGCGCACGCTAGGTTTCCAGGTTGTAGGCCGAAATATAGCCCCACTTTATTTTAAGACTGAAAGTGTACACGAAACCGCCTTAAGCGAATCGAAATTTTTAGCCACTATGGCTCGATCTGCCAAAACTTGGGGGATATTTTCCAGTCCCGGGGACTCTACCCTAACTCTTGATGGCCTTAGTTTCCAGTCAAATGGTCACAGGTAACAGGAGCGCACGCTCGGTGTCGAGCTTCTAGGCCGAAATGTAGCCCCAGTTCATTTTAAGACTGAAAGAGTAAACGAAACTGCCGTACGCCTATCGTAATTTTAAGAAAGTATGGCTCAATTTGCCGAAACTTGGAGGATAGCTTCCAGTCTCGAGGATTCTAAACTATCTCCTGATGGACTTAGTTCTTAGTGAAACGGACACAGGTAAAAGGAGAGCACGCTCGGTGTCGAGCTTGTAGAACCGAAATATAGCCCCACTTCATTTTCGGGTAAACGAGTAGCCGAGACCGCCTTACGCGCATCGTGATTTTGAGCATCTTTGGCTCGATTTGCCTTAATTCGGGGAATATTTTCCAGTCCCGAGGACTCTATGCTAACTCATGATGAACTTAGTTTTGAGTAATATTTACACAGGCAAAAGGAGCGCACGCTCGGTATTGAGATTGTCGGCCGAAATATAGCCCCACTTCATTTTAAGACTGAAAGAGTAGCCGAGACCGCCTTACGCGCATCGTGATTTTGAGCAACTTTGGCTCGATCTGCCAGAATTTGGGAAATATTTTCCAGTCCCAAGGACTCTAAACTAACTCCTGACGGCCTAAGGTGTCAGTGAAATGAACACAGGTAAAATTAGCGCACGCCCGGTCTCGAGCTTCTAGGTCGAAATATAGCCCTACTTAAATTTAAGACTGAAAGAATAGCCGAGAGGCTATTCTTTCAGTCTTAAATTTTTCAGTCCCGGGGACTCTAAACTAACTCCTGATGGCCATGGTTTGCAGTGAAATTCACACAGCACAAGTTTTTGAACGCACACTTTCGAGCTTCTAGGCCGAAATATAGTCCCACATCACTTACGACTTAAAGAGTAGCCAAGACCGGCGTGCGCGCATCGTGATTTTGACCAACTTTGGGTCGATATTCCGGAACTTGGTTGATATTTTCCAGTCCCAGGGACTCTAAACTAACTCTTGATGGCCTTGGTTTGCCGTGAAATGGAGACAGCAAAACTTTTTGAACGCTCACCTTCAAGCTTCTGGGCCGAAATATAGCCCACTTTACTTTAATACTGAAAAAGTAGCCGAGACCGCCTTACGCGCATCGTGATTTTGACAAACTTCGGGTGGATTTCCCGAAACTTGGGGGATATTTTCCAGTCCCTTGGACGCTAAACTAGGTGCCGATGGCCTTGTTTTTCAGTGAAATGGACACAGCAAAGCTTTTTGAACGCTCACTTTCGAGCTTGTGGGCCGAAATATAGCCATACTTCACTTTAAGACTCAAACAGTAGCCGAGACCACGTTTCGCGCATCGTGATTTTGATCAACTTCGGCTCGATTTGCCGGAACTTGCGAAATATTTTGCAGTCCTGGGGACTCTAAACTCACTCGTGCTGGTCTTGGTTTGCAGTGAAACGGAAACAGAAAAAGTTTTTGAACGCGTACTTTCGAGCTTGTGGACCGAAATAGAACCCCACTTCACTTGAAGACTGAAAGAGTAGCCGAGACCCCCTGACGTGCATCGTGATTTTGAGCAACTTCGGCTCGATTTGCCGGAACTAAGGGGATATATTCCAGTTCTGAGAACTCTAAACTAATTCTTGATGGCCTTGGTTTGCAGTAAAATGGACCTAGCAAAACTTTTTGAACGCTCAATTTCGGGCTTCTGGGCCAAAATATAGCCCCCCATTACTTTAACACTAAAAGAGTAGCCGAGACCGCCTTACGCGCATCGTGATTTTGACAAACTTCGGGTTGATTTCCCGGAACTTGGGGGATATTTTCCACTCCTGGGGACTCTCAACTAACTCCTGCTTGTCTTGGTTTGCAGCGAAATGGACACAAACGCTCACTCTCGAGCTTCTGGGCCGAAATAGAGCCCCATTTTACTTTAAGACTGAAAGAGTAGGCGAGACCGTCTTGAGCGAATCGTGATTTTGACCAATTTCGCGTTAATTTCCCGAAACTTGGGGGATATATTCCAGTCAAAGGGACGCTAAAGTAACTCCTGATGGCCTTGGTTTTCAGTGAAATGGACAGAGCACAACTTAGGAGCTTCTGGGCAGAAATATAGCCCCACTTTACTTTAAGACTGAAAGAGTGGATGAGACCGCCTTACGCGCTTCGTAATTTTGACGAACTTCGAATGGATTTCTCGGAACTTGGGGGATATTATGCAGTCCCTTGGACGCTAAACTAAGTGCTGATGGCCTTGTTTTGAAGTAAAATGGACACAACAAAACTTTTTGAACGCTCACTTTCTAGCTTGTTGGCCGAAATATAGCCACACTTCACTTTAGGACTGACACAGTAGCCGAGACCACGTTACGCGCATCATGAATTTGATCAACTTCGGCTGGATTTCCCGGGACTTGGGGGATATTCATCAGTCCCGGGGACTCTAAACTAACTTCTGATGGCCTTGGTTTGCACTGAAAGTGACAGAGGAAAACTTTTTAAACCCTCACTTTCGAGCTTCTGGGCCGAAATATTGCCCCACTTCACCTTAAGACTGAAAGAGTAGCCGAGACCGTCTTACGCACATCGTGATTTTGACCAACTTCGGCTGGATTTACCGGAACTTGGTGGATATTTTCCAGTCCCGAGGACTCTTAAGTAACCCCTGATGGCCTTGGTTTGCATTGAAATGGATACAGCAAAACCTTTTGAACGCTCACTTTTGAGCTTCTTGGCCGAAATATAGCCCCACTTCACTTTAACACTGAAAGAGTAGCCGAGACCGTCTTACGCGCATCGTGATTTTGACCAACGTCTTCTCGATTTTCCGGAACTTGGGAAATACATCCCACTCCCGGGGACTCTAAAGTAACTCCTGATAGCCTTGGTTGGCAGTGAAATAGACACAGTAATTTTTTTTTATCTTTGAGCTTGTGGGCCGAAATAGTGCCCCACTTTTACTTTAAGACTGAAGGAGTAGCCGACACCGCCCTAAGCGCACCGTGATTTTGACCAACTTCGGCTCGATTTGCCGGAACTTGGGAAATTTTTTCCAGTCCCGGGGACTCTAAACTAACTCCTGATTGTCTTGGTTTTCAGTAAAATGGACACAGCGAAACTTTTTGAACGCTCACTCTCGAGCTTCTTGACCGAAATATAGCCCCACTTTACTTTAAGACTGAAAGAGTAGCCGAGACCGTCTTGCGCAAATCGTGATTTTGACCAACTTCGGGTCGGTGTCCCGTAGCTTGGGGGATATATTCCATTTCCGCGGGCTCTAAACTAACTCCTGATGGTCTTGGCTTTCAGTGAAATGGACAAAGGAAAGCTTTTTGAACACTCTCTTTGTAGGTTCTTGGCCGAAATAGAATCCCGCTTCACTTTCAAACTGAAATAGTAGCCGAGACCGCCTCACGCGCATCGTGAGTTAGACCAAGTTCAGCTCGATTTCACGCAACTTTTGGGATATTTTCCAGTCTCGGGGACTCTAAACTAACTCCGGGTGGCCTTGGTTTGCACTGAAATGCGCAGAGCATAACTTTTTGACGCCCACTTTGGAGCTTCTGGGCCGAAATATAGCCCCATTTCACTTAAGACTGAAAGAGTAGCCGAGATCGGCTTACGCGCATCGTAATTTTGACTATTTTCGGATCGATTTCTCGGAGCTTGGGGGATATTTTCCAGTCCCGGGGACTCTAAACGAACTCCTGATCGCCTTGCTTTGCATTGAAATGGACAGAGCAAAACTTTTTGAACGCTCACTTTCGAGTTTGTGGGCCGAAATATAGCCACACTTTACTTTAAGACTGAAACAAAAGCCGAGACCGCATTTCGCGCATCGTGACTTTGATCAACTTCGGCTCGCTTTCCCGGAACTTGGGAAATATTTTCCAGTCCCGGGGACCCTAAGCTAACTTTTGATAGCTTTGGTTTGCAGTGAAATGCACACAGCAAACTTTTTGAACGCTCACTTTCGAGCTTCTGGACAGAAATATAGCCCGACTTTACTTTAAGACTGAAAGAGTAGCCGAAACCGGCTTACGTATATCGTAATTTTCACGAACTTCGAATGGATTTCCCGGAACTTGAGGTATATTTTCCAGTCCCTTGGACGCTAAACTAAGTCCTGATGGCCTTGTTTTGAAGTGAAATGGACACAGCAAAACTTTTTGAACGCTGACTTTCTAGCTTTTGGGCCGAAATATAGGCACACTTGACTTTAAGACTGAAACAGTAGCCGAGACTACGTTACGCCCATCATGAATTTGATCAACTTCGGCTCCAATTCCCGGGACTTGGGGCATATCCTCCAGTCCTGGGGACTCTAAACTAACTCCTGATGGCCTTGGTTTGCATTGAAATGGACACACCACAATTTTTTGAAACCACACCTTCGAGCTTCTGGGCCGAAATATAGCCCCACTTCACTTAAGACTGAAAGAGTAGCCGAGACCGCCTTGCTCGCATCGTGAGTTTGACAAACTTGGGTCGATATTCCGGAACTAGGGAGATCTTTTCCAGTCCCAGGAACTCTAAACTAACTCCTGATGGCCTTGGTTTGCAGTGAAATGGACAGAGCAAAACTTTTTGAACGCTCACCTTCGAGCTTCCTGGCCAAAATAAAGCCCCACTTTAGTTTAAGACTTAAAGAGTAACCGAGACCACCTTACGCGCATTGTGATTTTGACAATTTTCGGGTGGATCTCCCGGAACTTGGGGAATATTTTCCAGTCCCTTGGACGCTAAACTAAGTCCTGATGGCCTTGTTTTCAAGTAAAATGGACAGAACAAAACTTTTTGAACGCTCACTTTCTAGCTTGTGGGCCGAAATATAGCCCCACTTCACTTTAAGACTGAAAGAGTAGCCGAGACTACCTTACGCAAATCGTGATTTTGACCAACTTCGGCTCGATTTCCCGGAACTTGGGGGATATTTTCCAGTCCCGGGGACTCTAAACTAGCTCCTGATGGCTTTGGTTTGCAGTGAAATAAACACAGGGAAACTTTTCGAACGCTCACTTTCAAGCTCCTGGGCAGGAATAAAGCCTCACTTCACTTTAAGACTGAAACAGTAAGCGAGACCGCCTAACGCGCACCGTAATTTTGACCAACTTCGGCTAAATTTCCCTGAACTTGGGGGATATTTTCCAGTCCCGAAGACTCTTACGTAACCCCTGATGGCCTTCGTTTGCATTGAAATGGATACAGCAAAACTTTTCGAACGCTCACTTTTGAGCTTCTGGGCCGAAATATAGCCCCACTTCACTTTAAGACTAAAAGACTAGCCAAGACCGTCTTGGGCGCATCGTGATTTTGACCAACGTCTTCTCCATTTTCCGGAACGTGCGAAATATGTTGCAGTCCCGTGGCCTCTAAACTAACCCCTGATGGCCTTGGTTTGCAGTGAAATGGACACAGCAAATTTTTTGCAGCGCTCACTTTGGAGCTTCTGGGCCGAAATAGAGCCCCACTTCGCTTTAAGACTGAAAGAGTAGCCGTGGCCGCCTTAGGCGCATCGTGATTTTGACCAACTTCGGCATGAGTTGCCAGAACTTAAAAGATATTTTCCAGTCCCGGGGACTCTAAACTAACTCATGATGGCCTTGTTTTTCAGTGAAATTCAGAGAGGAAAACTTTTTGAACGCTGGCTTTCGACCTTCTCGGCCGAAATATAACCCTACTTCACTTTAAGACTGAAAGAGTAGCCGAGACCGCCTTACGCGAATCGTTATTTTGAGCAACTTCGTCTTGATTTCGCGGAACTTGGGGGATATTTTCCAGTTCCGGGCACTGTAAACTACTTCCTGAGGGCCTTGCTTTGGAGTGAAATGGGCACAGCGTAACTTTTTGAACGCTCACTTTCGAGCTTGTGGGCCGAAATATACAGCCACGTCACTTTAAGACTAAAACAGTAGCCGAGACTACTTTACGCGCATCGTGATTTTGACAAACTTCTGCTCGATTTCCCGGGACTTGTGGGATATTTTGATGTCCCGGAGACTGGAAACTATCTCCGGATGTGGCTTGGTTCGCGGTGAAATGGACACAGCAAACTCTTTGAAGTCTCACTTTCGAGCTTCTGGGCCGAAATATAGCCCGAGTTCACTTTAAGAATGAAAGAATAGGCGACACCGCCTTACGCGCATCATGATTTTGACCAACTTTGGCTCGATTTCCCGGGAAATGGGGAATATTTTCCGGTACCGGGGACTCTAAAGTAACTCCTGATTGCCTTGGTTTGCATTGAAATGGAGAGAACAAAACTTTTTCAACGCTCCCCTTCGCGGTTCTGAGCCGAAGTATAGCCCCACTTCAGTTTAAGACTGAAAGAGTAGCCGAGACCGTCTTACGCGCATCGTGATTTTCACCAGGTTCGCCTCGATTTCCCGAAACTTCGGGGATATATTCAAGTCCCAAGGACTCTAAACTAACCCCTGATGGCCTTGGTCTGCAGTGAAATGGACACAGCAAATTTTTTTGAAAGCTTACTTTCGAAATTCTGGGCCGAAATATAGCCCCACTTCACTTCAAAACTGAAATAGTAGCCGAGATCGCCTTAGACGCATCGTGATTTTGACCAACTTCGGCTTGAGTTGCCAGAACTTAAAGGATATTTTCCAGTCCCGTGGACTCTAAACTAACTCATGATGGCCTTGGTTTTCAGTTAAATTTAGAGAGCAACACTTTTTGAACGCTCACTTTCGAGCTTCTGGGCCGAAATATACAGCCACGTCACTTTAAGACTAAAAGAGTAGCCGAGACTGCCTTATGCGCATCGTGATTTTGACAAACTTCGGCTCGATTTCCCGGGACTTGGGGGATATTTTAATGTCCCGGACACTGTAAACAATCTGCTGATGTTGCTTGGTTTGCGGTGAAATGGACACAGGAAAACTTTTTGAACACTCACTTTCGAGCTTATGGGTCGAAATATAGCCCCACTTAACTTTAAGACTGAAAGAGTAGCCGAGACCGCCTTACGCGCATCGTAGTTTTGAGAAAATTCGGCTCGATTTGCCCGAACTTGGCCGATATTTTCCAGTTCCGGGGACTCTAAAGTAACTCCAGATGGCCTTGGTTTCCAGTGAAATGGACACAGGAACACTTTTTGAACGCGCACTTTCGAGCTTGCTGGCCGAAATGTAGCCCTACTTTTTTTTAAGACTGAAAGAGTAGGCGGGAGCGCCTTACGCGCATTGTGATTTTGAGGATCTTCGGCTCGATCTGGCGAAACTTGGGAGATATTTACCAGTCCCAAAGTCTCTAAACTCACTCCTAATTGTCTAAGATGTGAGTGAAATAGAGACAAAAATTTTTGAACCCTTACTTTAGAGCTTCTGGAGTTAAATCTACGCCCACTTTACCTTAAGACTGAAAGAGTAGCCGAGACCCCCTTAAGCGCATCGTGATTTTGACTAACTTCGGGTGGATTTCCCGTAACTTGGGGGATATTTCCAGTCCCGCGGACTCTAAAGTAACTCCTGATGGCCTTGCTCTGGAGTGAAATGGACACAGGACAACTTTTAGAACGCTCACTTTCCAGCTTCTGGGCGGAAATATTGCCCCAGTTCACTTTAAGAATGAAAGAGTAACCGGGACCGCCTTACGCGCATCGTGATTTTGACCAACCTCGGCTCGATTTCCCGGGAAATGGGGGATATTTTCCGGTACCGGGGACTCTAAACTAACTCCTCATTGCCTTGGTTTGCAGTGAAATGGACACAGCAACCCTTTTTGAACGCTCACGTTTGAGCTTCTGGGCCGAAGCATAGCCCTACTTCACTTTAAGACTGAAAGACTAGCCGAGAGCGCCTTACGCGCATCGTGATTTTGGGCTACTTGGGCTCGATTTCCCGGAACTTGGGAGATGGCCTTGGTTTTCAGTGAAATGGACACAGCCAAACTCTTTGAACGTTCACTTTCGAGCTTCTGGGCCGAAATATAGTCCCACTTCACTTTAAGACTGAAAGAGTAACCGGGACCGCCTTACGCGCATGGTAATTTTGTCGAACTTCGGCTTGATTTCCAGGGACTTGGGGGATATTTTCCAGTCCCGGAATCTCTAAACTAACTCCTGAATGCCTTGGTTTTTAGTGAAAGGGACACAAGTAAACGGGGCGCACGCTAGTTTTCCAGGTTGTAGGTCGAAATATAGCCCCACTTTATTTTAAGACTGAAAGTGTACACGAAACCGCCTTAAGCGCATCGAAATTTCTAGCCACTATGGCTCGATCTGCCAAAACTTGGGGGATATTTTCCAGTCCCGGGACTCTACCCTAACTCTTGATGGCCTTGGTTTTCAGTCAAATGGTCACAGGTAACAGGAGCGCACGCTCGGTGTCGAGCTTCTAGGCCGAAATGTAGCCCCAGTTCATTTTAAGACTGAAAAAGTAAAGGAAACTGCCATACGCTTATCGTAATTTTAAGAAAGTATGGCTCAATTTGCCGAAACTTGGAGGATAGCTTCCAGTCTCGAGGATTCTAAACTATCTCCTGATGGACTTAGTTCTTAGTGAAATGGACACAGGTAAAAGGAGAGCACGCTCGGTGTCGAGCTTGTAGAACCGAAATATAGCCCCACTTCATTTTCGGAGTAAACGAGTAGCCGAGACCGCCTTACGCGCATCGTGATTTTGAGCATCTTTGGCTCGATTTGCCGGAATTCGGGGAATATTTTCCAGTCCCGAGGACTCTATGCTAACTCCTGATGAACTTAGTTTTCAGTGATATGTACACAGGCAAAAGGAGCGCGCGCTCGGTGTTGAGCTTGTCGGCCGAAATATAGCCCCACTTCCTTTTAAGACTGAAAGAGTAGCCGAGACCGCCTTACGCGCATCGTGATTTTGAGCAACTTTGGCTCGATGTGCCAGAATTTGGGAAATATTTTCCAGTCCCAAGGACTCTAAACTAACTCCTGATGGCCTAAGATGTCAGTGAAATGGACACAGGTAAAATTAGCGCACGCCCGGTCTCGAGCTTCTAGCTCGAAATATAGCCCCCCTTAATTTTAAGACTGAAAGAGTAGCCGAGACCGCCTTACGCGCATCGTGATTTTGGGCCACTTTTGCTCGATTTCCCGGAAGTTGCGAATAATTTCAAGTGCCGGGGACGCTAAACTAACTCCCGATGACCTTGGTTTGCAGTTTAATGAACACAGCAAAAATTTCTGAACGCTCACCTTCGAGCTTCAGGGCCGAAATATAGCCCTACTTAAATTTAAGACTGAAAGAACCGCCGAGAGCCCGTTACGCGCATCGTAATTTTTATCAACTTCGGCGCAATTTCCTGGAGCTTGGAGAATATTTTCCAGTCCCGGGGACTCTAAACTAACTCCTAGTGGCCTTGGTTTGCAGTGAAATGGACACAGCAAAACTTTATGAACGCTCACTTTCGAGCTTGTGGGCCTAAATATAGCCAGACCTCACTTTAAGACTGAAACAGTAGCCGAGACCGCCTTACGCGCATCGTGATTTTGACAAAATTCGGGTGGATTTCCCGGGACTTGGGGGAAATTTTCCAGTCCCGGGGACTCTAAACTAACTCTTGATGGCCTTGGTTTGCATTGAAATGGAAACAGCACAATTTTTTGAACGCACACTTTCGAGCTTCTAGGCCGAAATATAGTCCCACATCACTTACGACTTAAAGAGTAGCCGAGACCGGCGTGCGCGCATCGTGATTTTGACCAACTTCGGGTCGATATTCCGGAACTTGGGGGATATTTTCCAGTCCCAGGGACTCTAAACTAACTGTTGATGGCCTTGGTTTGCAGTGAAATGGAGACAGCAAAACTTTTTGAACGCTCACCTTCAAGCTTCTGGGCCGAAATATAGCCCCCATTACTTTAACACTGAAAAAGTAGCCGAGACCGCCTTACGCGCATCGTGATTTTGACAAACTTCGGGTGGATTTCCCGAAACTTGGGGGATATTTTCCAGTCCCTTGGACGTTACACTAGGTGCCGATGGACTTGTTTTGCAGTGAAATGAACACAGCAAAGCTTTTTGAACGCTCACTTTCCAGCTTCTGGACCGAAATATAGCCATACTTCACTTTAAGACTGAAACAGTAGCCGAGACCACGTTTCGCGCACCGTGATTTTGATCAACTTCGGCTCGATTTCCCGGAACTTGCGAAATATTTTCCAGTCCGGGGGACTCTAAACTAACTCGTGCTGGTCTTGGTTTGCAGTGAAACGGAAACAGAAAAAGTTTTTGAACGCATACTTTCGAGGTTGTGGACCGAAATAGAACCCCACTTCACTTGAAGACTGAAAGAGTAGCCGAGACCGCCTTACGTGCATCGTGATTTTGAGCAACTTCGGCTCGATTTCCCGGAACCAAGAGGATATATTCCAGTTCTGAGAACTCTATACTAATTCCTGATGGCCTTGGTTTGCAGTAAAATGGAGCCAGCAAAACTTTTTGAACGCTGAATTTCGAGCTTCTGGGCCAAAATATAGCCCCCCATTACTTGAACACTGAAAGAGTAGCCGAGACCGCCTTACGCGCATCGTGATTTTGACAAACTTCGGGTTGATTTCCCGGAACTTGGGGGATATTTTGCAGTCCCGGGGACTCTCAACTAACTCCTGCTTGTCTTGGTTTGCAGTGGAATGGACACAGCGAAAGTTTATGAACGCTGACTCTCGAGCTTCTGGGCCGAAATAGAGCCCCATTTTACTTTAAGACTGAAAGAGTAGGCGAGACCGTCTTGAGCGAATCGTGATTTTGAGCAATTTCGCGTTTATTTCCCGAAACTTGGGGGATATATTCCAGTCAAAGGGACACTTAAGTAACTCCTGATGGCCTTGGTTTTCAGTGAAATGGACAGAGCACAACTTTGGAGCTTCTGGGCAGAAATATAGCCCCACTTTACTTGAAGACTGGAAGAGTAGCCGAAACCGCCTTACCCACATCGTAATTTTGAGGAAGTTCAAATGGATTTCCCACAACTTGGGGGATATTTTGCAGTCCCTTGGACGCTAAACTAAGTCCTGATGGCCTTGTTTTGAAGTGAAATGGACACAACAAAACTTTTTGAACGCTCACTTTCTAGCTTGTGGGCCGAAATATAGCCACACTTCACTTTAGGACTGACACAGTAGCCGAGACCACGTTACGCGCATCATGACTTTGATCACCTTCGGCTCGATTTCCCGGGACTTGGGGGATATTCTCCAGTCGCGGGGACTCTAAAATAACTTCTGATGGCCTTGGTTTGCACTGAGAGTGACAGAGCAAAACTTTTTAAACACTCACTTTCGAGCTTCTGGGCCGAAATATTGCCCCACTTCACTTTAAGACTGAAAGAGTAGCCGAGACCACCTTACGCACATCGTGATGTTGACCAACTTCGGCTCGATTTACCGGAACTTGGGGGATATTTTGCAGTTCCGAGGACTCTTAAGTAACCCCTGATGGCCTTGGTTTGCATTGAAATGGATACAGCAAAACTTTTTGAACGCTCACTTTTAAGCTTCTGGTCCGAAATATAGCCCCACTTCACTTTAAGAGCGAACGAGTAGCCGTGACCGCCTTACGCCCATCATCATTTTGACCAACTTCGGCTCGATTTCCCGGAAGTTAGGGGAAATTTTCCAGTCCCGCGGACTCTAAACTAACTCCTGATAACCTTGGTTTGCAGTGAAATAGACATAGTAATTTTTTTGAGCTTTGAGCTTGTGGGCCGAAATAGAGCCCCACTTCACTTTAAGACTGAAGGAGTAGCCGACACCGCCTTAAGCGCACCGTGATTTTGACCAAGTTCGGCTCGATTTGCCTGAACTTGGGGGATATTTTCCAGTCCCGGGGACTCTAAACTAACTCCTGATTGTCTTGCTTTTCATTGAAATGGACACAGCGAAACTTTTTAAACGCTCACTCTCGAGCTTCTGGACCGATATATAGCCCCACTTTACTTTAAGACTGAAAGAGTAGCCGAGAGCATGTTGCGCAAATCGTGATTTTGACCAACTTCGGGTCGGTTTCCCGGAACTTGGGGGATATATTCCATTTCCGCGGGCTCTAAACTAACTCCTGATGGCCTTGGTTTTCAGTGAAATGGACAAAGGAAAGCTTTTTGAACACTCTCTTTGTAGCTTCTGGGCCGAAATAGAATCCCACTTGACTTTCAGACTGAAATAGTAGCCGAGACCGCCTCACGCGCATCGTGCGTTAGACCAAGTTCAGCTCGATTTCACGCAACTTTTGGGATATTTTCCAGTCCGGGGGACTCTAAACTAACTCCGGGTGGCCTTGGTTTGCACTGAAATGTGCACAGCATAGATTTTTGAACGCCCACTTTGGAGCTTCGGGGCCGAAATATAGCCCCACTTCACTTTAAGACTGAAAGAGTAGCCGAGATCGCCTTACGCGCATCGTGATTTTGACCATTTTCGGATCGATTTCTTGGAACTTGGGGGATATTTTCCAGTCCCGGGGACTCGAAGCTAACTCCTGATCGCCTTGCTTTGAATTGAAATGGACAGAGCAAAACTTTTTGAACGCTCACTTTCGAGCTTGTGGGCCGAAATATAGCCACACTTTACTTTAAGACTGAAACAGTAGCCGAGACCGCATTTCGCGCATCGTGATTTTGATAAACTTCGGCTTGCTTTCCCCGAACTTGGGGAATATTTTCCAGTCCCGCAGACAGTAAACTAACTTTTGATAGCTTTGGTTTGCAGTGAAATGCACACAGCAAAACTTTTTGAACGCTCACTTTCGAGCTTCTGGACAGAAATATAGCCCCACTTCACTTTAAGACTGAAAGGGTAGCCGAGACCGCTTTGGGAGCATCGTGATTTTGACCAACTTCAGCTCGACTTACCGGAATTTGGGGAATATTTTCCAGTCCCAGGGACGCTAAACTAGCTCGTGATGGCCTTGTTTTTCAGTCAAAGAACACAGCAAAACTTTTTGAACGCTGACTTTCGGGCTTCTGGGCCGAAATATAGCACCACTTCACTTTAAGACTGAAACAGTAGCCGATACCGGATTTCGCGCATCGTGATTTTGATCAACTTCGGTTCGATTCCCCGGTACTTGGGGGATATTTTGATGTCCCGGACACTGTAAACAATCTGCTGATGTGGCTTGGTCTGCGATGAAATGGACACAGCAAAACTTTTTGAACTTTCACTTTGGAGCTTCTGGGCCGAAATATACCCCCACTTCACTTTAAGACTGAAAGAGTAGCCGAGGTCGCCTTACGCGCATCGTGATTTTGACGATTTTCGGATCGATTTCTCGGAGCTTGGGGGATATTTTTCAGTCCCGGGGACTCTAAACTAACTCCTCATCGCCTTGCTTTGCATTGAAATTGACAGAGCAAAAGTTTTTGAACGCTCACTTTCGGGCTTCTGGCCCGAAATATAGCCCCACTTCACTTTAAGACAGAAAGAGTAGTCGAGACCACTTTAGGGGCATCGTGATTTTGAACAACCTCGGCTCAATTTCCCGGACCTTGGGGCATATTTTCTTGTCCCGGGGACGCTAAACTAACTCCTGATGGCCTTGGTTTGCAGTGAAATGAACACAGCAAAACTTTTTCAACGCTCACTTTCGGGCTTCTGGCCCGAAATATAGCCCCACTTCACTTTAGGACTGAAAGAGAAGCCGAGACTACCTTACGCAAATCGTGATTTTGACCAACTTCGGCTCGATTTCCCGGAAGTTGGGGGATATTTTCCAGTCCTGGGGACTCTAAACTAGCTCCTGATGGTTTGGTTTGCAGTGAAATAAACACAGCAAAACTTTTTGAACGCTCACGTTCAAGCTCCTGGGCAGGAATAAAGCCTCACTTCACTTTAAGACTGAAACAGTAAGCGAGACCGCCTTACGCGCACCGTGATTTTGACCAACTTCGGCTAGATTTCCCTGAACTTGGGGCATATTTTCCAGTCCCGAAGACTCTTAAGTAACCCCTGATGGCCTTCGTTTGCATTGAAATGGATACAGCAAACCTTTTTGAAGCTCACTTTTGAGCTTCTGGGCCGAAATATAGCCCCACTTCACTTTAAGACTGAAATACCAGCCAAGACCGTCTTGGGCGCATCGTGATTTTGACCAACGTCTTCTCCATTTTCCGGAACTTGGGAAATATATTGCAGTCCCGAGGACTCTAAACTAACTCCTGATGGCCTTGGTTTGCAGTGAAATGGACACAGCAAATTTTTTGCAGCGCTCACTTTGGAGCTTCTGGGCCGAAATACAGCCCCACTTCACTTTAACACTGAAAGAGTAGCCGAGGCCGCCTTAGGCGCATCGTGATTTTGACCAACTTCGCCTTGAGTTGCCAGAAATTAAGGGATATTTTCCAGTCCCGTGGACTCTAAACTAACTCATGATGGCCTTGGTTTTCAGTTCAATTGAGAGAGCAACACTTTTTGAACGCTCACTTTCGAGCTTCTGGGCCGAAATATACAGCCACGTCACTTTAAGACTAAAAGAGTAGCCGAGACTGCTTTACGACCATCGTGATTCTGACAAACTTCGGCTCGATTTCCCGGGACTTGGGGGATATTTTCATGTCCAGGACACTGTAAACAATCTGCTGATGTGGCTTGGTTTGCGGTGAAATGGACACAGCAAAGCTTTTTGAACGCTCACTTTCTAGCTTCTGGGCCGAAATATAGCCCCAGTTCACTTTAAGAATGAAAGAGTAGCCGAGACCGCGTTACGCGCATCGTGATTTTGACAAAATTCGGCTCGATTTCTCCGAACTTGGGCGATATTTTCCAGTCCCGGAGTCTAAACTAACTCCTGATGGCCTTGGTTTGCAGTGAAATGAACACAATAACACTTTTTGAAGGCTTATTTTCGACCTTCTGGGATGAAATAGAGCCCCACTTCACTTTAAGACTGAAAGAGTAGGCGAGACCGCCTTACGCGCATCGTGATTTTGAGCGACTTCCGCTCGATTTTCTAGAATTTTGGCGATATTTCCAAGTCTCGGGGACTCTAAACTAACTCCTGATGGCCTTGGTTTGCAGTTAAATGGATGCAGGAAAACTTTTTGAACGCTCAGTTTCGAGCTTCTGGGCCGAATTACAGCCGTATTACACTTTAAGACTGAAATAGTAGCCGAGACCGCCTTACGCGTATCGTGATTTTGACCAAGTTCAGCTCGATTTCCCGGAACTTCGAGGATATATTCCAGTCCCGTGGACTATAAACTAACTGTTGATGCCCTTGGTTTGCAGTGAAATGGACACAGCACATTTTTTTGAACGCTCACTTTCGAGCTTCTCAGCCGAAATATAGCCCTACTTCAGTTTAAGACTGAAAGAGTAGCCGAGACCGCCTTACGCGCATCGTGACATTGGGCCACTTTTTCTCGATTTCCCGGAAGTTGACGAATAATTTAAAGTCCCGGGAACGCTAAACTAACTCCTGATGACCTTGGTTTGCACTTTAATGAACACAGCAAAACATTCTGAACGCTCACCTTCGAGCTTCAGGGCCGAAATATAGCCCTACTTAAATTTAAGACTGAAAGAATAGCCGAGATCCCGTTACGCGCATCGTAATTTTCATCAACTTCGGCGCTATTTCCTGGAATTTGGAGAATATTTTCCAGTCCCGGGGACTCTAAACTAACTCCTAGTGGCTTTGGTTTCCAGTGAAATGGACACAGCAAAACTTGTTGAACGCCCACTTGGGAGCTTCGGGGCCGGAATATAGCCCCACTTCACTTTAAGACTGAAACAGTAGCCGAGATCGCCTTACGCGCATCGTAATTTTGACCATTTTCGAATCGCTTTCTCGGAACTGGGGGGATACTTCCCGGTCCCGGGGACTCTAAACTACCTCATGATGGCCTTCCTTTGCATTGAAATGGACAGAGCACAACTTTTTGAACGCTCACTTTCTAGCTTGTGGGCCGAAATATAGGCACACTTGACTTTAAGACTGAAACAGTAGCCGAGACCACGTTACGCGCATCATGAATTTGATCAACTTCGGCTCAAGTTCCCGGGACTTGGGGGATATTTTCCAGTCCCGGGGACTCTAAACTAACTCCTGATGGCCTTGGTTTGCATTGAAATGGACGCAGCACAATTTTTTTAACGCACACTTTCGAGATTCTGGGCCGAAATATGGTCCCACTTCACTTAAGACTGAAAGAGTAGCCGAGACCGTCTTGCGCAAATCCTGATTTTGACCAACTTCGGGTCGGTTTCCCGGAACTTGGGGGATATATTCCATTTCCGCGGGCTCTAAACTAACTCCTGATGGCCTTGGTTTTCAGTGAAATGGACAAAGGAAAGCTTTTTGAACACTCTCTTTGTAGCTTCTGGGCCGAAATAGAATCCCACTTGACTTTCAGACTGAAATAGTAGCCGAGACCGCCTCACGCGCATCGTGAGTTAGACCAAGTTCAGCTCGATTTCACGCAACTTTTGGGATATTTTCCAGTCCGGGGGACTCTAAACTAACTCCGGATGGCCTTGGTTTGCACTGAAATGGGCACAGCATAACTTTTTGAACGCCCACTTTGGAGCTTCTGGGCAGAAATATAGCCCCACTTCACTTTAAGACTGAAAGAGTAGCCGAGATCGCCTTGCGCGCATCGTGATTTTGACGATTTTCGGATCGATTTCTCGGAGCTTGCGGGATATTTTCCAGTCCCGGGGACTCGAAGCTAACTCCTGATCGCCTTGCTTTGACTTGAAATGGACAGAGCAAAACTTTTTGAACGCTCACTTTCGAGCTTGTGGGCCGAAATATAGCCACACTTTACTTTAAGACTGAAACAGTAGCCGAGACCGCATTTCGCGCATCGTGATTTTGATCAACTTCGGCTCGCTTTCCCGGAACTTTGGGATTATTTTCCAATCCCGGAGGCACTAAACTAACTTTTGATAGCTTTGGTTTGCAGTGAAATGCACACAGCAAAACTTTTTGAACGCTGACTTTCGGGCTTCTGGGCCGAAATATAGCACCACTTCACTTTAAGACTGAAACAGTAGCCGAGACCGCTTTGGGAGCATCGTGATTTTGACCAACTTCAGGTCGAGTTACCGGAACTTGGGGAATATTTTCCAGTCCCAGGGACGCTAAACTAACTCGTGATGGCCTTGTTTTTCAGTCAAAGAACACAGCAAAGCTTTTTGAACGCTGACTTTCGGGCTTCTGGGCCGAAATATAGCACCACTTCACTTTAAGACTGAAACAGTAGCCGATACCGGATTTCGCGCATCGTGATTTTGATCAACTTCGGTTCGATTGCCCGGAACTTGGGGGATATTTTGATGTCGCGGACACTGTAAACAATCTGCTGATGTGGCTTGGTTTGCGATGAAATGGACACAGCAAAACTTTTTGAACTTTCACGTTGGAGCTTCTGGGCCGAAATATATCCCCACTTCACTTTAAGACTGAAAGAGTAGCCGAGGTCGCCTTGGGCGCATCGTGATTTTGACGATTTTCGGATCGATTTCTCGGAGCTTGGGGGATATTTTCCAGTCCCGGGGACTCTAAACTAACTCCTGATCGCCTTGCTTTGCATTGAAATTGACAGAGCAAAACTTTTTGAACGCTCACCTTCGAGCTTGCGGGCCGAAATAAAGCCCCACTTTACTTTAAGACTTCAAGAGTAACCGAGACCACCTTACGCGCATTGTGATTTTGACAAACTTCGGGTGGATCTCCCGGAACTTGGGGAACATTTTCCAGTCTTTTAGACGCTAACCTAAGTCCTGATGGCCTTGTTTTGCAGTGAAATGGACACAGCAAAACTTTTTGAACGCTCACTTTCGAGCTTCTGGACAGAAATATAGCCCCACTTCACTTTAAGACAGAAAGGGTACCCGAGACCGCTTTGGGAGCATCGTGATTTTGACCAACTTCAGCTCGACTTACCGGAACTTGGGTAATATTTTCCAGTCCCAGGGACGCTAAACTAACTCGTGATGGCCTTGTTTTTCAGTCAAAGAACACAGCAAAGCTTTTTGAACGCTGACTTTCGGGCTTCTGGGCCGAAATATAGCACCACTTCACTTTAAGACTGAAACAGTAGCCGATACCGGATTTCGCGCATCGTGATTTTGATCAACTTCGGTTCGATTGCCCGGAACTTGGGGGATATTTTGATGTCGCGGACACTGTAAACAATCTGCTGATGTGGCTTGGTTTGCGATGAAATGGACACAGCAAAACTTTTTGAACTTTCACGTTGGAGCTTCTGGGCCGAAATATATCCCCACTTCACTTTAAGACTGAAAGAGTAGCCGAGGTCGCCTTGGGCGCATCGTGATTTTGACGATTTTCGGATCGATTTCTCGGAGCTTGGGGGATATTTTCCAGTCCCGGGGACTCTAAACTAACTCCTGATCGCCTTGCTTTGCATTGAAATTGACAGAGCAAAACTTTTTGAACGCTCACCTTCGAGCTTGCGGGCCGAAATAAAGCCCCACTTTACTTTAAGACTTCAAGAGTAACCGAGACAACCTTACGCGCATTGTGATTTTGACAAACTTCGGGTGGATCTCCCGGAACTTGGGGAACATTTTCCAGTCTTTTAGACGCTAACCTAAGTCCTGATGGCCTTGTTTTGCAGTGAAATGGACACAGCAAAACTTTTTGAACGCTCACTTTCGAGCTTCTGGACAGAAATATAGCCCCACTTCACTTTAAGACAGAAAGGGTACCCGAGACCGCTTTGGGAGCATCGTGATTTTGACCAACTTCAGCTCGACTTACCGGAACTTGGGTAATATTTTCCAGTCCCAGGGACGCTAAACTAACTCGTGATGGC